>NC_091147.1:29238789-29573878 GCF_041381155.1 Argopecten irradians | reverse complement strand
TTAGGGGATTAGAATGAGTGGATAAGTTGAAATAGGGGGATTAGAATGAGTGGATATGTAAGTTGAGGAGGGGGAATTAGAATGAGTGGGATGAAGTAGTTAGGGGGGGATGTAGTAAGTGAATGAAGTTGAGTAGGGGGATTAGAATAAGTGGATGAGTAAGAGGAGGGGGATTAGAATGATTGGAAGGTATGTTAGGGGGATTAGAATGAGTGGATGAAGTTAAGTTAGTGGGGATTAGAGTAAGTGAAATGAAGTTGAGTAGGGTGATTAGATTGGATGATGTTAGGAGGGGGGGATTTGAAATAAGTTAAGTAGGGGATTAGAATGAGTGGATGAAGTTAAGTTAGGGGGATTAGATAGGGGAGTGGATGAAAGTAAGTTAGGGGATTAGAATGAATGATTGTATTTAGGGGGATTAGAATAGTGGATGAGGTTAAGTAGGGGGGATTAGAGGGAATTAGTGAAATGAAGTTAAGTTAGGGGGGATTAGAATGAGTGATGGAACGTTATAGTAGGGGATTAGAATGAGTGAATGAGTTAGGGGAGTATGGGGGATTAGAGTAAGTGGATGGAGGGGGTAGTTAGGGGGATTAATGAGTGGGATAATGTAGTTAGGGGGATTAAAGAGTATTATAAGTGGAATGAAGTTAAGTAGGGGGATTAAGAATGTTAGTGGAATGAAGTTAGTAGGGGGATTAGGGTAAGTGAATGAGTTAAGTAGGGGGGATGAGTAGGGAGATGGAGTTAAGTAGGGGGGATTATGAGATGATTGGATTTAAAGTAAGTTTAGGGGATTAGAGTAAGTGGAATGAAGTTAGGGGGATTAGAATGAGTGATGAAGTTAAGTTAGGGGGATTAGGAATGAGTGTAAGATGAAGTTGAGTAGGGGGATAGAGTAAGTTTAAGTAGGTGAATTAGAATGAGTGAATAAGTAAGTATGGGGATTAGAGTGATGAGTGGAGTATATGAAGGTAGTTAGGGGGATTAGAATGAGTAGGATACTAAGTAGTTAGGGGGAATTAGAATTGAAGTAGTGTAAGGGGGAGAATGAGTGTAATGAAATAGGGGGATTAGAATGAAGGAATGAAGTTAAGTAGGGGATTAGAGTAAGTGAATGAAGTTAAGTTAGGGGATTAAGTGACATATTCTTGAAGTGAATGAAGTTAAGGTAGGGGGATTAGAATGAGTGAATGAATTTAAGTAAAGGGGATTGATTGATTAAGGGTGTGAAATTGTAACCTAGGGGGATTATGAATGAGGTGTCAACTCTACCCAAAGTCATCATGACCTACCTACTGTGTCAACTCCATCTAGTCAGCCTAATACTACTGTGTCAACTCTAAAGATAGCCAGCCTAACCTACTGTGTCAACTCCATCTAGTTCAGCCTAACCTACTGTGTCAACTCCATCTAGCAGCCTGACCCTACTGTGTCAACTCTACCTAGTCAGCCTAACCTACTTGTGTCAACTCCATCTAGTCAGCCTAACCTACTGTGTCAACTCTAAATAGCCAGCCTAACCTACTGTGTCAACTCCACCTAGTCAGCCTAACCTACTGTGTCAACTCCATCTAGTCAGCCTAACCTACTGTGTCAACTCTACCTAGCCAGCCTAACCTACTGTGTCAACTCCATATAGTCAGCCTAACCTACTGTGTCAACTTTACCTAGCCAGCCTAACCTACTGTGTCAACTCTACCTAGTCAGCCTAACCTACTGTGTCAACTCCATCTAGTCAGCCTAACCTACTGTGTCAACTCTACCTAGTCAGCCTAACCTACTGTGTCAACTCCATCTAGTCAGCCTAACCTACTGTGTCAACTCCACCTAGTCAGCCTAACCTACTGTGTCAACTCCATCTAGTCAGCCTAACCTACTGTGTCAACTCCATCTAGTCAGCCTAACCTACTGTGTCAACTCTACCTAGCCAGCCTAACCTACTGTGTCAACTCTACCTAGTCAGCCTAACCTACTGTGTCAACTCTATCTAGTCAGCCTAACCTACTGTGTCAACTCTACCTAGCCAGCCTAACCTACTGTGTCAACTCTACCTAGTCAGCCTAACCTACTGTGTCAACTCCATCTAGTCAGCCTGACTAACTGTGTCAACTCTACCTAGCCAGCCTAACCTACTGTGTCAACTCTACCTAGCCAGCCTAACCTACTGTGTCAACTCCATCTAGCCAGCCTAACCTACTGTGTCAACTCCATCTAGTCAGCCTAACCTACTGTGTCAACTCCATCTAGTCAGCCTGACTAACTGTGTCAACTCTACCTAGCCAGCCTAACCTACTGTGTCAACTCTACCTAGCCAGCCTAACCTACTGTGTCAACTCCATCTAGTCAGCCTAACCTACTGTGTCAACTCTACCTAGCCAGCCTAACCTACTGTGTCAACTCTACCTAGCCAGCCTAACCTACTGTGTCAACTCCATCTAGTCAGCCTAACCTTCTGTGTCAAATCCATCTAGTCAGCCTGACTAACTGTGTCAACTCTACCTAGCCAGCCTAACCTACTGTATCAACTCTGCCTAGCCAGCCTAACCTACTGTGTCAACTCCATCTAGCAAGCCTGACTAACTGTGTCAACTCTACCTAGCCAGCCTAACCTACTGTGTCAACTCTACCTAGCCAGCCTAACCTACTGTGTCAACTCTAACTAGCCAGCCTAACCTACTGTGTCAACTCTAACTAGCCAGCCTAACCTACTGTGTCAACTCTATCTAGTCAGCCTAACTAACTGTGTCAACTCCATCTAGTCAGCCTGACTAACTGTGTCAACTCTACCTAGCCAGCCTAACCTACTGTGTCAACTCCATCTAGTCAGCATAACCTACTGTGTCAACTCCATCTAGTCAGCCTAACCTACTGTGTCAACTCCATCTAGTCAGCCTAACTAACTGTGTCAACTCTACCTAGTCAGCCTAACCTACTGTGTCAACTCTACCTAGTCAGCCTAACCTACTGTGTCAACTCCACCTAGTCAGCCTAACCTACTGTGTCTACTCAGCCTAACCTACTGTGTCAACTCTACCTAGTCAGCCTAACCTACTGTGTCAACTCTACCTAGCCAGCCTAACCTACTGTGTCAACTCTACCTAGCCAGCCTAACCTACTGTGTCAACTCCATCTAGTCAGCCTGACTAACTGTGTCAACTCTACCTAGCCAGCCTAACCTACTGTGTCAACTCTATCTAGCCAGCCTAACCTACTGTGTCAACTCCATCTAGTCAGCCTGACTAACTTGTGTCAACTCCATCTAGTCAGCCTAACCTACTGTGTCAACTCTACCTAGTCAGCCTAACCTACTGTGTCAACTCTAACTAGCCAGCCTAACCTACTGTGTCAACTCTACCTAGCCAGCCTAACCTACTGTGTCAACTCCATCTAGTCAGCCTAACCTACTGTGTCAACTTTACCTAGCCAGCCTAACCTACTGTGTCAACTCTACCTAGTCAGCCTAACCTACTGTGTCAACTCCATCTAGTCAGCCTAACTACTGTGTCAACTCTACCTAGTCAGCCTAACCTACTGTGTCAACTCCATCTAGCCAGCCAGCCTAACTGTGTCTAACTACTGTGTCAACTCCATCTAGCAAGCCTGACTAACTGTGTCAACTCCATCTAGTCAGCCTAACATACTGTGTCAACTCCATCTAGACAGCCTAAGCTACTGTGTCAACTCCATCTAGTCAGTCTGACTAACTGTGTCAACTCTACCTAGCCAGCCTAACCTACTGTGTCAACTCCATCTAGCCAGCCTAACCTACTGTGTCAACTCTATCTAGTCAGCCTAACCTACTAACTGTGTCAACTCTATCTAGTCAGCCTAACCTACTGTGTCAACTCATAATCTAGTCAGCCTAACCTAACTGTGTCAACTCTACCTAGTCAGCCTAACCTACTGTGTCAACTCCATCTAGTCAGCCTAACCTACTGTGTCAACTCCATCTAGTCAGCCTGACTAACTGTGTCAACTCTACCTAGCCAGCCTAACCTACTGTGTCAACTCTACCTAGCCAGCCTAACCTACTGTGTCAACTCTACCTAGTCAGCCTAACCTACTGTGTCAACTCCATCTAGTCAGCCTAACTAACTGTGTCAACTCCATCTAGTCAGCCTAACCTACTGTGTCAACTCTACCTAGCCAGCCTAACCTACTGTGTCAACTCCATCTAGTCAGCCTAACTAACTGTGTCAACTCCATCTAGTCAGCCTGACTAACTGTGTCAACTCTACCTAGCCAGCCTAACCTACTGTGTCAACTCTGCCTAGCCAGCCTAACCTAACTGTGTCAACTCCATCTAGTCAGCCTGACTAACTGTGTCAACTCCATCTAGTCAGCCTAACCTACTGTGTCAACTCCATCTAGTCAGCCTAACCTACTGTGTCAACTCCATCTAGTCAGCCTGACTAACTGTGTCAACTCTACCTAGCCAGCCTAACCTACTGTGTCAACTCTATCTAGCCAGCCTAACCTACTGTGTCAACTTTACCTAGCCAGCCTAACCTACTGTGTCAACTCTACCTAGCCAGCCTAACCTACTGTGTCAACTCCATCTAGTCAGCCTAAGCCTGTGTCAACTCCTACTGTGTCAACTGTGTCAACTCTACCTAGCCAGCCTAACCTACTGTGTCAACTCCATCTAGTCAGCCTAACCTACTGTGTCAACTCCATCTAGTCAGCCTAACCTACTGTGTCAACTCTACCTAGTCAGCCTAACCTACTGTGTCAACTCCATCTAGTCAGCCTACCCTACTGTGTCAACTCTACCTAGTCAGCCTAACCTACTGTGTCAACTCCATCTAGTCAGCCTAACCTACTGTGTCAACTCCATCTAGTCAGCCTAACCTACTGTGTCAACTCTACCTAGCCAGCCTAACCTACTGTGTCAACTCTGCCTAGCCAGCCTAACCTACTGTGTCAACTCCATCTAGTCAGCCTGACTAACTGTGTCAACTCCACCTAGTCAGCCTAACCTACTGTGTCAACTCTACCTAGCCAGCCTAACCTACTGTGTCAACTCTACCTAGCCAGCCTAACCTACTGTGTCAACTCTACCTAGCCAGCCTAACCTACTGTGTCAACTCTACCTAGCCAGCCTAACCTACTGTGTCAACTCCATCTAGTCAGCCAGCCTAACCTACTGTGTCAACTCCATCTAGTCAGCCTAACCTACTGTGTGTCAACTCCAAGTCAGCCTAACCTAACTGTGTCAACTCTACCTAGTCAGCCTAACCTACTGTGTCAACTCCATCTAGTCAGCCTAACCTACTGTGTCAACTCCATCTAGTCAGCCTAACCTTCTGTGTCAACTCCATCTAGTCAGCCTGACTAACTGTGTCAACTCTACCTAGCCAGCCTAACCTACTGTGTCAACTCTGCCTAGCCAGCCTAACCTACTGTGTCAACTCCATCTAGTCAGCCTGACTAACTGTGTCAACTCATTCTAGTCAGCCTGACTAACTGTGTCAACTCTACCTAGCCAGCCTAACCTACTGTGTCAACTCCATCTAGCCAGCCTAACCTACTGTGTCAACTCTGCCTAGCCAGCCTAACCTTCTGTGTCAAATCCATCTAGTCAGCCTGACTAACTGTGTCAACTCTACCTAGCCAGCCTAACCTACTGTGTCAACTCTGCTAGCCAGCCTAACCTACTGTGTCAACTCTGCCTAGCCAGCCTAACTAACTGTGTCAACTCCATCTAGCAAGCCTGACTAACTGTGTCAACTCCATCTAGTCAGCCTAAGCTACTGTGTCAACTCCATCTAGTCAGCCTAACTAACTGTGTCAACTCCATCTAGCCAGCCTAACCTACTGTGTCAACTCTACCTAGCCAGCCTAACCTACTGTGTCAACTCTACCTAGCCAGCCTAACCTACTGTGTCAACTCTACCTAGTCAGCTAACCTAACCTCTACTGTGTCAACTCTACTGTGTCAACTCTAGTCAGCCTAACCTACTGTGTCAACTCTATCTAGTCAGCCTAACCTAACTGTGTCAACTCTATCTAGCCAGCCTAACCTACTGTGTCAACTCCATCTAGTCAGCCTAACTAAACTGTGTCAACTCCATCTAGTCAGCTATAACTAACTGTGTCAACTCTATCTAGTCAGCCTAACCTACTGTGTCAACTCCATCTAGCTAAGCCTGTGTCAAACTAACTGTGTCAACTCTAACCTAGTCAGCCTAACCTACTGTGTCAACTCAGCCTAACCTAGTCAGCTAGTAAGCCTAACTGTGTCAACTCTACCTAGTCAGCCTAACCTACTGTGTCAACTCTACCTAGCCAGCCTAACCTACTGTGTCAACTCCATCTAGTCAGCCTAACCTACTGTGTCAACTCCATCTAGTCAGCCTAACTAACTCTGTCTTACCTACTGTGTCAACTCTACTAGCCAGCCTAACCTACTGTGTCAACTCCATCTAGTCAGCCTAACCTACTGTGTCAACTCCATCTAGTCAGCCTAACCTACTGTGTCAACTCCATCTAGTCAGCCTGACTAACTGTGTCAACTCCATCTAGTCAGCCTAACCTACTGTGTCAACTCTAAATAGCCAGCCTAACCTACTGTGTCAACTCCATCTAGTCAGCCTAACCTACTGTGTCAACTCCACCTAGTCAGCCTAACCTACTGTGTCAACTCTACCTAGTCAGCCTAACCTACTGTGTCAACTCCATCTAGTCAGCCTGACTAACTGTGTCAACTCCATCTAGTCAGCCTAATCTACTGTGTCAACTCCATCTAGTCAGCATAACCTTCTGTGTCAACTCCATCTAGTCAGCCTAACCTACTGTGTCAACTCCACAAGTCTAGTCAGCCTGTGTCAACTCTACTGTGTCAACTCTCAACTTTAACTAGTCAGCCTAACCTACTGTGTCAACTCTATCTAGTCAGCCTAACCTACTGTGTCAACTCCATCTAGTCAGCCTAACCTAACTGTGTCAACTCCTACCTAGTCCAGCCTAACCTACTGTGTCAACTCTATCTAGTCCAGCCTAACCTACTGTGTCAACTCCATCTAGCCAGCCTAACTAACTGTGTCAACTCTACCTAGCCAGCCTAACCTACTGTGTCAACTCCATCTAGTCAGCCTAACCTACTGTGTCAACTCCATCTAGTCAGCCTAACCTACTGTGTCAACTCTACCTAGTCAGCCTAACCTACTGTGTCAACTCTACCTAGCCAGCCTAACCTACTGTGTCAACTCCATCTAGTCAGCCTAACCTACTGTGTCAACTCCATCTAGTCAGCCTAACTAACTGTGTCAACTCCATCTAGTCAGCCTAACCTACTGTGTCAACTCCATCTAGTCAGTCTGACTAACTGTGTCAACTCTAACTAGCCAGCCTAACCTACTGTGTCAACTCTAACTAGCCAGCCTAACCTACTGTGTCAACTCTACCTAGCCAGCCTAACCTACTGTGTCAACTCTACCTAGTCAGCCTAACCTACTGTGTCAACTCCATCTAGTCAGCCTAACCTACTGTGTCAACTCTACCTAGCCAGCCTAACCTACTGTGTCAACTCCATCTAGTCAGCCTAACCTACTGTGTCAACTCTACCTAGTCAGCCTAACCTACTGTGTCAACTCCACCTAGTCAGCCTAACCTACTGTGTGTCAACTCCTATCTAGCCAGCCTAACCTACTGTGTCAACAAGTCAGCCTAACCTACTGTGTCAACTAACCTACTAGTCAACTCTGCCTAACTCTGTGTCAACTCCATCTAGCCAGCCTGACCTACTGTGTCAACTCCATAGCCAGTCTGACCTACTGTGTCAACTCCATCCTAGTCCAGCCTAACCTACTGTGTCAACTCCATCTAGCCAGCCTAACAGCCTACTGTGTCAACTCCATCTAGTCAGCCTAACCTACTGTGTCAACTCTACCTAGCCAGCCTAACCTACTGTGTCAACTCTACCTAGCCAGCCTAACCTACTGTGTCAACTCCATCTAGTCAGCCTAACCTACTGTGTCAACTCTACCTAGTCAGCCTAACCTACTGTGTCAACTCCATCTAGTCAGCCTAACCTACTGTGTCAACTCCATCTAGTCAGCCTAACCTACTGTGTCAACTCCATCTAGTCAGCCTAACCTACTGTGTCAACTCTGCCTAGCCAGCCTAACCTACTGTGTCAACTCCATCTAGTCAGCCTAACCTACTGTGTCAACTCCATCTAGTCAGCCTAACCTACTGTGTCAACTCCATCTAGTCAGCCTAACCTAACCTACTGTGTCAACTCTATGTAGCCAGCCTAGTCACCTACTGTGTCAACTCTACCTAGCCAGCCTAACCTACTGTGTCAACTCCATCTAGTCAGCCTAACCTACTGTGTCAACTCCATCTAGTCAGCCTAACCTACTGTGTCAACTCTACCTAGCCAGCCTAACCTACTGTGTCAACTCCATCTAGTCAGCCTAACCTACTGTGTCAACTCTATCTAGTCAGCCTAAGCTACTGTGTCAACTCTACCTAGTCAGCCTAACCTACTGTGTCAACTCTACCTAGCCAGCCTAACCTACTGTGTCAACTCTACCTAGCCAGCCTAACCTACTGTGTCAACTCTACCTAGTCAGCCTAACCTACTGTGTCAACTCCATCTAGTCAGCCTAACCTACTGTGTCAACTCTACCTAGTCAGCCTAACCTACTGTGTCAACTCCATCTAGTCAGCCTAACCTACTGTGTCAACTCCATCTAGTCAGCCTAACCTACTGTGTCAACTCCATCTAGTCAGCCTAACCTACCTGTGTCAACTCTACTATCTGTGTAAACTCTACTGTGTCAACTCCCTACTAGTCAACTCCCATCTGTGTCAACTCTACCTAGTCAGCCTAACCTACTGTGTCAACTCCATCTAGTCAGCCTAACCTACTGTGTCAACTCTATCTAGTCAGCCTAACCTACTGTGTCAACTCCATCTAGTCAGCCTGACTAACTGTGTCAACTCCATCTAGTCAGCCTGACTAACTGTGTCAACTCTACCTAGCCAGCCTAACCTACTGTGTCAACTCTATCTAGCCAGCCTAACCTACTGTGTCAACTCCATCTAGTCAGCCTGACTAACTGTGTCAACTCTACCTAGTCAGCCTAACCTACTGTGTCAACTCCATCTAGTCAGCCTAACCTACTGTGTCAACTCTACCTAGCCAGCCTAACCTACTGTGTCAACTCTAACTAGCCAGCCTAACCTACTGTGTCAACTCTGCCTAGTCAGCCTTACCTATTGTGTCAACTCCATCTAGTCAGCCTACCCTACTGTGTCAACTCTACCTAGTCAGCCTAACCTACTGTGTCAACTCTACCTAGTCAGCCTAACCTACTGTGTCAACTCCATCTAGTCAGCCTACCCTACTGTGTCAACTCTACCTAGTCAGCCTAACCTACTGTGTCAACTCCATCTAGTCAGCCTAACCTACTGTGTCAACTCCATCTAGTCAGCCTAACTACTGTGTCAACTCCATCTACCTAGCCAGCCTAACCTACTGTGTCAACTACTGTGTCAACTCAACTCCACTAGTCAGCCTAACCTACTGTGTCAACTCCATCTAGTCAGCCTAAGCTACTGTGTCAACTCCATCTAGTCAGCCTGACTAACTGTGTCAACTCTACCTAGCCAGCCTAACCTACTGTGTCAACTCCATCTAGCCAGCCTAACCTACTGTGTCAACTCCATCTAGTCAGTCTGACTAACTGTGTCAACTCTACCTAGCCAGCCTAACCTACTGTGTCAACTCTAACTAGCCAGCCTAACCTACTGTGTCAACTTTACCTAGCCTGCCTAACCTACTGTGTCAACTCTACCTAGTCAGCCTAAGCTACTGTGTCAACTCTATCTAGTCAGCCTGACTAACTGTGTCAACTCTACCTAGCCAGCCTAACCTACTGTGTCAACTCAACTCCATCAACTAGCCAGCCTAACCTAACTGTGTCAACTCCATCTAGTCAGCCTAACCTACTGTGTCAACTCCATCTAGTCAGCCTAACCTAACTACTGTGTCAACTCTACATCTAGTCAGCCTAACCTACTGTGTCAACTCCATCTAGTCAGCCTGACTAACTGTGTCAACTCTACCTAGCCAGCCTAACCTACTGTATCAACTCTGCCTAGCCAGCCTAACCTACTGTGTCAACTCCATCTAGTCCAGCCTAACCTACTGTGTCAACTCTATCTAGTCAGCCTAACCTACTGTGTCAACTCCATCTAGTAGCCAGCCTACTGTGTCAACTCTACTGTGTCAACTCCCCTACTAGCCAGCCTAACCTACCTGACTGTGTGTCAACTCTGCCTAGCCAGCCTAACCTACTGTGTCAACTCCATCTAGCAAGCCTGACTAACTGTGTCAACTCCATCTAGTCAGCCTAAGCTACTGTGTCAACTCCATCTAGTCAGCCTTACCTACTGTGTCAACTCTACCTAGCCAGCCTAACCTACTGTGTCAACTCCATCTAGTCAGCCTAACCTAACTGTGTCAACTCCACCTAGTCAGCCTAACCTACTGTGTCAACTCAGTCAGCCTCCTACTGTGTCAACTCTAGCCAGCCTAACCTACTGTGTCAACTCTACCTAGCCAGCCTAACCTACTGTGTCAACTCTATCTAGCCAGCCTAACCTACTGTGTGCAACTCTGCCTAGTCAGCCTTACCTACTGTGTCAACTCCATCTAGTCAGTCTACCCTACTGTGTCAACTCTACCTAGTCAGCCTAACCTTACTGTGTCAACTCTACTAGTCAGCCTGTGTCAACTCCATCTAGTCAGCCTAACCTACTGTGTCAACTCTACCTAGTCCAGCCTAACCTACTGTGTCAACTCCATCTAGTCAGCCTAACCTACTGTGTCAACTCTATCTAGCCAGCCTAGCCTCATCTAGTCAACTACTGTGTCAACTCCACCTAGCCAGCCTAACCTACTGTGTCAACTCTACCTAGCCAGCCTAACCTACTGTGTCAACTCTAGTCAGCCTAGTCAGCAACTCTAACCTACTGTGTCAACTCCATCTAGTCAGCCTGAACCTACTGTGTCAACTCTACCTAGTCAGCCTAACTACTGTGTCAACTCTATCTAGTCAGCCTAACTACTGTGTCAACTGTGTCTCAACTGTGTCAACTCTAACTAGTCAGCCTAACCTACTGTGTCAACTCCATCTAGTCAGCCTAACCTACTGTGTCAACTCTACCTAGTCAGCCTAACCTACTGTGTCAACTCCATCTAGTCAGCCTAACCTACTGTGTCAACTCTACCTAGTCAGCCTAACCTACTGTGTCAACTCCATCTAGTCAGTCTGACTACCCTACTGTGTCAATTCTACCTAGTCAGCCTAACCTACTGTGTCAACTCTATCTAGTCAGCCTGACCTACTGTGTCAACTCCATCTAGTCAGCCTAACCTACTGTGTCAACTCCATCTAGTCAGCCTAACCTACTGTGTCAACTCCATCTAGTCAGCCTAACCTACTGTGTCAACTCTAACTAGCCAGCCTAACCTACTGTGTCAACTCTACCTAGCCAGCCTAACCTACTGTGTCAACTCTACCTAGTCAGCCTAACCTACTGTGTCAACTCCATCTAGTCAGCCTACCCTACTGTGTCAACTCTACCTAGTCAGCCTAACCTACTGTGTCAACTTTACCTAGCCAGCCTAACCTACTGTGTCAACTCTACCTAGTCAGCCTAACCTACTGTGTCAACTCCATCTAGTCAGCCTAACCTACTGTGTCAACTCTACCTAGTCAGCCTAACCTACTGTGTCAACTCTACCTAGCCAGCCTAACCTACTGTGTCAACTCTACCTAGCCAGCCTAACCTACTGTGTCAACTCCATCTAGTCAGCCTGACTAACTGTGTCAACTCCATCTAGTCAGCCTAACCTACTGTGTCAACTCCATCTAGTCAGCCTAACCTACTGTGTCAACTCCATCTAGTCAGCCTAACCTACTGTGTCAACTCTACCTAGCCAGCCTAACCTACTGTGTCAACTCTACCTAGCCAGCCTAACCTACTGTGTCAAACTCCAACCTAGCAACTCAGCCTAACCTAACTGTGTCAACTCCATCTAGTCAGCCTAACTACTGTGTCAACTCTACCTAGTCAGCCTAACCTACTGTGTCAACTCTACCTAGTCAGCCTAACCTACTGTGTCAACTCCATCTAGTCAGCCTAACCTACTGTGTCAACTCTATCTAGTCAGCCTAACCTACTGTGTCAACTCCATCTAGTCAGCCTGACTAACTGTGTCAACTCCATCTAGTCAGCCTAACCTACTGTGTCAACTCTACCTAGTCAGCCTAACCTACTGTGTCAACTCCATCTAGTCAGCCTAACCTACTGTGTCAACTCTACCTAGCCAGCCTAACCTACTGTGTCAACTCTACCTAGCCAGCCTAACCTACTGTGTCAACTCTAACTAGCCAGCCTAACCTACTGTGTCAACTCCACCTAGTCAGCCTAACCTACTGTGTCAACTCTACCTAGTCAGCCTAACCTCAACTATAACTACTGTGTCAACTCCATCTAGTCAGCCTAACCTACTGTGTCAACTCCATCTAGTCAGCCTAACCTACTGTGTCAACTCCATCTAGTCAGCCTAACCTACTGTGTCAACTCACCCTTGTCAGCATAATCTTCTGTGTCAACTCCATCTAGTCAGCCTGACTAACTGTGTCAACTCTACCTAGCCAGCTTAACCTACTGTATCAACTCTGCCTAGCCAGCCTAACTAACTGTGTCAACTCCATCTAGTCAGCCTGACTAACTGTGTCAACTCTACCTAGCCAGCCTAACCTACTGTGTCAACTCTAACTAGCCAGCCTAACCTACTGTGTCAACTCTACCTAGCCAGCCTAACCTACTGTGTCAACTCCATCTAGTCAGCCTAAGCTACTGTGTCAACTCCATCTAGTCAGTCTGACTAACTGTGTCAATTCTAACTAGCCAGCCTAACCTACTGTGTCAACTCTACCTAGCCAGCCTAACCTACTGTGTCAACTCTACCTAGCCAGCCTAACCTACTGTGTCAACTCCATCTAGTCAGCCTAACCTAACTGTGTCAACTCCATTCTAGTCAGCCTAACCTACTGTGTAACTCAGCCAGCCTAAACCTACTGTGTCAACTCCATCTAGTCAGCCTAATCTACTGTGTCAACTCCATCTAGTCAGCCTAACCTACTGTGTCAACTCCATCTAGTCAGCCTAACCTACTGTGTCAACTCTACCTAGCCAGCCTAACCTACTGTGTCAACTCTACCTAGCCAGCCTAACCTACTGTGTCAACTCTACCTAGCCAGCCTAACCTACTGTGTCAACTCTATCTAGCAAGCCTGACTAACTGTGTCAACTCCATCTAGTCAGCCTAACCTACTGTGTCAACTCCATCTAGTCAGCCTGACTAACTGTGTCAACTCTACCTAGCCAGCCTAACCTACTGTGTCAACTCTACCTAGCCAGCCTAACCTACTGTGTCAACTCCATCTAGTCAGCCTAACCTACTGTGTCAACTCTACCTAGCCAGCCTAACCTACTGTGTCAACTCTACCTAGTCAGCCTAACCTACTGTGTCAACTCCATCTAGTCAGCCTAACCTACTGTGTCAACTCCATCTAGTCAGCCTGACTAACTGTGTCAACTCTACCTAGCCAGCCTAACCTACTGTGTCAACTCTACCTAGCCAGCCTAACCTACTGTGTCAACTCTAACTAGCCAGCCTAACCTACTGTGTCAACTTTACCTAGCCAGCCTAACCTACTGTGTCAACTCTACCTAGTCAGCCTAACCTACTGTGTCAACTCCATCTAGTCAGCCTACCCTACTGTGTCAACTCCATCTAGTCAGCCTAACCCTACTGTGTCAACTCTATCTAGTCAGCCTAACCTAACTGTGTCAACTCTAGTCAGCCTAACCTACTGTGTCATCTAGTCTAACCTAGTGTCAACCCATCTAACCTACTGTGTGTCAACTCTACCTAGCCAGCCTAACCTACTGTGTCAACTCCATCTAATCAGCCTGACCTACTGTGTCAACTCCATCTAGTCAGCCTAACTAACTGTGTCAACTCCATCTAGTCAGCCTAACCTACTGTGTCAACTCCATCTAGTCAGCCTAACCTACTGTGTCAACTCCATCTAGTCAGCCTAAGCTACTGTGTCAACTCCATCTAGTCAGCCTGACTAACTGTGTCAACTCTACCTAGTCAGCCTAACCTACTGTGTCAACTCCATCTAGCCAGCCTAACCTACTGTGTCAACTCCATCTAGTCAGCCTAACCTACTGTGTCAACTCCATCTAGTCAGCCTAACCTACTGTGTCAACTCCATCTAGTCAGTCTGCCTAACCTACTGTGTCAACTCTACCTAGCCAGCCTAACCTACTGTGTCAACTCTAACTAGCCAGCCTAACCTACTGTGTCAACTCTACCTAGTCAGCCTAACCTACTGTGTCAACTCCATCTAGTCAGCCTACCCTACTGTGTCAACTCTACCTAGTCAGCCTAACCTACTGTGTCAACTCCATCTAGTCAGCCTAACCTACTGTGTCAACTCCATCTAGTCAGCCTAACCTACTGTGTCAACTCCATCTAGTCAGCCTAACCTACTGTGTCAACTCCATCTAGTCAGCCTAACCTACTGTGTCAACTCTACCTAGCCAGCCTAACCTACTGTGTCAACTCTATCTAGTCAGCCTAACCTTCTGTGTCAACTCCATCTAGTCAGCCTGACTAACTGTGTCAACTCTACCTAGCCAGCCTAACCTACTGTGTCAACTCTGCCTAGCCAGCCTAACCTACTGTGTCAACTCCATCTAGTCAGCCTGACTAACTGTGTCAACTCCATCTAGTCAGCCTGACTAACTGTGTCAACTCCATCTAGTCAGCCTAACCTACTGTGTCAACTCCATCTAGTCAGCCTAACTAACTGTGTCAACTCCATCTAGTCAGCCTGACTAACTGTGTCAACTCATTCTAGTCAGCCTGACTAACTGTGTCAACTCTACCTAGCCAGCCTAACCTACTGTGTCAACTCCATCTAGTCAGCCTAACCTACTGTGTCAACTCCATCTAGTCAGCCTGACTAACTGTGTCAACTCTACCTAGCCAGCCTAACCTACTGTGTCAACTCTGCCTAGCCAGCCTAACCTACTGTGTCAACTCTAACTAGCCAGCCTAACCTACTGTGTCAACTCTAACTAGCCAGCCTAACCTACTGTGTCAACTCTGCCTAGTCAGCCTTACCTATTGTGTCAACTCCATCTAGTCAGCCTACCCTACTGTGTCAACTCTACCTAGTCAGCCTAACCTACTGTGTCAACTCCATCTAGTCAGCCTGACTAACTGTGTCAACTCCATCTAGTCAGCCTAACCTACTGTGTCAACTCTACCTAGTCAGCCTAACCTACTGTGTCAACTCTAACTAGCCAGCCTAACCTACTGTGTCAACTCTACCTAGCCAGCCTAACCTACTGTGTCAACTCTATCTAGTCAGCCTAACTACTGTGTCAACTCCATCTAGTCAGCCTGACTACTGTGTCAACTCCATCTAGTCAGCTCCTAAGCCTTACTAACTGTGTCAACTCATCTAGTCAGCCTACCTACTGTGTCAACTCCATACTAGTCAGCCTAACCTACTGTGTCAACTCTAACTAGCCAGCCTAACCTACTGTGTCAACTCTACCTAGCCAGCCTAACCTACTGTGTCAACTCTACCTAGCCAGCCTAACCTACTGTGTCAACTCCATCTAGTCAGCCTAACCTACTGTGTCAACTCTACCTAGTCAGCCTAACCTACTGTGTCAACTCTACCTAGTCAGCCTAACCTACTGTGTCAACTCCATCTAGTCAGCCTACCCTACTGTGTCAACTCTACCTAGCCAGCCTAACCTACTGTGTCAACTCCATCTAGTCAGCCTAACTACTGTGTCAACTCCATCTAGTCAGCCTAATCTACTGTGTCAACTCCATCTAGTCAGCCTGACTAACTGTGTCAACTCTACCTAGCCAGCCTAACCTACTGTGTCAACTCTGCCTAGCCAGCCTAACCTACTGTGTCAACTCCATCTAGTCAGCCTAACCTACTGTGTCAACTCCATCTAGTCAGCCTAACCTACTGTGTCAACTCTACCTAGCCAGCCTAACCTACTGTGTCAACTCTACCTAGCCAGCCTAACCTACTGTGTCAACTCTACCTAGTCAGCCTAACCTACTGTGTGTCAAACTCCATCTAGTCAGTCTGACTAACTGTGTCAACTCTACCTAGCCAGCCTAACCTACTGTGTCAACTCTACCTAGCCAGCCTAACCTACTGTGTCAACTCTACCTAGTCAGCCTAACCTACTGTGTCAACTCCATCTAGTCAGCCTAACCTACTGTGTCAACTCTACCTAGTCAGCCTAACCTACTGTGTCAACTCTACCTAGCCAGCCTAACCTACTGTGTCAACTCCATCTAGTCAGCCTGACCTACTGTGTCAACTCTACCTAGTCAGCCTAACCTACTGTGTCAACTCTACCTAGCCAGCCTGACCTACTGTGTCAACTCCATCTAGCCAGCCTAACCTACTGTGTCAACTCTACCTAGTCAGCCTAACCTACTGTGTCAACTCCATCTAGTCAGCCTGACTAACTGTGTCAACTCCATCTAGTCAGCCTAATCTACTGTGTCAACTCCATCTAGTCAGCCTAACCTACTGTGTCAACTCTACCTAGTCAGCCTAACCTACTGTGTCAACTCCATCTAGTCAGCCTAACCTACTGTGTCAACTCTACCTAGCCAGCCTAACCTACTGTGTCAACTCTACCTAGTCAGCCTAACCTACTGTGTCAACTCCATCTAGTCAGCCTAACCTACTGTGTCAAACTCTCCTAGTCAGCCTAACCTACTGTGTCAACTCCATCTAGTCAGCCTAACATACTGTGTCACCTACTGTGTCAACTCCACTCTAGTCAGCCACTAACCTACTGTGTCAACTCCACTCTAGTCAGCCTAAAACTGTGTCAACTCTATCTAGTCAGCCTAACCTACTGTGTCAACTCCATCTAGTCAGCCTACCCTACTGTGTCAACTCTACCTAGTCAGCCTAACCTACTGTGTCAACTCCATCTAGTCAGCCTAACCTACTGTGTCAACTCCATCTAGTCAGCCTAACTAGTGTCAACTCTACTAGCCAGCCTAACCTACTGTGTCAACTCTATCTAGTCAGCCTAACCTACTGTGTCAACTCCATCTAGTCAGCCTAACAGTGTCAACTCTACCCTAACCTACTGTGTCAACTCCCTAGTCAGCCTAACTAACTACTGTGTCAACTCCATCTAGTCAGCCTAACCTACTGTGTCAACTCCATCTAGTCAGCCTAACCTACTGTGTCAACTCTATCTAGCCAGCCTAACCTACTGTGTCAACTCTAACTAGCCAGCCTAACCTACTGTGTCAACTCTACCTAGCCAGCCTAACTAACTGTGTCAACTCTACCTAGCCAGCCTAACCTAACTGTGTCAACTCTTACCTAGCCAGCCTAACCTACTGTGTCAACTCCATCTAGTCAGCCTAAACTACCTACTGTGTCAACTCTATCTAGTCAGCCTAACCCTACTGTGTCAACTCTATCTAGTCAGCCTAACCTACTGTGTCAACTCCATCTAGCCAGCCTAACCTACTGTGTCAACTCCATCTAGTCAGCATAACCTACTGTGTCAACTCTAACTAGCCAGCCTTACCTACTGTGTCAACTCTACCTAGCCAGCCTAACCTACTGTGTCAACTCTACCTAGCCAGCCTAACCTACTGTGTCAACTCCATCTAGTCAGCCTGACCTACTGTGTCAACTCCATCTAGTCAGCCTAACCTACTGTGTCAACTCTACCTAGTCAGCCTAACCTACTGTGTCAACTCCATCTAGTCAGCCTGACTAACTGTGTCAACTCTACCTAGTCAGCCTAACCTACTGTGTCAACTCCATCTAGTCAGCCTAACCTACTGTGTCAACTCCAACCTACTGTGTAAACTGTGTCAACTCTATCTAGCCAGCCTAACCTACTGTGTCAACTCCATCTAGTCAGCCTAACCTACTGTGTCAACTCTACCTAGCCAGCCTAACCTACTGTGTCAACTCTAACTAGCCAGCCTAACCTACTGTGTCAACTCTACCTAGCCAGCCTAACCTACTGTGTCAACTCCATCTAGTCAGCCTAACTAACTGTGTCAACTCCATCTAGTCAGCCTAACCTACTGTGTCAACTCCATCTAGTCAGCCTAACCTACTGTGTCAACTCTACCTAGCCAGCCTAACCTACTGTGTCAACTCCATCTAGTCAGCCTACCCTACTGTGTCAACTCTACCTAGTCAGCCTAACCTACTGTGTCAACTCCATCTAGTCAGCCTGACTAACTGTGTCAACTCCATCTAGTCAGCCTAACCTACTGTGTCAACTCTACCTAGTCAGCCTAACCTACTGTGTCAACTCCATCTAGTCAGCCTGACTAACTGTGTCAACTCCATCTAGTCAGCCTAACCTACTGTGTCAACTCCATCTAGTCAGCCTAACCTACTGTGTCAACTCCATCTAGTCAGCCTAACCTACTGTGTCAACTCTAGCTAGCCTAGTCCAGCCTAACCTAACTGTGTCAACTCTATCTAGCCAGCCTAAACCTACTGTGTCAACTACCTAGTCAGCCTAACTACTGTGTCAACTAGCATCTAGTCAGCCTGACTACTGTGTCAACTCCATCTAGTCAGCCTAACCTACTGTGTCAACTCCATCTAGTCAGCCTAACCTACTGTGTCAACTCCATCTAGTCAGCCTAACTAACTGTGTCAACTCTACCTAGCCAGCCTAACCTACTGTGTCAACTCCATCTAGTCAGCCTAACCTACTGTGTCAACTCCATCTAGTCAGCCTAACCTACTGTGTCAACTCCATCTAGTCAGCCTGACTAACTGTGTCAACTCTACCTAGCCAGCCTAACCTACTGTGTCAACTCTACCTAGCCAGCCTTAACCTACTGTGTCAACTCTATCCCTAGCACTGTAACTAACTGTGTCAAACCTAGCCAGCCTAACCTACTGTGTCAACTCCACCTAGCCAGCCTAACCTAACTGTGTCAACTCCTACCTAGCCAGCCTAAACTACTGTGTCAACTCCATCTAGTCAGCCTAACCTACTGTGTCAACTCCATCTAGTCAGCCTAACTAACTGTGTCAACTCCATCTAGTCAGCCTAACCTACTGTGTCAACTCCATCTAGTCAGCCTTACCTACTGTGTCAACTCTAATCTAGTCAGCCTAACCTACTGTGTCAACTCTAACTAGTCAGCCTAACCTACTGTGTCAACTCTACCTAGTCAGCCTGACTAACTGTGTCAACTCTATCTAGCCAGCCTAACCTAACCTCAACTCCAACTAGTCAGCCTAACCTACTGTGTCAACTTTACTAGCCAGCCTAACCTACTGTGTCAACTCTATCTAGTCAGCCTAACCTACTGTGTCAACTCCATCTAGTCAGCCTAACACTACTGTGTCAACTCCATACCTAGCCAGCCTAAACAACTACTGTGTCAGCCTAACACTCTGTGTCAACTCCATCAGCCTAACCTACTGTGTCAACTCTATCTAGTCAGCCTGACCTACTGTGTCAACTCTACCTAGCCAGCCTAACCTACTGTGTCAACTCCATCTAGTCAGCCTGACTAACTGTGTCAACTCCATCTAGTCAGCCTAATCTACTGTGTCAACTCTACCTAGTCAGCCTAACCTACTGTGTCAACTCCATCTAGTCAGCCTTACCTACTGTGTCAACTCTACCTAGCCAGCCTTACCTACTGTGTCAACTCCATCTAGTCAGCCTAACCTACTGTGTCAACTCCATCTAGTCAGCCTAACCTACTGTGTCAACTCTACCTAGTCAGCCTAACCTACTGTGTCAACTCTAACTAGCCAGCCTAACTAACTGTGTCAACTCTACCTAGCCAGCCTAACCTACTGTGTCAACTCCATCTAGTCAGCCTAACCTACTGTGTCAACTCCATCTAGTCAGCCTAACCTACTGTGTCAACTCCATCTAGTCAGCCTGACTAACTGTGTCAACTCCATCTAGTCAGCCTAACCTACTGTGTCAACTTTATCTAGTCAGCCTAACCTACTGTGTCAACTCCACTAGTCAGCCTGACTAACTCTTCTGTGTCAACTCTACCATCTAGTCAGCCTTACCTACTGTGTCAACTCTACCTAGCCAGCCTAACCTACTGTGTCAACTCCATCTAGCAAGCCTGACTAACTGTGTCAACTCCATCTAGTCAGCCTAACCTACTGTGTCAACTCCATCTAGTCAGCCTAACCTACTGTGTCAACTCTACCTAGCCAGCCTAACCTACTGTGTCAACTCTACCTAGCCAGCCTAACCTACTGTGTCAACTCCATCTAGTCAGCCTAACCATCTGTGTCAACTCTACCTAGCCAGCCTAACCTACTGTGTCAACTCTAACTAGCCAGCCTAACCTACTGTGTCAACTCTGCCTAGTCAGCCTTACCTATTGTGTCAACTCCATCTAGTCAGCCTAACCTACTGTGTCAACTCTACCTAGTCAGCCTAACTACTGTGTCAACGTCTATCTAGTCCATCTACTGTGTCAGCTCATCTAGTGACTAACCAACTGTGTCAACTCTACCTAGTCAGCCTAACCTACTGTGTCAACTCCATCTAGTCAGTCTACCCTACTGTGTCAACTCTACCTAGTCAGCCTAACCTACTGTGTCAACTCCATCTAGTCAGCCTGACCTACTGTGTCAACTCCATCTAGTCAGCCTAACCTACTGTGTCAACTCTTACCTAGCCAGCCTAACTACTGTGTCAACTCTAATTAGCCAGCCTAACCTAACTGTGTCAACTCCACTAGCCAGCCTACCCTACTGTGTCAACTCTATCTAGTCAGCCTAACCTACTGTGTCAACTCCATCTAGTCAGCCTACTAACTGTGTCAACTCTACCTAGTCAGCCTAACTACTGTGTCAACTCCATCTCATCTAGTCAGCCTGACTAACTGTGTCAACTCTACCTAGTCAGCCTAACCTACTGTGTCAACTCCATCTAGTCAGCTAGACTAACTGTGTCAAGCCTAGACCTAATCTACTGTGTCAACTCCATCTAGTCAGCCTAACCTACTGTGTCAACTCTACCTAGCCAGCCTAAACCTACTGTGTCAACTCTACCTAGCCTCTAACCTACTGTGTCAACTCCTACAGCAAGCCTAACCTACTGTGTCAACTCTACCTAGCCAGCCTAACCTACTGTGTCAACTCCATCTAGTCAGCCTAACCTACTGTGTCAAACTCTATACCTAGCCAGCCTTCAACTTACTGTGTCAACTCTGTGTCTAGTCAGCCTAACCCTACTGTGTCAACTCCATCTAGTCAGCCTAACCTACTGTGTCAACTCTCATCTAGCCAGCCTAACCTACTGTGTCAACTCTACCTAGCCAGCCTAACTACTGTGTCAACTCTACCTAGCCAGCCTAACCTACTGTGTCAACTCTATCTAGCCAGCCTAACCTACTGTGTCAACTCCATCTAGTCAGCCCTTACCCTACTGTGTCAACTCTACCTAGCCAGCCTAACCTACTGTGTCAACTCTAACTAGTCAGCCTAACACTACTGTGTCAAACTCATACCTAGCCAGCCTAACCTACTGTGTCAACTCTATATAGTCAGCCTAACCTACTGTGTCAACTCTATCTAGTCAGCCTGACAACTGTGTCAACTCTATCTAGCAGCCTAACTACTGTGTCAACTCCATCTAGTCCAGCCTAACCTACTGTGTCAACTCTATCCTAGTCAGCCTAACCTACTGTGTCAACTCTACATCTAGTCAGCCTAACCTACTGTGTCAACTCTCTAGCCAGCCTAACCTACTGTGTCAACTCCATCTTGTCAAGCCTGACTAACTGTGTCAACCTAGCTAGTCCAGCCTAACCTACTGTGTCAAACTCTATCTAGTCAGCCTAACCTACTGTGTCAACTCCATCTAGTCAGCCTGACTAACTGTGTCAACTCTACCTAGCCAGCCTAACCTACTGTGTCAACTCTACCTAGCCAGCCTAACCTACTGTGTCAACTCCATCTAGCCAGCCTGACTAACTGTGTCAACTCTACCTAGCCAGCCTAACCTACTGTGTCAACTCCATCTAGTCAGCCTGACTAACTGTGTCAACTCCATCTAGTCAGCCTAACCTACTGTGTCAACTCCATCTAGTCAGCCTAACCTACTGTCTACTCAACTCCATAACTGTGTCAGCCTCAACCTACTGTGTCAACTCAATCTAGTCAGCCTAACCTACTGTGTCAACTCCATCTAGTCAGTCTGACTAACTGTGTCAACTCTACCTAGCCAGCCTAACCTACTGTGTCAACTCTAACTAGCCAGCCTAACCTACTGTGTCAACTTTACCTAGCCAGCCTAACCTACTGTGTCAACTCTACCTAGTCAGCCTAACCTACTGTGTCAACTCCATCTAGTCAGCCTAACCTACTGTGTCAACTCTACCTAGCCAGCCTTACCTACTGTGTCAACTCTACCTAGCCAGCCTAACCTACTGTGTCAACTCCATCTAGTCAGCCTAACCTACTGTGTCAACTCTACCTAGCCAGCCTAACCTACTGTGTCAACTCCATCTAGTCAGCCTAACCTACTGTGTCAACTCCATCTAGTCAGCCTAACCTACTGTGTCAACTCCATCTAGTCAGCCTAACCTACTGTGTCAACTCCATCTAGTCAGCCTGACTAACTGTGTCAACTCTACCTAGCCAGCCTAACCTACTGTGTCAACTCTACCTAGCCAGCCTAACCTACTGTGTCAACTCTACCTAGTCAGCCTAACCTACTGTGTCAACTCCATCTAGTCAGCCTACCCTACTGTGTCAACTCTACCTAGTCAGCCTAACCTACTGTGTCAACTCCATCTAGTCAGCCTGACTAACTGTGTCAACTCCATCTAGTCAGACCTAACCTACTGTGTCAACTCTAACTAGCCAGCCTAACCTACTGTGTCAACTTTACCTAGTCAGCCTAAGCTACTGTGTCAACTCCATCTAGTCAGCCTAACTAACTGTGTCAACTCCATCCTAGTCAGCCTAACCTACTGTGTCAACTCCATCTAGTCAGCCTAACCTACTGTGTCAACTCCATCTAGTCAGCCTGACTAACTGTGTCAACTCCATCTAGTCAGCCTAACCTACTGTGTCAACTCTACCTAGCCAGCCTAACCTACTGTGTCAACTCCATCTAGTCTAGCCTGTCAACTCTACCTAGCCAGCCTAACCTACTGTGTCAACTCTAACTAGCCAGCCTAATCTACTGTGTCAACTTTACCTAGCCTGCCTAACCTACTGTGTCAACTCTACCTAGTCAGCCTAACTACTGTGTCAACTCCATCTAGTCAGCCTGACTAACTGTGTCAACTCTACCTAGTCCAGCCTAACCTACTGTGTCAACTCCATCTAGTCAGCCTGACCTACTGTGTCAACTCCATCTAGTCAGCCTGACTAACTGTGTCAACTCTACCTAGCCAGCCTAACCTACTGTATCAACTCTGCCTAGCCAGCCTAATCTACTGTGTCAACTCCATCTAGTCAGCATAACCTTCTGTGTCAAATCCATCTAGTCAGCCTGACTAACTGTGTCAACTCTACCTAGCCAGCCTAACCTACTGTGTCAACTCTGCCTAGCCAGCCTAACCTACTGTGTCAACTCCATCTAGCAAGCCTGACTAACTGTGTCAACTCCATCTAGTCAGCCTAACATACTGTGTCAACTCTATCTAGTCAGCCTAACCTACTGTGTCAACTCCACCTAGTCAGCCTAAACCTACTGTGTCAACTCCATCTAGTCAGCCTAACTACTGTGTCAACTCTACCTAGCCAGCCTAACCTACTGTGTCAACTCTATCTAGTCAGCCTAACCTACTGTGTCAACTCCATCTAGTCAGCCTGACTAACTGTGTCAACTCTACCTAGCCAGCCTAACCTACTGTGTCAACTCTACCTAGCCAGCCTAACCTACTGTGTCAACTCTACCTAGCCAGCCTAACCTACTGTGTCAACTCCATCTAGTCAGCCTAACCTACTGTGTCAACTCCATCTTGTCAGCATAATCTTCTTTTGTCAAACTCCAATCTAGTCAAGCATAACCTTCTGTTTTAACTCCATCTAGTCACCCTGACTAACTGTGTCAAACTCTATCTAGTCAGCCTAACCTACTGTGGTCACTCTACCTATTCAGCCTTACCTACTGAGTCAACTCAACATGCCTGCGCTAACCTACTGTGTCAACTCCATCTAGTCAAGCCTAACCCTAGACCGTTGGTCAACTCACCTAGTCAGCCTACACCAACTGTGTCAACTCCATCTAGTCAGCCATGACTAACTGTGTCGAACTGCTATCTAGCCAGAGCCTAACCGACTGTATCAACTCCAACTAGTTTCACAATAGGCCTTTACTTCGCAGAGGAAATCAAGTTGTTGGTCAATTACCAATCCTTGTGATCTTAAACCTTTTTTACCTATCTGGGTTTCAACTCCCTACCTAGCCGGGCACCAAGAGATATCAGTACTTCACAACCGCCAACAATTTCCAGACTACTTTCAATCGCTGACCCAGGAGCAAGAACTTCCTCCTGATCAACTTATCTCTGTGATGGTTCGATTACACGGCCTCAATCCTATTTTGGATCAACTCTACCTAGTCAGCCTAAGCTACTGTGTCAACTCCATCTAGTCAGCCTGACTAACTGTGTCAACTCTACCTAGCCAATCTCATGTTTACTGAGGACAAGATGTCTTACCAATCTCTTGTTTATTGAGGACAAGGGGTCTTACCAATCTCATGTTGATTGAGGACAAGTTGTCTTGCCAATCTCATGTTAATTGAGGACAAGGTGTCTTACCAATCTCGTGTTATTTGAGGACAAGGTGTCTTACCAATCTCATGCTTATTGAGGACAAGGGGTATTACCAATCTCATGTTTATCGAGGACAAGTTGTCTTACCAATCTCGTGTTGATTGAGGACAAGATGTCTTACCAATCTCTTGTTTATTGAGGACAAGGTGTCTTATCAATCTCGTGTTTATTGAGGACAAGGTGTCTTTATCAATCTCATGTTGATTGAGGACAAGGTGTCTTATCAATCTCAAGTTGATTGAGGACAAGTTGTCTTACCAATCTCGTGTTGATTGAGGACAAGATGTCTTACCAATCTCATGTTGATTGAGGACAAGGTGTCTTATCAATCTCATGTTGATTGAGGACAAGGTGTCTTACCAATCTCATGTTGATTGAGGACAAGGTGTCTTACCAATCTCGTGTTTATTGAGGACAAGGGGTCTTACCAATCTCATGTTTTATTAAGGACAAGGAGTCTTACCAATCTCGTATTATTTGAGGACAAGGTGTCTTACCAATATCATGCTTATTGAGGACAAGGGGTCTTACAAATCTCCTGTTTATTGAGGACAAGGGGTCTTACCAATCTCATGTTTATTGAGGACAAGTTGTCTTACCAATCTCGTGTTGATTGAGGACAAGATGTCTTACCAATCTCATGTTTATTGAGGACAAGGTGTCGTACCAATCTCATGTTGATTGAGGACAAGGTGTCTTATCAATCTCATGATTATTGAAGACAAGGTGTCTTATCAATCTCATGTTTATTGAGGACAAGGTGTCTTACCAATCTCATGTTGATTGAGGACAAGATGTCTTATCAATCTCATGTTTATTGAGGACAAGGTGTCTTACCAATCTCTTGTTTATTGAGGACAAGGTGTCTTATCAATATCATGTTAATTGAGGACAAGGTGTCTTATCAATCTCATGTTGATTGAGGACAAGGTGTCTTACCAATCACTTGTTTATTGAGGACAAGGTGTCTTACCAATCTCTTGTTTATTGAGGACAAGGTGTCTTACCAATCTCATGTTGATTGAGGACAAGGTGTCTTACCAATCTCTTGTTTATTGAGGACAAGGTGTCTTACCAATCTCATGTTGATTGAGGACAAGGTGTCTTACCAATCTCATGTTGATTCAGGACAAGGTGTCTTACCAATCTCTTGTTTATTGAGGACAAGGTGTCTTACCCATCTCGTGTTGATTGAGGACAAGGTGTCTTACCAATCTCATGTTTATTGAGGACAAGGTGTCTTACCAATCTTGTGTTAAATGAGGACAAGGTGTCTTATCAATCTCATGTTAATTGAGGACAAGGTGTCTTACCAATCTATTGTTTATTGAGGACAAGATGTCTTACCAATCTCATGTTGATTGAGGACAAGGTGTCTTTTAAATCTCATGTTGATTGAGGACAAGGTGTCTTATCAATCTCATGTTTACTGAGAACAAGTTGTCTTACCAATCTCTTGTTTATTGAGGACAAGATGTCTTACTAATCTCATGTTGATTGAGGACAAGGTGTCTTACCAATCTCATGTTGATTGAAGACAAGTTGTCTTATCAATCTCATGCTGATTGAGGACAAGGTGTCTTACCAATCTCTTGTTAATTGAGGACAAGGTGTTTTACCAATTTCTTGTTTATTGAGGACAAGGTGTCTTATAAATCTCGTGTTAATTGAGGACAAGGTGTCTTACCAAACTCGTGTTTATTGAGGACAAGATGTCTTACCAATCTCATGTTAAGTGAGGACAAGGTGTCTTACCAATCTCATGTATATAAAGGACAAGGGGTCTTACCAATCTCATGTTTATTAAGGACAAGATGTCTTACCAATCTCATGTTTATTGAGGACAAGGGGTCTTACCCATCTCGTGTTGATTGAGGACAAGGTGTCTTGCCAATCTCATGTTAATTGAGGACAAGGTGTCTTACCAATCTCGTGTTATTTGAGGACAAGGTGTCATACCAATCTCATGCTTATTGAGGACAAGGGGTATTACCAATCTCATGTTTATTGAGGACAAGGGGTCTTACCAATCTCTTGTTAATAGAAGACTAGGTGTCTTACCAATCTCATGTTTATTGAGGACAAGGGGTCTTACCAATCTCATGTTTATTGAGGACAAGGGGTCAGGGGTCTTACCAATCTCTTGTTTATTGAGGACAAGGGGTCTTACCAATCTATTGTTTATTGAGGACAATGTGTCTTATCAATCTCATGTTTATTGAGGAGAAGGGGTCTTACTAATCTCATGTTTATAAAGGACAAGGGGTCTTACCAATCTCATGTTTATGGAGGACAAGGTGTCTTATCAATCTCATGTTGATTGAGAACAAGATGTCTTACCAATCTTATGTTGATTGAGGACAAGGTGTCTTATAAATCTCATGTTGATTGAGGACAAGGTGTCTTATCAATCTCATGTTTACTGAGAACAAGTTGTCTTACCAATCTCGTGTTTATTGAGGACAAGATGTCTTACTAATCTCATATTGATTAGGGACAAGGTGTCTTACCAATCTCATGTTGATTGAAGACAAGTTGTCTTATCAATCTCATGTTGATTAAGGACAAGGTGTCTTACCAATCTCTTGTTAATTGAGGACAAGGTGTCTTACCAATCTCATGTTGATTGAGGACAAGATGTCTTATCAATCTCATGTTTATTGAGGACAAGGTGTCTTACCAATCTCTTGTTTATTGAGGACAAGGTATCTTATCAATATCATGTTAATTGAGGACAAGGTGTCTTATCAATCTCATGTTGATTGAGGACAAGGTGTCTTACCAATCACTTGTTTATTGAGGACAAGGTGTCTTACCAATCTCTTGTTTATTGAGGACAAGGTGTCTTACCAATCTCATGTTGATTGAGGACAAGGTGTCTTACCAATCTCTTGTTTATTGAGGACAAGGTGTCTTACCAATCTCATGTTTATTGAGGACAAGGTGTCTTACCAATCTCATGTTTATTGAGGACAAGGGGTCTTACCAATCTCTTGTTTATAGAAGACTAGGTGTCTTACCAATCTCATGTTTATTGAGGACAAGGGGTCTTACCAATCTCATGTTTATTGAGGACAAGGGGTCAGGGGTCTTACCAATCTCTTGTTTATTGAGGACAAGGGGTCTTACCAATCTATTGTTTATTGAGGACAGTGTGTCTTATCAATCTCATGTTTATTGAGGAGAAGGGGTCTTACTAATCTCATGTTTATAAAGGACAAGGGGTCTTACCAATCTCATGTTTATGGAGGACAAGGTGTCTTATCAATCTCATGTTGATTGAGAACAAGATGTCTTACCAATCTTATGTTGATTGAGGACAAGGTGTCTTATAAATCTCATGTTGATTGAGGACAAGGTGTCTTATCAATCTCATGTTTACTGAGAACAAGTTGTCTTACCAATCTCGTGTTTATTGAGGACAGATGTCTTACAATCTCATTGATTGAGACAAGTGTCTTACAATCTCATGTTGATTGAGGACAAGTGTCTTACCAATCTCATGTTGATTGAGGACAAGGTGTCTTACCAATCTCATGTTAATTGAGGACAAGGTGTCTTACCAATCTCATGTTAATTGAGGACAAGGTGTCTTACCAATCTCATGTTGATTGAGGACAAGGTGTCTTACCAATCTCATGTTTATTGAGGACAAGGTGTCTTACCAATCTCATGTTTATTGAGGACAAGGGGTCTTACCAATCTCATGTTTTATTGAGGACAAGGGGTCTTACCAATCTCATGTTTATTGAGGACAAGGTGTCTTACCAATCTCATGTTATTGAGGACAAGGTGTCTTACCAATCTCATGTTTATTGAGGACAAGGTGTCTTACCAATCTCATGTTTATTGAGGACAAGGTGTCTTACCAATCTCATGTTTATTGAGGACAAGGTGTCTTACCAATCTCATGTTGATTGAGGACAAGGTGTCTTACCAATCTCATGTTGATTGAGGACAAGGTGTCTTACCAATCTCATGTTTATTGAGGACAAGGTGTCTTACCAATCTCATGTTGATTGAGGACAAGGTGTCTTACCAATCTCGTGTTTATTGAGGACAAGGGGTCTTACCAATCTCATGTTTTATTGAGGACAAGGAGTCTTACCAATCTCATGTTTATTGAGGACAAGGGGTCTTACCAATCTCATGTTTATTGAGGACAAGGGTGTCTTACCAATCTCGTGTTTATTGAGGACAAGGTGTCTTACCAATCTCATGTTTATTGAGGACAAGGTGTCTTACCAATCTCATGTTTATTGAGGACAAGGTGTCTTACAAATCTCATGTTTATTGAGGACAAGGTGTCTTACCAATCTCATGTTAATTGAGGACAAGGTGTCTTACCAATCTCATGTTAATTGAGGACAAGGTGTCTTACCAATGTCGTGTTAATTGAGGACAAGGTGTCTTACCAATATCATGTTGACTGAGGACAAGGTGTCTTACCAATCTCATGTTTATTGAGGACAAGATGTCTTACCAATCTCATGTTTATTGAGGACAAGGTGTCTTACCAATCTCATGTTTATTGAGGACAAGGTGTCTTACCAATCTCATGTTTATTGAGGACAAGGTGTCTTACCAATCTCATGTTTATTGAGGACAAGGTGTCTTACCAATCTCATGTTGATTGAGGACAAGGTGTCTTACCAATCTCATGTTTATTGAGGACAAGGTGTCTTACCAATCTCATGTTTATTGAGGACAAGGGGTCTTACCAATCTCATGTTTATTGAGGACAAGGGTGTCTTACCAATCTCATGTTGATTGAGGACAAGGTGTCTTACCAATCTCATGTTTATTGAGGACAAGGTGTCTTACCAATCTCGTGTTTATTGAGGACAAGGGGTCTTACCAATCTCATGTTTATTGAGGACAAGGGGTCTTACCAATCTCGTGTTTATTGAGGACAAGGGGTCTTACCAATCTCGTGTTTATTGAGGACAAGGTGTCTTATCAATCTCATGTTTATTGAGGACAAGGTGTCTTATCAATCTCATGTTTATTGAGGACAAGGTGTCTTATCAATCTCATGTTTATTGAGGACAAGGGGTCTTACCAATCTCATGTTTATTAAGGACAAGGGGTCTTACCAATCTCTTGTTTATTGAGGACAAGGTGTCTTATCAATCTCATGGTTATTGAGGACAAGGGGTCTTACCAATCTCATGTTGATTGAGGACAAGGTGTCTTGCCAATCTCATGTTAATTGAGGACAAGGTGTCTTACCAATCTCGTGTTATTTGAGGACAAGGTGTCTTACCAATCTCATGTTTATTGAGGACAAGGGGTCTTACCAATCTCATGTTTATTGAGGACAAGGTGTCTTACCAATCTCATGCTTATTGAGGACAAGGTGTCTTACCAATCTCATGTTTATTGAGGACAAGGTGTCTTACCCATCTCGTGTTGATTGAGGACAAGGTGTCTTACCAATCTCATGTTAAGTGAGGACAAGGTGTCTTACTAATCTCATGTTTATAAAGGACAAGGGGTCTTACCAATCTCATGTTTATTAAGGACAAGATGTCTTACCAATCTCTTGTTTATTGAGGACAAGGGGTCTTACCAATCTCATGTTGATTGAGGACAAGGTGTCTTGCCAATCTCATGTTAATTGAGGACAAGGTGTCTTACCAATCTCGTGTTATTTGAGGACAAGGTGTCTTACCAATCTCATGCTTATTGAGGACAAGGGGTCTTACCAATCTCATGTTTATTGAGGACAAGGTGTCTTACCAGTCTCATGTTTATTGAGGACAAGGTGTCTTACCAATCTCATGTTTATTGAGGAGAAGGGGTCTTACTAATCTCATGTTTATAAAGGACAAGGGGTCTTACCAATCTCATGTTAATGGAGGACAAGGTGTCTTATCAATCTCATGTTGATTGAGAACAAGATGTCTTACCAATCTCATGTTAATTGAGGACAAGGTGTCTTACCAATCTGATGTTGATTGAGGACAAGGTGTCTTATCAATCTCATGTTTTTTGAGGACAAGATGTCTTCCCAATCTCATGTTGATTGAGGACAAGGTGTCTTATCAATCTCATGTTTTTTGAGGACAAGATGTCTTCCCAATCTCATGTTGATTGAGGACAAGGTGTCTTATCAATCTCATGTTAATTGAGGACAAGATGTCTTCCCAATCTCTTGTTTATTTAGGACAAGGTGTCTTATCAATATCATGTTAATTGAGGACAAGGTGTCTTACCAATCTATTGTTTATTGAGGACAAGGTGTCTTATCAATCTCATGTTTATTGAGGAGAAGGGGTCTTACTAATCTCATGTTGATTGAGAACAAGGTGTCTTATCAATCTCATGTTAATTGAGGACAAGGTGTCTTACCAATCTATTGTTTATTGAGGACAAGGTGTCTTATCAATATCATGTTAATAGAGGACAAGGTGTCTTACCAATCTATTGTTTATTGAGGACAATGTGTCTTATCAATCTCATGTTGATTGAGAACAAGGTGTCTTATCAATCTCATGTTAATTGAGGACAAGATGTCTTCCCAATCTCTTGTTTATTGAAGACAAGGTGTCTTATCAATCTCATGTTGATTGAGGACAAGGTGTCTTACCAATCTATTGTTTATTGAGGACAATGTGTCTTATCAATCTCATGTTTATTGAGGAGAAGGGGTCTTACTAATCTCATGTTTATAAAGGACAAGGGGTCTTACCAATCTCATGTTGATTGAGAACAAGATGTCTTACCAATCTCATGTTGATTGAGGACAAGGTGTCTTATAAATCTCATGTTGATTGAGGACAAGGTGTCTTATCAATCTCATGTTTATTGAGGACAAGGTATCTTACCAATCTATTGTTTATTGAGGACAATGTGTCTTATCAATCTCATGTTGATTGAGAACAAGGTGTCTTATCAATCTCATGTTAATTGAGGACAAGATGTCTTCCCAATCTCTTGTTTATTGAGGACAAGGTGTCTTATCAATATCATGTTGATTGAGGACAAGGTGTCTTACCAATCTATTGTTTATTGAGGACAATGTGTCTTATCAATCTCATGTTTATTGAGAAGAAGGGGTCTTACTAATCTCATGTTTATAAAGGACAAGGGGTCTTACCAATCTCATGTTTATTAAGGACAAGATGTCTTACCAATCTCTTGTTTATTGAGGACAAGGGGTCTTACCAATCTCATGTTGATTGAGGACAAGGTGTCTTGCCAATCTCATGTTAATTGAGGACAAGGTGTCTTACCAATCTCGTGTTATTTGAGGACAAGATGTCTTAGCAATCTCATGCTTATTGAGGACAAGGGGTCTTACCAATCTCATGTTTATTGAGGACAAGGTGTCTTACCAATCTCATGTTTATTGAGGACAAGGTGTCTTACCAATCTCATGTTTATTGAGGACAAGGTGTCTTACCAAACTCGTGTTTATTGAGGACAAGATGTCTTACCAATCTCATGTTAATTGAGGACAAGGTGTCTTACTAATCTCATGTTTATAAAGGACAAGGGGTCTTACCAATCTCATGTTTATTAAGGACAAGATGTCTTACCAATCTCTTGTTTATTGAGGACAAGGGGTCTTACCAATCTCATGTTTATTGAGGAGAAGGGGTCTTACTAATCTCATGTTTATAAAGGACAAGGGATCTTACCAATCTCATGTTTATGGAGGACAAGGTGTCTTATCAATCTCATGTTGATTGAGAACAAGATGCCTTACCAATCTCATGTTAATTGAGGACAAGGTGTCTTACCAATCTGATGTTGATTGAGGACAAGGTGTCTTATCAATCTCGTGTTTATTGAGGACAAGGTGTCTTACCAATCTTGTGTTAAATGAGGAAAAAGTGTCTTACCAATCTCATGTTGATTGAGGACAAGGTGTCTTATCAATCTCATGTTTATTGAGGGCAAGGTGTCTTATCAATCTCATGTTTATTGAGGACAAGGGGTCTTACCAATCTCGTGTTGATTGAGGACAAGGTGTCTTACCAATCTCATGTTTATTGAGGACAAGGTGTCTTACCAATCTCATGTTGATTCAGGACAAGGTGTCTTACCAATCTCATGTTGATTGAGGACAAGGTGTCTTACCAATCTATTGTTTATTGAGGACAAGGTGTCTTATCAATATCATGTTAATTGAGGACAAGGTGTCTTACCAATCTATTGTTTATTGAGGACAATGTGTCTTATCAATCTCATGTTGATTGAGAACAAGGTGTCTTATCAATCTCATGTTAATTGAGGACAAGATGTCTTCCCAATCTCTTGTTTATTGAGGACAAGGTGTCTTACCAATCTATTGTTTATTGAGGACAAGGTGTCTTATCAATCTCATGTTTATTGAGGACAAGTTGTCTTACCAATCTCATGTTGATTGAGGACAAGGTGTCTTACCAATCTCATGTTGATTGAGGACAAGGTGTCTTACCAATCTCATGTTTATAAAGGACAAGGGGTCTTACCAATCTCATGTTTATTAAGGACAAGATGTCTTACCAATCTCTTGTTTATTGAGGACAAGGGGTCTTAGCAATCTCATGTTGATTGAGGACAAGGTGTCTTGCCAATCTCATGTTAATTGAGGACAAGGTGTCTTACCAATCTCGTGTTATTTGAGGACAAGGTGTCTTACCAATCTCATGCTTATTGAGGACAAGGGGTCTTACCAATCTCATGTTTATTGAGGACAAGGTGTCTTACCAATCTCATGTTTATTGAGGACAAGGTGTCTTACCAATCTCATGTTTATTGAGGAGAAGGGGTCTTACTAATCTCATGTTTATAAAGGACAAGGGGTCTTACCAATCTCATGTTTATGGAGGACAAGGTGTCTTATCAATCTCATGTTGATTGAGAACAAGATGTCTTACCAATCTCATGTTAATTGAGGACAAGGTGTCTTACCAATCTGATGTTGATTGAGGACAAGGTGTCTTATCAATCTCATGTTTTTTGAGGACAAGATGTCTTCCCAATCTCATGTTGATTGAGGACAAGGTGTCTTATCAATCTCATGTTTTTTGAGGACAAGATGTCTTCCCAATCTCATGTTGATTGAGGACAAGGTGTCTTATCAATCTCATGTTAATTGAGGACAAGATGTCTTCCCAATCTCTTGTTTATTTAGGACAAGGTGTCTTATCAATATCATGTTAATTGAGGACAAGGTGTCTTACCAATCTATTGTTTATTGAGGACAAGGTGTCTTATCAATCTCATGTTTATTGAGGAGAAGGGGTCTTACTAATCTCATGTTGATTGAGAACAAGGTGTCTTATCAATCTCATGTTAATTGAGGACAAGGTGTCTTACCAATCTATTGTTTATTGAGGACAAGGTGTCTTATCAATATCATGTTAATTGAGGACAAGGTGTCTTACCAATCTATTGTTTATTGAGGACAATGTGTCTTATCAATCTCATGTTGATTGAGAACAAGGTGTCTTATCAATCTCATGTTAATTGAGGACAAGATGTCTTCCCAATCTCTTGTTTATTGAGGACAAGGTGTCTTATCAATCTCATGTTGATTGAGGACAAGGTGTCTTACCAATCTATTGTTTATTGAGGACAATGTGTCTTATCAATCTCATGTTTATTGAGGAGAAGGGGTCTTACTAATCTCATGTTTATAAAGGACAAGGGGTCTTACCAATCTCATGTTGATTGAGAACAAGATGTCTTACCAATTTCATGTTGATTGAGGACAAGGTGTCTTATAAATCTCATGTTGATTGAGGACAAGGTGTCTTATCAATCTCATGTTTATTGAGGACAAGGTGTCTTACCAATCTATTGTTTATTGAGGACAATGTGTCTTATCAATCTCATGTTGATTGAGAACAAGGTGTCTTATCAATCTCATGTTAATTGAGGACAAGATGTCTTCCCAATCTCTTGTTTATTGAGGACAAGGTGTCTTATCAATATCATGTTGATTGAAAACAAGGTGTCTTACCAATCTATTATTTATTGAGGACAATGTGTCTTATCAATCTCATGTTTATTGAGGAGAAGGGGTCTTACTAATCTCATGTTTATAAAGGACAAGGGGTCTTACCAATCTCATGTGTATTAAGGACAAGATGTCTTACCAATCTCTTGTTTATTGAGGACAAGGTGTCTTACCAATCTCATGTTTATTGAGGACAAGGTGTCTTACCAATCTCATGCTTATTGAGGACAAGGGGTCTTACCAATCTCATGTTTATTGAGGACAAGGTGTCTTACCAATCTCATGTTTATTGAGGACAAGGTGTCTTACCAATCTCATGTTTATTGAGGACAAGGTGTCTTACCAAACTCGTGTTTATTGAGGACAAGATGTCTTACCAATCTCATGTTAATTGAGGACAAGGTGTCTTACTAATCTCATGTTTATAAAGGACAAGGGGTCTTACCAATCTCATGTTTATTAAGGACAAGATGTCTTACCAATCTCTTGTTTATTGAGGACAAGGGGTCTTACCAATCTCATGTTTATTGAGGAGAAGGGGTCTTACTAATCTCATGTTTATAAAGGACAAGGGATCTTACCAATCTCATGTTTATGGAGGACAAGGTGTCTTATCAATCTCATGTTGATTGAGAACAAGATGCCTTACCAATCTCATGTTAATTGAGGACAAGGTGTCTTACCAATCTGATGTTGATTGAGGACAAGGTGTCTTATCATTATCATGTTTTTCGAGGACAAGATGTCTTCCCAATCTCATGTTGATCGAGGACAAGGTGTCTTATCATTCTCATGGTTTTTGAGGACAAGGTGTCTTATCAATCTCATGGTTATTAAGGACAAGGTGTCTTACCAATCTCTTGTTTATTGAGGACAAGGTGTCTTACCCATCACGTGTTGATTGAGGACAAGGTGTCTTACCAATCTCATGTTTATTGAGGACAAGGTGTCTTACCAATCTTGTGTTAAATGAGGAAAAAGTGTCTTACCAATCTCATGTTGATTGAGGACAAGGTGTCTTATCAATCTCATGTTTATTGAGGGCAAAGTGTCTTATCAATCTCATGTTTATTGAGGACAAGGGGTCTTACCAATCTCGTGTTGATTGAGGACAAGGTGTCTTACCAATCTCATGTTTTATCTCATGTTTATTGAGGACAAGGTGTCTTACCAATCTCATGTTGATTCAGGACAAGGTGTCTTACTATTCTCATGTTGATTGAGGACAAGGTGTCTTACCAATCTATTGTTTATTGAGGACAAGGTGTCTTATCAATATCATGTTAATTGAGGACAAGGTGTCTTACCAATCTATTGTTTATTGAGGACAATGTGTCTTATCAATCTCATGTTGATTGAGAACAAGGTGTCTTATCAATCTCATGTTTATTGAGGGCAAGGTGTCTTATCAATCTCATGTTTATTGAGGACAAGGGGTCTTACCAATCTCGTGTTGATTGAGGACAAGGTGTCTTACCAATCTCATGTTTATTGAGGACAAGGTGTCTTACCAATCTCATGTTGATTCAGGACAAGGTGTCTTACCAATCTCATGTTGATTGAGGACAAGGTGTCTTACCAATCTATTGTTTATTGAGGACAAGGTGTCTTATCAATATCATGTTAATTGAGGACAAGGTGTCTTACCAATCTATTGTTTATTGAGGACAATGTGTCTTATCAATCTCATGTTAATTGAGGACAAGATGTCTTCCCAATCTCTTGTTTATTGAGGACAAGGTGACTTACCAATCTATTGTTTATTGAGGACAAGGTGTCTTATCAATCTCATGTTTATTGAGGAGAAGGGGTCTTACTAATCTCATGTTGATTGAGAACAAGGTGTCTTATCAATCTCATGTTTATTGAGGACAAGGTGTCTTATCAATATCATGTTAATTGAGGACAAGGTGTCTTACCAATCTATTGTTTATTGAGGACAATGTGTCTTATCAATCTCATGTTGATTGAGAACAAGGTGTCTTATCAATCTCATGTTAATTGAGGACAAGATGTCTTCCCAATCTCTTGTTTATTGAGGACAAGGTGTCTTATCAATCTCATGTTGATTGAGGACAAGGTGTCTTACCAATCTATTGTTTATTGAGGACAATGTGTCTTATCAATCTCATGTTTATTGAGGAGAAGGGGTCTTACTAATCTCATGTTTATAAAGGACAAGGGGTCTTACCAATCTCATGTTGATTGAGAACAAGATGTCTTACCAATCTCATGTTGATTGAGGACAAGGTGTCTTATAAATCTCATGTTGATTGAGGACAAGGTGTCTTATCAATCTCATGTTTATTGAGGACAAGGTGTCTTACCAATCTATTGTTTATTGAGGACAATGTGTCTTATCAATCTCATGTTGATTGAGAACAAGGTGTCTTATCAATCTCATGTTAATTGAGGACAAGATGTCTTCCCAATCTCTTGTTTATTGAGGACAAGGTGTCTTATCAATATCATGTTGATTGAGGACAAGGTGTCTTACCAATCTCATGTTTATTGAGGGCAAGGTGTCTTATCAATCTCATGTTTATTGAGGAGAAGGGGTCTTACTAATCTCATGCTTATAAAGGACAAGGGGTCTTACCAATCTCATGTTGATTGAGAACAAGATGTCTTACCAATCTCATGTTGATTGAGGACAAGGTGTCTTATAAATCTCATGTTGATTGAGGACAAGGTGTCTTATCAATCTCATGTTTATTGAGGACAAGATGTCTTCCCAATTTCTTGTTTATTGAGGACAAGGTGTCTTATCAATATCATGTTGATTGAGGACAAGGTGTCTTACCAATCTATTGTTTATTGAGGACAATGTGTCTTATCAATATCATGTTAATTGAGGACAAGGTGTCTTACCAATCTATTGTTTATTGAGGACAATGTGTCTTATCAATCTCATGTTGATTGAGAACAAGGTGTCTTATCAATCTCATGTTAATTGAGGACAAGATGTCTTCTCAATCTCTTGTTTATTGAGGACAATGTGTCTTATCAATCTCATGTTGATTGAGAACAAGGTGTCTTATCAATCTCATGTTTATTGAGGGCAAGGTGTCTTATCAATCTCATGTTTATTGAGGACAAGGGGTCTTACCAATCTCGTGTTGATTGAGGACAAGGTGTCTTACCAATCTCATGTTAATTGAGGACAAGGTGTCTTACCAATCTATTGTTTATTGAGGACAATGTGTCTTATCAATCTCATGTTGATTGAGAACAAGGTGTCTTATCAATCTCATGTTAATTGAGGACAAGATGTCTTCCCAATCTCTTGTTTATTGAGGACAAGGTGTCTTATCAATATCATGTTGATTGAGGACAAGGTGTCTTACCAATCTATTGTTTATTGAGGACAATGTGTCTTATCAATCTCATGTTTATTGAGGAGAAGGGGTCTTACTAATCTCATGTTTATAAAGGACAAGGGGTCTTACCAATCTCATGTTGATTGAGAACAAGATGTCTTACCAATCTCATGTTGATTGAGGACAAGGTGTCTTATAAATCTCATGTTGATTGAGGACAAGGTGTCTTATCAATCTCATGTTTATTGAGGACAAGTTGTCTTACCAATCTCGTGTTTATTGAGGACAAGATGTCTTACTAATCTCATGTTGATTGAGGACAAGGTGTCTTACCAATCTCATGTTGATTGAAGACAAGTTGTTTTATCAATCTCATGTTGATTGAGGACAAGGTGTCTCACCAATCTCTTGTTTATTGAGGACAAGGTGTCTTACCAATCTCTTGTTTATTGAGGACAAGGTGTCTTACCAATCTCGTGTTTATTGAGGACAAGGTGTCTTACCAATCTCGTGTTAATTGAGGACAAGGTGTCTTACCAAACTCGTGTTTATTGAGGACAAGATGTCTTACCAATCTTATGTTAAGTGAGGACAAGGTGTCTTACCAATCTCATGTTTATAAAGGACAAGGGGTCTTACCAATCTCATGTTTATTAAGGACAAGATGTCTTACCAATCTCTTGTTTATTGAGGACAAGGGGTCTTACCAATCTCATGTTGATTGAGGACAAGGTGTCTTGCCAATCTCATGTAAATTTAGGACAAGGTGTCTTACCAATCTCGTGTTATTTGAGGACAAGGTGTCTTACCAATCTCATGCTTATTGAGGACAAGGGGTCTTACCAATCTCATGTTTATTGAGGACAAGGTGTCTTACCAATCTCATGTTTATTGAGGACAAGGTGTCTTACCAATCTCATGTTTATTGAGGACAAGGTGTCTTACCAAACTCGTGTTTATTGAGGACAAGATGTCTTACCAATCTCATGTTAAGTGAGGACAAGGTGTCTTACTAATCTCATGTTTATAAAGGACAAGGGGTCTTACCAATCTCATGTTTATTAAGGACAAGATGTCTTACCAATCTCTTGTTTATTGAGGACAAGGGGTCTTACCAATCTCATGTTTATTGAGGAGAAGGGGTCTTACTAATCTCATGTTTATAAAGGACAAGGGGTCTTACCAATCTCATGTTTATGGAGGACAAGGTGTCTTATCAATCTCATGTTGATTGAGAACAAGATGCCTTACCAATCTCATGTTAATTGAGGACAAGGTGTCTTACCAATCTGATGTTGATTGAGGACAAGGTGTCTTATCAATATCATGTTTTTTGAGGACAAGATGTCTTCCCAATCTCATGTTAATTGAGGACAAGGTGTCTTATCATTCTCATGGTTTTTGAGGACAAGGTGTCTTATCAATCTCATGGTTATTAAGGACAAGGTGTCTTACCAATCTCTTGTTTATTGAGGACAAGGTGTCTTACCCATCACGTGTTGATTGAGGACAAGGTGTCTTACCAATCTCATGTTTATTGAGGACAAGATGTCTTACCAATCTTGTGATAGGAAATGAGGACAAAGTGTCTTACCAATCTCATGTTGATTGAGGACAAGGTGTCTTATCAATCTCATGTTTATTGAGGGCAAGGTGTCTTATCAATCTCATGTTTATTGAGGACAAGGGGTCTTACCAATCTCGTGTTGATTGAGGACAAGGTGTCTTATCAATCTCATGTTAATTGAGGACAAGGTGTCTTACCAATCTATTGTTTATTGAGGACAAGATGTCTTACCAATCTCATGTTGATTGAGGACAAGGTGTCTTATCAATCTCATGTTGATTGAGGTCAAGGTGTCTTACCAATCACTTGTTTATTGAGGACAAGGTGTCTTACTAATCTCTTGTTTATTGAGGACAAGGTGTCTTACCAATCTCATGTTGATGGAGGACAAGGTGTCTTACCAATCTCATATTTATGGAGGACAAGATGTCTTACTAATCTCATGTTGATTGAGGACAAGGTGTCTTACCAATCTCATGTTGATTGAAGACAAGTTGTTTTATCAATCTCATGTTGATTGAGGACAAGGTGTCTTACCAATCTCATGTTGATTGAGGACAAGGTGTCTTACCAATCTCATGTTTATAAAGGACAAGGGGTCTTACCAATCTCATGTTTATTAAGGACAAGATGTCTTAATCTTTGTTTTTGGGACAAGGTCTACAATCTCTTGTTTATTGAGGACAAGGTGTCTTAGCAATCTCATGTTGATTGAGGACAAGGTGTCTTGCCAATCTCATGTTATTGAGGACAAGGTGTCTTACCAATCTCATGTTATTTGAGGACAAGGTGTCTTACCAATCTCATGTTATTGAGGACAAGGGGTCTTACCAATCTCATGTTTATTGAGGACAAGGTGTCTTACCAATCTCATGTTTATTGAGGACAAGGTGTCTTACCAATCTCATGTTTATTGAGGACAAGGGTCTTACTAATCTCATGTTTATTGAGGACAAGGTGTCTTACCAATCTCATGTTTATTGAGGACAAGGTGTCTTATCAATCTCATGTTATTGAGGACAAGATGTCTTACCAATCTCATGTTTATTGAGGACAAGGTGTCTTACCAATCTCATGTTGATTGAGGACAAGGTGTCTTATCAATCTCATGTTTTTTGAGGACAAGGTGTCTTACCAATCTCATGTTTATTGAGGACAAGGTGTCTTATCAATCTCATGTTTTTTGAGGACAAGGTGTCTTACCAATCTCATGTTTATTGAGGACAAGGTGTCTTATCAATCTCATGTTATTGAGGACAAGGTGTCTTACAATCTCTGTTTATTAGGACAAGGTGTCTTATCAATCTCATGTTTATTGAGGACAAGGTGTTTTACAATTCTCATGTTATTGAGGACAAGGTGTCTTACCAATCTCATTGTTTATTGAGGACAAGGTGTCTTATCAATCTCATGTTTATTGAGGAAAAGGGTCTTACAATCTCATGTTATTGAGAACAAGGTGTCTTATCAATCTCATGTTATTGAGGACAAGGTGTCTTACCAATCTATTGTTTATTGAGGACAAGGTGTCTTATCAATATCATGTTAATTGAGGACAAGGTGTCTTACCAATCTATTGTTTATTGAGGACAATGTGTCTTATCAATCTCATGTTGATTGAGAACAAGGTGTCTTATCAATCTCATGTTAATTGAGGACAAGATGTCTTCCCAATCTCTTGTTTATTGAGGACAAGGTGTCTTATCAATATCATGTTGATTGAGGACAAGGTGTCTTACCAATCTATTGTTTATTGAGGACAAGGTGTCTTATCAATCTCATGTTTATTGAGGACAAGGGGTCTTACTAATCTCATGTTTATTGAAGGACAAGGGGTCTTACCAATCTCATGTTGATTGAGAACAAGGTGTCTTACCAATCTTCATGTTTATTGAGGACAAGGTGTCTTATAAATCTCATGTTGATTGAGGACAAGGTGTCTTATCAATCTCATGTTTATTGAGGACAAGGTGTCTTATCAATCTCATGTTTATTGAGGACAAGGTGTCTTATCAATCTCATGTTAATTGAGGACAAGGTGTCTTACCAATCTATATGGTTTATTGAGGACAAGGTGTCTTATCAAATCTCATGTTTATTGAGGACAAGGGTCTTACAATCTCATGTTTATGAGGACAAGGGTCTTACCAATCTCATTGTTGATTGAGGACAAGGTGTCTTACCAATCTCATGTTGATTGAGGACAAGGTGTCTTATAAATCTCATGTTGATTGAGGACAAGGTGTCTTATCAATCTCATGTTTATTGAGGACAAGTGTCTTACCAATCTCATGTTTATTGAGGACAAGGTGTCTTACAATCTCATGTTGATTGAGGACAAGGTGTCTTACCAATCTCATGTTTATTGAGGACAAGGTGTCTTAATCTCAATCTACTGTCTACATTTTGTTGAGGACAAGGTGTCTTACCAATCTCTTGTTTATTGAGGACAAGGTGTCTTACCAATCTCTTTATTGAGGACAAGGTGTCTTACAATCTCGTGTTATTGAGGACAAGGTGTCTTACCAATCTCGTGTTTATTGAGGACAAGGTGTCTTACAATCTCTTTTATTGAGGACAAGGTGTCTTACCAATCTCATGTTTTATGAGGACAAGGTGTCTTACCAATCTCATGTTTATTAAGGACAAGGGTCTTACCAATCTCATGTTTATTGAGGACAAGGTGTCTTACCAATCTCATGTTTATTGAGGACAAGGTGTCTTACCAATCTCATGTTATTGAGGACAAGGTGTCTTCCAATCTCATGTAATTAGGACAAGGTGTCTTACCAATCTCATGTTATTTGAGGACAAGGTGTCTTACCAATCTCATGCTTATTGAGGACAAGGGTCTTACCAATCTCATGTTTATTGAGGACAAGGTGTCTTACCAATCTCATGTTTATTGAGGACAAGGTGTCTTACCAATCTCATGTTTATTGAGGACAAGGTGTCTTACCAATCTCATGTTTATTGAGGACAAGATGTCTTACCAATCTCATGTTAATTGAGGACAAGGTGTCTTACCAATCTCATGTTTATAAAGGACAAGGGGTCTTACCAATCTCATGTTTATTAAGGACAAGATGTCTTACCAATCTCTTGTTTATTGAGGACAAGGGGTCTTACCAATCTCATGTTTATTGAGGAGAAGGGGTCTTACTAATCTCATGTTTATAAAGGACAAGGGGTCTTACCAATCTCATGTTTATGGAGGACAAGGTGTCTTATCAATCTCATGTTGATTGAGAACAAGATGCCTTACCAATCTCATGTTAATTGAGGACAAGGTGTCTTACCAATCTGATGTTGATTGAGGACAAGGTGTCTTATCAATATCATGTTTTTTGAGGACAAGATGTCTTCCCAATCTCATGTTAATTGAGGACAAGGTGTCTTATCATTCTCATGGTTTTTGAGGACAAGGTGTCTTATCAATCTCATGGTTATTAAGGACAAGGTGTCTTACCAATCTCTTGTTTATTGAGGACAAGGTGTCTTACCCATCACGTGTTGATTGAGGACAAGGTGTCTTACCAATCTCATGTTTATTGAGGACAAGATGTCTTACCAATCTTGTGTTAAATGAGGACAAAGTGTCTTACCAATCTCATGTTGATTGAGGACAAGGTGTCTTATCAATCTCATGTTTATTGAGGGCAAGGTGTCTTATCAATCTCATGTTTATTGAGGACAAGGGGTCTTACCAATCTCGTGTTGATTGAGGACAAGGTGTCTTATCAATCTCATGTTAATTGAGGACAAGGTGTCTTACCAATCTATTGTTTATTGAGGACAAGATGTCTTACCAATCTCATGTTGATTGAGGACAAGGTGTCTTATCAATCTCATGTTGATTGAGGTCAAGGTGTCTTACCAATCACTTGTTTATTGAGGACAAGGTGTCTTACTAATCTCTTGTTTATTGAGGACAAGGTGTCTTACCAATCTCATGTTGATGGAGGACAAGGTGTCTTACCAATCTCATATTTATGGAGGACAAGATGTCTTACTAATCTCATGTTGATTGAGGACAAGGTGTCTTACCAATCTCATGTTGATTGAAGACAAGTTGTTTTATCAATCTCATGTTGATTGAGGACAAGGTGTCTCACCAATCTCTTGTTAATTGAGGACAAGGTGTCTTACCAATCTCTTGTTTATTGAGGACAAGGTGTCTTACCAATCTCGTGTTTATTGAGGACAAGGTGTCTTACCAATCTTGTGTTAATTGAGGACAAGGTGTCTTACCAAACTCATGTTTATTGAGGACAAGATGTCTTACCAATCTTATGTTAAGTGAGGACAAGGTGTCTTACCAATCTCATGTTTATAAAGGACAAGGGGTCTTACCAATCTCATGTTTATTAAGGACAAGATGTCTTACCAATCTCTTGTTTATTGAGGACAAGGGGTCTTACCAATCTCATGTTGATTGAGGACAAGGTGTCTTGCCAATCTCATGTAAATTTAGGACAAGGTGTCTTACCAATCTCGTGTTATTTGAGGACAAGGTGTCTTACCAATCTCATGCTTATTGAGGACAAGGGGTCTTACCAATCTCATGTTTATTGAGGACAAGGTGTCTTACCAATCTCATGTTTATTGAGGACAAGGTGTCTTACCAATCTCATGTTTATTGAGGACAAGGTGTCTTACCAAACTCGTGTTTATTGAGGACAAGATGTCTTACCAATCTCATGTTAAGTGAGGACAAGGTGTCTTACTAATCTCATGTTTATAAAGGACAAGGGGTCTTACCAATCTCATGTTTATTAAGGACAAGATGTCTTACCAATCTCTTGTTTATTGAGGACAAGGGGTCTTACCAATCTCATGTTTATTGAGGAGAAGGGGTCTTACTAATCTCATGTTTATAAAGGACAAGGGGTCTTACCAATCTCATGTTTATGGAGGACAAGGTGTCTTATCAATCTCACGTTGATTGAGAACAAGATGCCTTACCAATCTCATGTTAATTGAGGACAAGGTGTCTTACCAATCTGATGTTGATTGAGGACAAGGTGTCTTATCAATATCATGTTTTTTGAGGACAAGATGTCTTCCCAATCTCATGTTGATTGAGGACAAGGTGTCTTATCATTCTCATGGTTTTTGAGGACAAGGTGTCTTATCAATCTCATGGTTATTAAGGACAAGGTGTCTTACCAATCTCTTGTTTATTGAGGACAAGGTGTCTTACCCATCACGTGTTGATTGAGGACAAGGTGTCTTACCAATCTCATGTTTATTGAGGACAAGGTGTCTTACCAATCTTGTGTTAAATGAGGACAAAGTGTCTTACCAATCTCATGTTGATTGAGGACAAGGTGTCTTATCAATCTCATGTTTATTGAGGGCAAGGTGTCTTATCAATCTCATGTTTATTGAGGACAAGGGGTCTTACCAATCTCGTGTTGATTGAGGACAAGGTGTCTTATCAATCTCATGTTAATTGAGGACAAGGTGTCTTACCAATCTATTGTTTATTGAGGACAAGATGTCTTACCAATCTCATGTTGATTGAGGACAAGGTGTCTTATCAATCTCATGTTGATTGAGGTCAAGGTGTCTTACCAATCACTTGTTTATTGAGGACAAGGTGTCTTACTAATCTCTTGTTTATTGAGGACAAGGTGTCTTACCAATCTCATGTTGATGGAGGACAAGGTGTCTTACCAATCTCATATTTATGGAGGACAAGGGGTCTTACCAATCTCATGTTAATTGAGGACAAGGTGTCTTACCAATCTCTTGTTTATTAAGGACAAGGGGTCTTACCAATCTCTTGTTTATTAAGGACAAGGGGTCTTACCAATCTCTTGTTTATTAAGGACAAGATGTCTTACCAATCTCGTGTTTATGGAGGAAAAGGTGTCTGATCAATCTCGCGTTTATTGAGGACAAGTTGTCTTACCTATCCTCATATGTTCCTGGACCTTATGGGCTGGGATCTTTTCTCCAGTGATGGGGGACACAAGGAACTGATCAGTGGTATCATCTTGTGGCAATGTCTTTGCTACAAAACAAACGTTACACACTTTATATCTCATAGATAATGCTTACATACTGCATACAATAATGTAAAGAAAAATCTCAATTATAATGTTCTGTTCTACTATTGTGTATTTATGTAAGAAATGAGATGAGTTGTTTATTTTTAGATACAATGACATAGTTTTTGAAAGTCATTAAGTAACAATGACATACATATTTTAGAGTTGCTGTCATTTTATAAGCTGATAACTACAGTATAACTGTCTAAAACGAGATGTTGGACAGGTTTCCAGTTTGTACAGGGTCCGGTTTAGACAACTTTCACTGCAGTTTTAAATGTTACAACATTATTTAACAAAACTTAAGTCATAGCTTCCCTGAAACAAAGCTACTACACTTCAAACAAAATTGAAATATTATTTACCTTTTGGATCATAGTCTTTTCTAACCACCACCTGATCTGGCATTGGAGGAAGAGGTGGTGCGGGGATCTCATGGGGTGGTGGGGGTGGTGGTGGAGCAGGGGCAGGAGGCTGGGGTGGGGCTACATGACGTAGCTCATCCATGTCCTCGTCCCCAGATGAAGATGACTCATCCATGTCCTAGAAATCAAAGTAGAGAGGATCATATTCTGTTCCCACGGTAACAGGTTATCAGAGTCTGTTCCCCCGGTAACAGGTGTTTATCAGATACTTTTCCCGCGGTAACAGGTATGTATCAGAGTCTGTTCCCCCGGTAACAGGTATATATCAGATTCTGTTCCCATAGTAACAGGTATATATCAGAATCTGTTCCCCCGGTAACAGCTATATATCAGATTCTGTTCCGATAGTAACAGGTATATATCAGAGTCGGTTCCCCCGGTAACAGGTATATATCAGATTCTGTTCCCAAAGTAACAGGTATAAATCAGAATCTGTTCCCCTGGTAACAGGTATATATCAGATTCTGTTCCCATAGTAACAGGTATATGTATCAAGTTCTGTCCCAACGGTAACAGGTATTTATCAGGTTCTGTTCCCAAGTCTCAAGTAAAGGTTACTGAACAAATTGGGTAAATATACATATGTTGTTACCTGAGTAAATATACTGATGTTGTTACCTGAAGTTCTATCTCGGCTGGTCGTGCCTGTCCGATGTTTTTCTCTATATCCACATCATCTTCGTCTGACTCTACTTCCATCTCCTCTCCTTCATCGATCTACGAGCAGAAATAAATGTTGAATTCAGGTAGTGTTACATTACTAGTGATAACAATATCATTGTTTCACAGATGGTAATCGAAATTGCAATAATAATGGTTTTAAGCGAGCAACTTTGATGTTCTCCGTACTCTTGAGAAAAAGTTTCGGTTTCAGCTGTAAAAGACATTTTTAAGTTTAAATGTTCTGTTGTACATATCTGGTTGTAACATAAGTAATTCCAGATCTTTAGAACATTTCTATCCAGACTTTTGTGGGTGCTGATTGATTCAAAATCTTTACTAATATTCATGTTCACAAAAACCACATTACTAACAAAGGATTGCAGAGGGATATTGGTGCCCACCACCGAATGATCTATGCCTGACAGAATGAGGGATATTTTCTCTGCTTTTCAAACTTCAAAAATCAAAGATCTTGATGTTGGATCAGTCAAAAATGCATTATGAACAACTAGGATCTATGTTATATATATTATTACGTCGTGATTCACATGTGAAAATAGTAAGTTTTACTTGCAAGTTTTGTAAAGTGTATGTTATGTAAGTGTTTAAAAGGTAAAATATGCAATGAAAATATATTAAAGATGAAAATAATTATGTATCAGATGCATGTTCAATCATAAAATTGTTTAATTCAAGGAAAATTGGCCGACTGAAACGTGTTTGTTTACAATCACAACACAATGTCGGTTTAGTAAAGTTATAAATATAGAGAAAGATTCCTTCAGTACTTTCTGAGAAATAGTGGTAACAAGAAATAACTTACACAAGAGGCCCAAAGGGCCTTAACGGTCATCTGACTACCTTGGCAGAAGTAAAATTAATTATATATGGTGTCACTTTGTCAGGACCATATCAGGATCATTTTCAATTTCTTTCAACAATTTTTATTTCAAACAAGAGGCCCAAGGGCCTTAACATATAGGAAATTAATTAGATATAGTGTCATGGTAGCCATCTTCGATTTGTGATCAACCAGAGATGTAACAATACTTTGTCGGGACCATGTCAGGATCATTTCATGCAAGTTTCAGCCAAATCGCACTGGCAGAACTTGATAAAAAGTTCAAAATGTGTTTTCAAGATGGCAGCTGTGGCGGCCATCTTGGATTTCAGATCGACCCGAAAAATAACATTTTATCAGGACCAATTGAGGAACATTTCATGCAAGTTTAAGTGAGGAACATTTCATGCAAGTTTCAGCCAAATCGCACCGGTAAAACTTGATAAAAAGTTCGAAATATGTTTTCAAGATGGCGGCTGTGGCGGCCATTTTGGATTTCGGATCAACCCGAAAAATAACAACACTTTGTTAGGACCATGTCAGGATCATTTCATGCAAGTTTCAGTCAAATCGCACCGGTAGAACTTGAGAAGAAGTTCAAAATATGTTTTCAAGATGGCGGCTGTGGCGGCAATCTTAGATTTGGGATCAACCCAAAAAAAAATAACACTTTGTCGGGACCATGTCAGGATCATTTCATGCAAGTTTCAGCCAAATTGCACCGGTAGAACTTGAGAAGAAGTTCAAAATGTGTTTTCAAGATGGCAGCTATGGCGGCCATCTTGGATTTCAGATCGACCCGAAAAATAACAACATTTTATCAGGACCAAGTGAGGAACATTTCATGCAAGTTTCAGCCAAATCGCACCGGTAAAACTTGATAAAAAGTTCGAAATAGGTTTTCAAGATGGCGGCTGTGGCGACCATTTTGGATTTCGGATCAACCCAAAAAATAACAACACTTTGTTAGGACCATATCAGGATCATTTCATGCAAGCTTCAGCTAAATTGCACCGGTAGAACTTGAGAAGAAGTTCAAAATATGTTTTCAAGATGGCGGCTGTGGCGGCCATCTTAGATTTGGGATCAACCCAAAAAAAAAATAACACTTTGTCAGGACCATGTCAGGATCATTTCATGCAAGTTTCAGTCAAATCGCACCGGTAGAACTTGAGAAGAAGTTCAAAATGTGTTTTCAAGATGGCGGCTGTGGCGGCAATCTTGGATTTCGGATTGACCCGAAAAATAACAACAATTTGTCGGGACCATGTCAGGATCATTTCATGCAAGTTTCAGCTAAATCGCACCGGTAGAACTTGAGAAGAAGTTCAAAATGTGTTTTCAAGATGGTAGCTGTGGCGGCCATCTTGGATTTGGGATCGACCCGAAAAATAACAACACTTTGTTGGGACCATGTCAGGATCATTTCATGCAAGTTTCAGCCAAATTGCACCGGTAGAACTTGAGAAGAAGTTCAAAATGTGTTTTCAAGATGGCAGCTATGGCGGCCATCTTGGATTTCAGATCGACCCGAAAAATAACAACATTTTATCAGGACCAAGTGAGGAACATTTCATGCAAGTTTCAGCCAAATCGCACCGGTAAAACTTGATAAAAAGTTCGAAATAGGTTTTCAAGATGGCGGCTGTGGCGACCATTTTGGATTTCGGATCAACCCAAAAAATAACAACACTTTGTTAGGACCATATCAGGATCATTTCATGCAAGCTTCAGCTAAATTGCACCGGTAGAACTTGAGAAGAAGTTCAAAATATGTTTTCAAGATGGCGGCTGTGGCGGCCATCTTAGATTTGGGATCAACCCAAAAAAAAAATAACACTTTGTCAGGACCATGTCAGGATCATTTCATGCAAGTTTCAGTCAAATCGCACCGGTAGAACTTGAGAAGAAGTTCAAAATGTGTTTTCAAGATGGCGGCTGTGGCGGCAATCTTGGATTTCGGATTGACCCGAAAAATAACAACAATTTGTCGGGACCATGTCAGGATCATTTCATGCAAGTTTCAGCTAAATCGCACCGGTAGAACTTGAGAAGAAGTTCAAAATGTGTTTTCAAGATGGTAGCTGTAGCGGCCATCTTGGATTTGGGATCGACCCGAAAAATAACAACACTTTGTTGGGACCATGTCAGGATCATTTCATGCAAGTTTCAGCCAAATTGCACCGGTAGAACTTGAGAAGAAGTTCAAAATGTGTTTTCAAGATGGCAGCTATGGCGGCCATCTTGGATTTCAGATCGACCCGAAAAATAACAACATTTTATCAGGACCAAGTGAGGAACATTTCATGCAAGTTTCAGCCAAATCGCACCGGTAAAACTTGATAAAAAGTTCGAAATAGGTTTTCAAGATGGCGGCTGTGGCGACCATTTTAGATTTCGGATCAACCCAAAAAATAACAACACTTTGTCAGGACCATGTCAGGATCATTTCATGCAAGCTTCAGCTAAATTGCACCGGTAGAACTTGAGAAGAAGTTCAAAATATGTTTTCAAGATGGCGGCTGTGGCGGCCATCTTAGATTTGGGATCAACCCAAAAAAAAAATAACACTTTGTCAGGACCATGTCAGGATCATTTCATGCAAGTTTCAGTCAAATCGCACCGGTAGAACTTGAGAAGAAGTTCAAAATGTGTTTTCAAGATGGCGGCTGTGGCGGCAATCTTGGATTTCGGATTGACCCGAAAAATAACAACAATTTGTCGGGACCATGTCAGGATCATTTCATGCAAGTTTCAGCTAAATCGCACCGGTAGAACTTGAGAAGAAGTTCAAAATGTGTTTTCAAGATGGTAGCTGTGGCGGCCATCTTGGATTTGGGATCGACCCGAAAAATAACAACACTTTGTTGGGACCATGTCAGGATCATTTCATGCAAGTTTCAGCCAAATTGCACCGGTAGAACTTGAGAAGAAGTTCAAAATGTGTTTTCAAGATGGCGGCTGTGGCGGCCATCTAGGATTTCGGATCGACCCGAAAAATAACAACACTTTGTCGGGACCATGTCAGGATCATTTCATGCAAGTTTCAGCCAAATTAAACTGGTAGAACTTGAGAAGAAGTTCAAAATGTGAAAAGTTAACGCATGGCGGAAGGCGCACGGCGGACGACGACGGACGAAACATGATGACTTCGGGTCAGATGACCTAAAAATAGAAGATGGCTGCCTGTCGAAATGCTTTAGGCTCAACTTGGGCCCTAGGAGAACTTTAAATGAAATTGAGAAAGAACCCTTCAGTACTTTCTGAGAATGAGTGGTGACAAGAATTGCTATCAAAAGCCATCTTGTTGACTGATCGGTCCCAAAATACAATATGCAGGGCTGGCGCTGTCAGTCGCCATTGGAAAATTTGAAATGCATTTGGCGATTTAAAAACTGCATTGGCGAAAAAAGAACTTCATACGGTGAAATTCACCAATCCTAGCCATACACAACACAGTGGGGCACTGGCATGATAATTAAGTAAACAAAAGAGGTGTGAACCCTCCCTGACCACCACCCAGGTCCTAATTAGCAGCCTGGGGCTGTTTCTACCTTGACTAGGTAGTGTCACACGTGTGTATTACAGCTGAAGTTAATCGGCCGATTGGCCACAACTAGGAAACAATGCTGGCCATTCAATAATTTTGTGATTACAGCTAGTGAGCATTACATCAAAAACAAACACAGCTTACAACTGTAAATGATTTACTCACGTTTTTAATGTTTAATAGGCCTAAATGTCCCCCAAGTCACAAAGTTTGCAATCGTAATGGCAGCCACTTTGGGTGATTCTAATAGTCGATCCGGATTGGTTTAGAATTTCAGGAATTAATTAAAATTTATGTTTTTAAAAAAATGGGAAGGGATTTTGTTTCCAGAATTTTTGTGCACAATTTTTTTGAAAAAAAAAAAAAAAAAAAAAATATTATTAAAAAGAAATATATTAATAGTAAATAAATTACATTAAATTTAAATTAAATTAAAGTTTTAACTTTTTCTTTCTTTCAAATTTGTTCTATATTTAATTATTTTGATTGACTCTGTAACAGGTTTGACACTGTTTTTTTAATTAAGTACCTCTGTTAGTGTTGGGAATCACTTCATAAATTCACAATCGATCATCATCCTTTTAAAACGATCGATCATCGACTAATGATCGATTAATTTTGTTTGCTCTGTCGGGCTTGCATGTTACAAAAATCAAAGTTCTTGTTTGCTTTTTTCTTTTCTTTTTCAAATTGTTGTGTGTTACGTATACGGTTGCCAATATGTATTCTTTTATACCATTTTGTATCCGATAATTTGTATGTGCTTTGTTTTTTTTTATTTTATAATGAATTAATGATTCATTGAATAAATTGTTTTCAAAATATTTCAAGTTATTTGTGTTAATTATTTTACTATGAATGTGTTGACAAATTGACATAACAAGATCAACTCTAAAGAAAGTTAATGACTTGTCATTTTAATGACATAAAACAAAATTAAATAAACTGATCAACAACTGAAAACTAAATATTCAGAGTACTTGACTGACTAGAAACAAGAGCACAGTATTTGTTTAGGCATATTCATATCATCAATTCATCATGTTGCACAGACTATACTAGTACTATTGACAATGTCCATGTAGATCTCACCTCAGATTAGAGTAAGAATAAAGTACAGACCTAAGAAACCTTAAGCTTTTGAGTTTTTGTGCAGAAAAATCATTTTATCAACATTTTCGGGGCTCAATTGAGATCTCTTTTTACGAACAATGTTACCGGCAAGACTAAATACTCGTTCGGAAGGCACAGATGATGCAGGGATTGCTAAGAATTTTTTTGCCACTTTTGCCACTCTTGGATAAAATATTTCTTTTTCTTTCCACCAGTCCAGACCAGTATTACCACCAGCATCCTCTACTAGATATCTTTGAACTTCCTGTTCAGTAAGAACATCTTCAGGGATGTGACCAGCTTCTTTATAGTCCCCAACGATAATATCATCGAGCCAGTCGCATTCAACCTTTCTCTTTTTAGAAGCTTGCACCGGATCAGAATCTTGTTTATTTCCAGGCCTTTCCTCTTGATCATTTAGAGATTCTGGGTCATCTGAGAGTTCAGGTAAATTAGGCACAGGTTTATTAGATGTAGCATCTTGATTCTCCTCATCTTTCTCTTTCTTGATAACAACACAACCAGTAACTCTGTCTTTCTTTGCTTCAACTAAAAGTAGTGCATGTGCTTTTTCTCTTTCTTCTGTGGACAGAAAGGAAAGATGTTTCGTTTTTGGGTGAAGAAGTGATGCAATCAGTGCTACATCTATTTCAGGACCAAACCTGTCTTCTAGCTGACTTTTCATTTCCTTTTTGACCTTCTTGACAATACTGATATCATTCTCTTCTATCAGTATTCCCTGACAAAGTTTCTTCATGACAGGAAGGATCAGGTGATGTGATGGTGTTTTTTCAGGAGAAAGCATTTCTGTAGCTGTTTTGAATCCTTCCAGTACTTCCACCAAGTGCCCAACTATAACCATTTCTTCATATGTGTAAAGATTTCTCTGAAGTTCTGAGGCTCTTTTTGATAGGGATTTGTCCAAAAGAGTGGCTTGAAGTGCAGCGGATTGCTCCAAGAGTCTTTTCAACATATCCAGAGACGAATTCCATCTTGTTGGTACATCTTGTATAAGTTTGTGACCTTGTGCTGAACTTTCCAACAACAGTTTTTGCTTTTGCTGAAGGACATCGGATGCAAGGGGGCTCTGATGGAAGAAAGTTACAATGGACCTTCCTCTGCTTAAGATTTTGTTGATCTCTGGTAGGTTTAAACTGTTCTTAACAATTAAATTTATTTTGTGACCATAACAACCCACTCTTGTTAGATTCATTATTTGAAATGCCTTTTTTTCATTGGCCGCATTGTCTGTGACACATATAGGGTCTTTGATTCCCCATGTCTCCAGAGTGGTTTGCAGGTGACGGGCAATGTTATCTGCAGTATGTGACCCAGGGAAAAGTTTTGTCTGTAAAACAGCAGACTTTAGTTTCCATTCACTGTTGATATAATGTACTGTAACTGTATCGTATGATTCTGTATTAAGAGATGTCCATGCATCATGAGTGATAGAAACACCATAGAGACATTTGTTTAGGTCATCAACAAGTGCAATCCTCATATTCTCATACTTCTCATCAAGTTTCTTGGTAATGGCTTTCCTCCCAGGTGGTGTGTATCTTTCATCTAATTCACAGCAGAAACGTTTTAATGAGTCACTTTCAACAAAATTCAGTGGTAACAATTTGTCAATAATCATATCACACAGTTTCTCATCAATTTTGCGTTTTTTATCTGCAGTAAGTGGTCTACCATCTTCCTTGACTTGTCTTTTAAACATTGTGGGAATGCTTGACTGTTTGCTAGTACTCTGTTCGATGTGATTCTCTGCAATCCATCCCCTATGCTGATGGTCGAGATGAAATTGCATATTTGTTGTGTTTTCTGAAAAAAGATAAAGCAATGAGGAAAATTGTTCTTTATCTCAAAGACAAGTTCAACTTATTGTCAATTTATTTTACTGAAATTTACATTAACTATTTTCACAATAAAATTTTAATATTTTTTCAGTGAGTTTAAGACTTATGACCTTATGACTGATTTAACAGATATTACTTCGTTTTACGTATCTAAATTTAATGTTTATTGTTATCATCGTGCTATCACGATGTTATAATATATAAAACTAAAAGCGATGCTAGTTAGCCACCGAAAACGACAACGTGGTTCTACTTTCATTTTCCTTAATCTTAATATAGGATATTTACGATGTCACTGAAGTTCACCACTAGACCGCAAAATTATTGACTATTTTGTGAAGAATACAGAATTTCTGCAATAAATTAACATGTTTTAAAATTTCAAATATAGATCTACAGTAATTATAAAAACTCCGGGAAAAACACGTTCCGACGATTCTACTTACTATTGAATTTGTATTTGTTTCCACACTTTTTGCAGAAGACAAATTCCATTTCGGAGGACAGCTGTCCTTTATTCTTTTGAATCCAAAAAAATTACACACACGGGAACGTTTTGCCCCCGGATGATCGTATAGTTCGTCTGTCGTATTTGTCGCCATGTTCATTCATCGTATGTTGCTACTGGAAGCTGAAGCGCTTGCAGCGACACCGGAAACGTATCCAGTAACCAATCAGAAACCGCGTTACATCATGTTACAGATACATTGTAAACACTATATTGCTGCACACCGGAAAGCGGCGTGCCTCGAAGTCTTTCTCATCTTATATCTGTACCTCGTATTTTTTTTCGTTTTAGTCATTTTGAAATCGATTACAGAAATCATTGATCGATTAATCGATTTTCCAGAGCAAACGAGGCGACGTCGACTAAATCGATTAATCGGAACACCACTAACCTCTGTTGTGATGAAAATTAAGTAAATAAATTATTCCATTCAATTAAACCTGTTTTAATTTCAATAAAGGATATATAAAAACATAAAAGTATTAGGATTGAAAATACATGTATATTTGGCATTGTTTCCCTTCTCCTAATCAATATAAAGGAAATTAAAAAATGTTCCCGCTAATCGTAGATCGACATGCAACCAGCAAATTTCAATTGGCGAATCCAAATTTTGATCCAGAGCTAGCCCTGAATATGCACAACTAAGGTCCTAGTCCCTAGGGGAACCTGCATATGAAATTTGAGAAAGCCCCCTTCAGTATTTTGTGAGAAATAGCGATAGCAAGAATTTTAACGGACAAAAGGATGACAGACCACGGAGGAAAGCGATTTGAAAATGTAATGTGCATTTTTGCATGAAATTTTTTACTATAATAAACTTTTAACAATTCATGTCCACTGCAATGTGCTTTGATAATACACTAATTTCACTTAAAATCAGACTACCTACCTCTCCTCTGTCAATTCTCTCCTGGGCCAAAACACGAGCTCCAACTTCCGATGGTGTAGTCGGGGGAGGAAGATTACCTAAACAAATGAAGTAAGGTGCATCAATGTGTTAGTCAGGTCCATCAGTCTCAAAAAGAAAATATATCTCTGTAGCGGGATTGGACTGGGTCGATCATCGGTGACCAGGTGGCTCAGTCGGTAGAGCACTCGGCTAGTATTCTGAGGGTCCCGGGTTTGAATCCCGGTCTGGCCGCTACATTTTCTCCTCTCCTGTTACATCTCAGTTTGCTTTACAAGAAAAGGGGAGATAACTTGAGAATAAAGCCTCTCAACAATTTTTCTTTTCCTTTTGATATGAAAAACTACATATTGACTGCAAACTAACTTTGTTAAAATTCATGATGTTCTCACCTTGTTCACTAGGTTGAAAGTCCACGGTCTCCACAACAACAAAGTCATGCCAATCAACCTGAGCGTAGGCCACTACAACATATCAGGAACAAATCAAAATACTGAAATATTATCAAAATTATAACATCTATTCAGTATCTTTAATGATTGTTTACAAGGCATACAGTCTTAACAATCCCTCAAGTTAAAAAATATTAAAAACATAATAATTTGGTTAAGATGCCTCTCTCTGCATGTAAAAACATGCAGGACCTAACTAAGATTTTAGCTGAGCACAAAATCTGATCAGGAAAGACCATTTCAATGCTTTGAAAAAACTTTGTAGCCCTCATGCTAGCATTTTTAATATCAGGTCAGTAGATCTAGACCTGTACTAGGTTAGGCCAGACTTAAAATAATGTTGGTTTGCCCTTTTCCGACCTGGAATTTTCAGAATGGGTCGGTAGGTAGGAAAATTATTTAATTTTATTTTGCAAAACTCAAACTTACATAGCTTATATAATTATTCATACATATAGTATATTGCTTGAATGTATATACATATGCACCCTCTGATCTTTAATCACCCTCTGATCTTTAATCACCCTCTGATCTTTAATCACCCTCTGATCTTTAATCACCCTCTGATCTTTAATCACCCTCTGCTGTGTACTAGTTGGCTTTAATTCGTAATACAACTGCATGGTGAATGTAAATTGTGCTTAAAGCGTATAGATCACTAACCAGTCCCTCCAAGCACTCTGGAAACTGGGGGTTCCAGCTAGTGCTATGTTGCAATGATATATTAATAAACCATACACTGTCAGACAGATAGAAATACAATCGGTACAGCTTGTAGATATTAAAGAATTGCACTGAGTACAGAAACAATACAAGATTATTAAATTTGATCATATAGTTAATTAAACATGTTACAGGTGGCCCAAGGGAAAAACAAGACTATCAAAGAACACCAATGACAAAACACTAAAAAAAATTAATGTTTTAAACACAAGACTCAAAATGATGTAAAAATTAGACTAGAACAAGGTGTATATCTATCTGATATAGTTGGAAAATAAACTATTGAACATAAAACGTTTATATTTAAAAAACAAAAACACAAATTTTTAACAAGGTGTATGTATATCTATCTGATATTCCTATGAATCTGGCAAAAAATATTTTTAGTCTTACATAATTCATGGGTGTCTTGTGCGGACAGGGATGTCTAAACGCGAGGGAAAGAATCTGGCAAGCCTCGTTTTGGACACCCAGACTCTTTCCCTCGAGTTTAGACATCCCTGTCCGTTCAAGACACACATGTTTGATTATTTTTCTCCTACATCTTGTCATATTTTCGTCTGAAAACCAGTGAATCTTTAATACCTGGCGCGCAGTTTAAATGAATGATTTTCAATACCGACGTCATATTATTAGACTCATAAAATTGAAAAATGTCCCATTAAAATTCCTGATTTTATTCCATTTTACATAGAGGGACCATTGTTTTGACTCAATTACCACAAATTGTCCCATCATTGTCAAAACATAGATTTATCTCTGGATGTCACAACAATTGAAAATGTCCATTGTCCGCGTGTAGAACAATCTAATCACATGCAATTGTTATGACGTCATAAACAGCTGTGACTCACACTACACATGATGTGTCAATACAAGTACAAGACGTATAAGAAAAATAATCAAACATGGGCGTTTTGTCTGGGCAGGGTTAGCATTGAACATCTATACTCTCGGGAAAGAGTCTTTAAATATTTTCTGGACCATCGTACATCAACCGAATTTCAAAAAAAAATCCATACGTCCGACGATGGACTTCTATCTTTGACCCTTGACCCCAATATTCTGACATTCGGCTATGTTACATCCGACTACCAAAACGTTTGAAAATCCATGGAATGATTCAACTTTTAATAGTAATTAGTATTTACGACACACCAAAATTTGAATTGATACATAATCTCTTTGCATACACTGCGAGGGGATATAAACAAAAGCTACAATGAAAACAAAAAACAAATGTCTGCAGAGATCAGCTTTTATTTGAATGACATGCAAATTAAATACATTCTGCAGGCTTGGTAATTTAAAACCATTAAACACAGAATGCCACTCAACTCACCTGTTCTGGGCTCATTTTTAGGCTTAGCAGCTTTTGTTCTGATCGAAGTCAGGACGTCAAATGCATTGGTGGCACTGGTACTTGTAGTTGTACTGACATTTAGCGATTCATCATGGAATTTAGTAACTTCGAATGTCACGTATTTAAGGGATTTGTCAAAGTTTAACGCAACGGAAATGGGTTCCTTGATGTGTGGACGAAATGTCTCAGCTGATGTTTTCGATCACAAACACATGTCTACGGTATCGCTTTTCCCCGGTGGGGACGGACATCGAGATGGATCCAAGTTGAAAATCTCGTCCAACACGTCACCCCATGTGTCATCCTCATATATATATATAGAATTCTAGGATCCTATTGCGTAGGATTGAACTTGTTGTATAAGAAGTTTTATTATGATCGATAAATTTCACCGTACAACACAGTGTTACCAGATTTTCATCTGAACTTTTAGATTTTTTCTTTGCGGTCTCTGACATCTTGCCGCGCCATGTGTGGATTCAAATCATTTAGGTGCTTCGACTACTCAATGAAACTGTCCGTATAATGAAAGCGTATCAAAAACCCAGTATTGGAAAATTACCGCGATTGTTAAAATTGATCACGAGGCGAAACAAAAATTTATACCGCGATTCATCAAAGGTTTTCATACGGCACTGGAAAGTACACGAAAATTTTTAAAAAAATTCACTAGAATATTTCAATAAATTTTTTGAGTCGGGTCGATTTTCATGGGTCGATCGGAGGAGGGCAAACAAATAATATTTTAATTTAGGCCTTAACAGTATTTTTGAAAGCTGTCACCTTGAATGAACACATAATGCTAGACAAACAACTCTAACTAACAAATCTGTTGCTTTCTCTTCATCCACTGAACCCTTTCCCTCTATATGCTGATCCCTTTCTCTCTCTATATATATATACTGACCCATATATACTGACCCCTTTCTTTCTTTATATAATTATCTACTGACCCCTTTCTTTCTATATCTACTAACCCCTTTCTCTATATCTTCTGACCCCTTTCTCTATATCTACTGACCCCTTTCTCTCTATATATACTGACCCCTTTCTCTCTATATATACTGACACCTTTCTCTCCATATCTACTGACCCCTTTCTCTCTCTATCTACTGACCCCTTTCTTTCTATCTACTGACCCCTTTCTCTCTATATCTACTGATCCCTTTCTCTTTATATCTACTGACCCCTTTCTCTCTCTATCTACTGACCCTTTCTCTCTATATCTACTGACCCCTTTCTCTCTATATCTACTGATCCCTTTCTCTCTATAGCTACTGATCCCTTTCTCTCTATAGCTACTGATCCCTTTCTCTCTATATCTACTGACCCCTTTCTCTCTATATCTACTGATCCCTTTCTCTCTATATCTACTGACCCCTTTCTCTTTCTATTGCCTCCGCCTCCTTCCTTCTCTCCCTCTCCTGGTATCTGGCCCATTCAACACGGTACTTGACTTGGTTCAGAACCTTATGATAATCATCACTTTCAGACTTTAGTTGCTCCAACAAATCTTTTGGAGGGATCAATATCTGAAAAAGTTCATGTTTTGTTTGATAAAATAAAATATAATAATATCTAGCTATTTACAAGTATTATAAGTTATATTAATATTGAAATATTTACAATACATTATCAGTAAGTGCACATTTGTTTTGCTAAAAATTCCATGGGAAATCTTGTGAAACTTCATCTCTTTTGAAACAATAAACGTAAGCACCAAATTTGAAATAATATAATATATATATACATATCTTTCCATTACTACACATATTTTTGAGCTGTATGTACGTAATTTTATCCCATGAGAAACCTTATCTGATGACATCGCCATTTACTTCATACTGGAACACAATATGCAACCTCGGAACACAATTTTCATAGTAATATGTGATTGGCATGATAATTATGTTTACTCGAAGATAAAATTGGTTAAAATATTGTCAACAGACCTTAGTATATTGCTCCACAAGTTTGGTAAAATAGTTAAACAGACTGTGTTGTGGTCTGAGAAAATCAAATTGGTAATTCCTCTGTTCTCGGTTCATCAGGTTGGTCAGAAACTGACGTCCATTTCTGGCCACAAACTGTGCAGTCAGCTTGACAACATCCCTGTCAGAAAAATAAAACTTGTTGTCAATCATAAAAGGGTTGTATATATATTCAACTCCAAACAAAACAGATTTAAAAGTCTTTTTTTTCTTCATTCTTTTCCCTAGATGGTATTCTAATTAATCATAATTGCTAATTACTATAAATTTTCCATTAGGTTTGTCTTGTCCTGGGTTTGGACAATTTATTTTGTCATTTGAGCCATCTTAATTACGAGAAAATAAATTATAAAATGACACTTTTCTGGTTTCAATTGATCATTCTGATTAATTATCCCCCGCCCAACGAAGTTGGCGGGGGATATACAAATGGGTTCCCTCCGTCCGTCCGTCCGTCCGTCCGTCCGTCCGTCCGTCCGTCCGAATGGTTTCCGGAGCATAACTCTAAAACCAGTAGAGATATTTCCACGAAACTTCATACACACATTGGTCTTATGGTCTAGTAGTGCCTTTTGCTATTTTTAGGTTTTCATTTTTTGCATTTTTTCCGTAACCATGGAAACATTGCTGAAAATATCATATTTTTGTACCAGGTTCGTTTCCGGAGCACAACTCTAAAACCAGCAAAGATATTTCCATGAAACTTCATAGACACATTGTTCTTATGGTCTAGTAGTGCCTTTTGCTATTTTAAGGTTTTCACTTTTTGTACTTTTTTTTGTAACCATGGAAACATTGCTGAAAATATCATGGTAAATGTTACTTTGCAAAACTCCACCAATCTTTGTGTATATAGTCTAATATAAATGTCAAGGCTGTATATCTGATTCAACAATTGCAGCCCCGCTCTACTTGAATTATACTCCATCTTTCTTTAGCTCAACTTCCTTTTCCCTGTTTTTTTTCATACACGTAAGTCTCCACAATCAAACTTACTTCAGCTTTGATATCTCCATTGGCGGGGGATCTGAATGACTATGTCCTTGTTCATCTTCATTAAATCTGATTGTCCATCACCAATGAATACATGTATACATAATATTACCATGCACGTATAAAGAAATCTGTGTTTTCAGTTAAAACATGTATGGTGGAACTTGATTTATACAAACTCAGATAACTCAACAAGCTGGCTTAATACCAAGTACTTTGCCAGTCCTGGCCAAATTTTCTCTTATTTTTTTGTGTTCTATTACAAAATTATAGACAGACTCAGTTAGTTCATGACTAGTTCAAGGATTTGATTGTTGTCACTATTAACTAGTCAATATATATTATGCGCATGTGCCTGTTTTGAACCTTATTATTTCCCCTTGCATTAATTACCGGCCTAGCAACTACACACCACTCTGCTCCAGTGGTAACAACTTGAGAACTTGCTTAATACGAAAACCTTTGTCACAGTCGAATCAAGTTCAAATTAACCAAGTCCCACTGTAAGTATACTAACAGATCAAATGCTGAGATTGAAGGTGGGTCGGCGACAAACTCAAACTCTGGTGGAGGTTCTGTGGGTATGATTGGAATATCAATGATCCTAGCCTGTTCCAACATAGGCTTCTGTTGTCCAGGCATAGAGACACCTCCAAACTAAAAACATATTACACAATATTAGGCTAAATGTCTTTATACATAATCTGTACATAGAGTCATGATTTTGGCAAAACAAATTACATTTTGGGCTGTTATTATTTTTTTTGCTTGATGATTGATAATTGACTGATAAAAAGGTCTTTGAGTAGGCACTGTATAGATTATATTCATACAGCAAAAAGTTCAGTGACAAAAAAAAAAAGCAAAAGGTCAAAATGTTCGATCAGTTACCAGTGTATCAGTTTTATGGTAAATATTGATAAGCAAACACATTTATACACAATAAAGTTGCATTATATTATTCAGTTTTACCTTAGGAGCTGTTGGTTCTTGTCCTAAAAATAGAAAAGAAAGAAATCAGCATCTATTTTCTTAGTGATATAACATTTCAAGAAGTGTAGTAAGTTAAAATAAAATTGTCAAATTGTTTGTGACAAAACTACACTCAGATTTTTATGGTACAATCCCATAACATAACAAGAGGCCCATGGGGCCTTAATGGTCACCTGACATTAGACACAAATTCATTCTGTCATCTACTAGCCAGCTGATGTCTTTTGTTCAATTTGACAAAAAATTCACGAAATAGGAAACAATTTTTTGTGAGCACAAAAGTATATACCGTATTTTCCCTAATGAGGGCGCCGGGCGTGGGTAAATGGCCAAGAGGGGGCACCGTTATTTGAGACCATTTTTAGATGTTTTTTCTGAAACAGACTATAGTCATCTTGCTTTTAGTTTCGTATTTTTCTGAAACTTACTATAACTAACTTACGTTTTGAAGTCCAGTAAGTATTGAAATTACATAATTATGAAGAAATGTTTGCACCAGAAGTATTAAACATTGGTTAATTATGTCTGTTTCACAGAATTTTGAGATTTCTTGCTAGCCTGTTTGTTACCATGCGTACACAAAATGGCGGACGGTGCTTTTGATCGCTACTTTCGTTTTGTGGCAGATGGGAATTACCGACAAGAGCACACAATAAAATGCTTAGAAATGATAACACTCCTGTTATTTAGGAACCTTTATCATAGATATACAGTAAGTATTCATAAAACCTGTAAAGACATCGCTAAAATGTTGTTGCCAGTTAGTCTTCATCCAAACACGTGTGTGGGGCATTCAAGTGACACGTTTTATTTTGAACATGGCGTTCTCGCTGTTTCTATGTGTAAACACTTGGCAAAGATGTCCTAGGTTGTCCAATGCAATAAATTTAGTGCTTATACAAGCTGATGGGATATCTGTTAAGCATCAGATTGATGTGAAACAATATTTTTTTAGCGTCTGCAAAGACAAATCGTCACAATCTGGCACAAAAATTGTATGAAATTAGTTGATTTTTTTCAGCAAAAAACGTGGGGGCGCCCTTATTAGAGGAGGCGCTCTTAATAGGGAAAATACGGTACATAACATATATCAATCAAGAATATTTACATACAATAAATTTATTCACCTATCCTGGATGTAATCTTTAAGTTCCAATAATGATTTTTATTACAAAGGGCAATAACTCTGTCATCATGACCTATGGTCAGGTGACCTAATTATAAAAACTCAAGTTTAAATTTATTACCTCATTTAATCCTGTTTAAAATTCATAATTTCTGAGGAGCTTTTCGTCTGAGAAATTGTTACATATTTGTATCAAACAATGATGTCATTTTTTAAACTTTCAGTATTGGATGAAAACTTTTAAGTTTAAATCACTTGTAAGCAAAATTTATATATTTACTAAATAAACCTGTATTATACAAATATTTCCGTACCTCTGCCTTCCTTAAACTCCTTGACTTTGTGTTGGTAGTATGCATGATAAGGATCCGAGGGGTTCAGAAAGTTAAACTTTGGGTTGTTTACTTCGTTCTGCCGAATACGACTCTCAAACTCGGGACCATTTCTGGCTACAAAGCTGGCTGTCTTATCAACAATATCTAGTGTTTAATGTTAAAGATTGATACAGGCGTACATAATGATAGACGTAAGACACATACAACAATATCTTTGTAACAGGGTGCAGGATTTATAATAAAATTTAATCACTGCTTCTGCCAGGGATCAAACTCATGACTTCTGGATTATTAGTCTGACGCTCAACCAATGGAGCTAAATTAAAGAGAAGTTCTCTCTAGCTGAGCGATATATTGCAGCTATGTATTGACAAGGTTACATACTCACCCTCCAGGAATGAACGTGTCCGCAAGTTTCAGGGATCACAACAATTCCTTCGCAGGTATAAGCCCATTCACACAGTAATTAATGACGTCACAATGGCCAGTTAAGCTCTGCCCACTGGTGGTCTAACTTTGGTGGTTTGGCTTTGTATTACTGTACAGTGAAAATTTTCAATTAGTGATTTCTTCCTTAATTTGGACCGGTCCTTAAATGTCATACTTATACACAAACATGGAAATGGGATTATTCCCTTTCCAATGATGTCTTCCAATTTTCGCTGACATTTCTTTGTGGGTAGTTATCAACTTACCTACAGGTATTTTTCTCACTATATGTCTAGCTCTACTATACCCAAGCCAATTTAGACCACCAGTGGGCGTGGCCTAATCTTTTATTCTGACCAGTGTGACGTCAGCCTGAATGGCCTTATTGGTATCGTTAAGTATCATTCTTGAGTTATGTGGGCGCCAATGTAACAGGGTGCAGGATTTATAAGAAATTTAATCACTGCCTCTGCCAGGGATCAAACTCAGGACCTCTAGATTAGTAGTCCAACGCTTAACTGATCAAGCTAAAGAGAAGTTCTCTCTAGCCGAGCTATTGTTGCGACTAGTATTGACCAGGTTTACATAATGATAGACATAAAACACATGTAATAATCGTCATAGGACACATGTTTAAATGACATGGGGGTCCACGATCAAATTTTACAATTTTTCAAGTTTGAAGTTTATGTAACCGTACCCCTCATTTCATCCAGTTCTGTAAGATGGGTCATATTCGATTACTTTTCAGGGCTGGGGAAAAGTACTCGTCCGCTCGTCTAGACGAGTGGATTTGGCCATCGGACGAGTGAATGTTGACATCACGCTTGTCCGTCGGACGAGTGAAAAATTCTGACAATGACTATATGACCTACACCTTATTAATTATATCGTTTCTCGGTAAATTTATATAGGATCTGACATTCGTAACGGTTTCTTAAAAATACGACGAAGCAATGATAAGCTTTCGTTTTCTGCATCATTCTAGGAATTCCCGACTTTCGTTTTCAATGCGCATGCGCATGTACAGCATTGCAACATGAATAAATCCGAGGTCTATTGATATCGTAATCAAGAGTCTAGAGGTGTATCGAAAAACAAGATGTCACAGCGAAATTTGCTTCAGTTTTTAGCGACATTCGCCTCAAAAAAATCTTACCAGTAAGCTAATGGAGTTAAAAATAATATATACCTACTACATTGGAAAGTAAGTTAAAATATCGACCCTTTAAAAAGATATCTTTTTTATAACACTTGCATACAAAATTGTTTGGGAATTAAATGTTTTGTCGGTCTTCTTGTAAAACTGTCTGTTAGTCATGTTATCCCGAATCGGCATCAATACAGTTCTAACAATCAAATGGATATATCTAAAACCGCTGTAGGCTAATATATACAGTCACATCTACTTATTTATCTGACAAATATTGCGGACAAGTAAAAATGTCATTCGGACGAGTAGATTGTGATGAAGCACTTGTCCGACGGACGAGTACATTTCAAAATTTTTCCGCAGCCCTGCTTTTACACACAAGCCTTAAAAATATCATTTGATATCAGTTCAAGTTGAAGACGTAATTTTCAACTACAGGGCTACCATAACCGGAAAATGAACAGTATAAGTTAAAACATGACATTTTCGAGTCCGGTGAAGAGGAACAATAGTTCCTGTACTGGAAATTATCTATATCTATATCTATATCTAGGGGAAAGTAGTCAAATTTCGGACGGATTCAAATTTCGGACAGTAATTAAAAAATACTTAAAAACTCATAAAATAGTCCAGATATTTAATAAAAAGTCATTGTAACTGACCTATGCTTTACTTTCAAATTGGAAATTAACAAGATTGAAGAACAGATATGTGAGCATTATATTTTGTATTGTAAGTTTGAATGAATATGTGACTGCGACCTTTTCTGCGATTTAATATACAAAAATGAACTTGTCAAATGACGCAATATTGAACTCCATGTCAAACATGTCTTATTCAGTGTGTTCATTAAACTTTTTATTTTTTTTTGTTAAACATATCCTTTTTTTTTGTATTTTGAGTAAAAAATAAACAATACAGTGGGAATTAACCATCACTATACCTATATAAAGTTTGGTGTCCGAAATTTGAACACCCATTACTAATATGAAAATTTCCTTATTTGGAACAGTCCAAATAATCAATAAATACTTAAATATTGTTCGATTTTCATAACATTTGTAAAGTTCTGAATGGATTTTAGTAATTCAGAGCTTTCCTTAGTTATAAAATCAATAAAAATGTAAAAGTAGTAACTAGGGTAACCAGTTATATCCTAGAAATAAAAGTGCAAGTAGACAAGGGAACATGTTTATCAGCTAAAGCCTTTAAGGGTACTTACACATTGAGCCCAAAATCTGGGTATATATGATGAAAGTTACAAAAGATATATATTATATTAACTAAACAAACTCAACAAACTTTTTATTTCAATGCATATACATTTGCTCACATGAAATTCATGATTATGTAACAATATACATGTTTTATATGAAAATCATACTTATTTTAATTGGTTTTTAATTGCTGGCCGAAATTTGAACACCCTCTGTCCGAATTATGAACACCCCTGTCTGAAATTCGAACAGTGATACATTGCTGATTACTTTGGCCTGATATAACACAAATTTAGTATCTGTGTCGAGTTTCAAGTGATAAATGCAAGAAAAGAAAATTCTCTTTCTGCTCATACCTCAGTTATGGGGGTATGTGGATAGGTTTCAAGCATACAAAGGTTTTACAATTAAGGTGTCCGAAATTTGACTACTTTCCCCTATATGTTTTTGTGAAATTGACTTCGAAGTGAACGTCGCCACGACGTCTCATCATTAAAATTTGAAGGATACTTCTCACTTCGGGAGGTGGGTAGATGATTCCGATGACGGGTTTAGCTGCTGCAGCTTCTTCGTTCGTCGTTCCATCCGGCACAACCACCATTGGGGTACCCTCTATGGGCGGCATTGTTCGATTAATAATTTAATTTCTCCTGAGTCTTGTCCGCTTTTTCTGCTGAAGGTCAAGGCCGTTTTATTTTTCAACGTTATTAAAAGCTTTCCGGAAATTTTGATTCCAGTCTTGTGATACAAGCGTTTATGCGACACAAGTCAGACCCTGAAATCTCGCGAGATAACCGTCATATTTTTAGGACAGTGTTGCTGAGGACGCCAGCTTTGGAAAATTAATGTTTAAAAAGACATGAAGAACAATTCGTAAACGGAAATACCCATTGTAAGGGTATGTTTGATAGTGTGACAAAGCACATACATGTACCTGTGAAGAAAGCATAAATTCTATTTCGAGTTATCAAAACGATTACATTGACAACATGTGCCGGTTATCATAACAGAAGTAAACAAGAGACACGTTCAGACGTCAAACGCTATTTTTTATCATTTATTTCTAAAGGAATATCTTTCATTGATAAAACAGTTAATAAATTCATTTTAATTCAACATCGATCTCCACATATCCACACTACTGGCAGGCGACCAGGTCTCGCCAAGTACCCATTCTCGCCATTTTATGTGTATGCACTTCGCCACTTGTACTTGTAATATCACACAATTGTTAACGTGACGCTACCCAAATTGGAACACTTTTTGAAGATAATAGTAAAAAATTTGTAACGTGTGCATGAATCCAGATTTTTCTCTTAACTTTCCACAAATAGATGCCTTCAGTTTTAATTTCATGATTTGTTTACTTCTCAGCAGTGCATATATTTTGAAATAGAGAGCTTGAAGCATGCCCGGTTTAGCCCCGTGTTTCAGCAAGTTCGAGTACTCAAAATGGAGCGCCTCTTAAATACAGTTTGATCAAAAAATCTATAGATATCATGAAAAATGTTTGAATTCATTTAAGGAAAGTTGAAAATTTTCTAATTTATTTAAATCACATATCAGTCAAAAATATCCCATTGTGCATTTGTTTTTCTTGTTTTAAAATAAATGGTATTTTTAGGGTTGTTTCGCGGATTTTTTCACAATTTCATTATTTTCAAATTGGAACACTTTTTGAAGATAATAGTGAAAAATTTTAACGTGTGCATGAATCCAGATTTTTCTCTAAACTTTCAACAAATAGATGCCTTCAGTTTTAATTTCATGATTTGTTTACTTCTCAGCAGTGCATATGTTTTGAAATAAAGAGCTTGAAGCATGCCCTTTTTAGCCCTGTGTTTCAGCAAGTTCGAGTACTCAAAATGGAGCGCCTCCTAAATATAGTTTGATCAAAAAATCTATAGATATCATGAAAAATGTTTGAATTCATTTAAGGAAAGTTCAAATTTTTTTTTATTTATTTAAATCGCATATCAGTCAAAAATATCCCATTGTGCATTTGTTTTTCTTGTTTTAAAATAAATCGTATTTTTAGGGTTGTTGCACGACGTTGTTTCCCGGATTTTTTCACAATTATTTTCGTTTTTAAATAATGATAAAAATCTACTGGAAAGAAAATGACATCTAATAATTGTCACAGTTACTATTTAGCACCTTAATTTTTGTTCAGAACAGTTATTGGTAGTTTTGATTGTAAACGGAAAATTCTGTATCACATATTTGAAAAGTGTACCATTTTGGGTAGCATTACGTTAGTGGAAATCATCATGGTAGAGTGTCTTCTATCAGAAGATGACTTTATTGACGTAAATTGACGCATGAGAATCATAAAGAAACAGATGTGGTGTCGAGAATTGGTCGCTGACTAGTACAGTAGATTAATTAATGACAAATTTATTCATAATTAAACCAAACTAATTTATTCATAATTAAACCAAACTAATTAACGTTTTAACATGTATCCTTCTCCAGATGTCAACACTAATTTAGCCCGGCCAGTGCTTGAACTGTGCTGGTACCAGGATTTATTCAAAGTAACAACACCTCCGGTAAAAAACTGAAACATGATATCAAATTGTCCCACTCACACAGTAATTAGTTTTTCACTGGGCGGATCATCCGCAGTAGAAGTTCATTCAAAAAGAAAAGTGCAATTGTTGAAGTTCTTAGCTGCTTATATCGAATGAACTTACATGGATCAAAAGACGATTGAATTATGTTTTCCACAATATTTTATCTTGTGTTTCCATTAAAGTGCTGTCTGAGAGATGTGTTTATTATTGCCGAGAAGAGACGATCAACACTTTATCATAACTTTGGTCTGTGTTCAATGTTTGATTTGATTTTATCTTTTTATTTTATTACAAACCAAAAAAGAAACTTCTTGCATCTGTTCAATGAAAGTAGACCAGCTTAGCACGATGTCCGTGTTCAACATCAATACCAACAAAAAGGAGGATGTTTCTACCAAACTTAAAGCTATGTAAGTAAGGCAACATCATTACATATATTATCAATACATTACCAGAGACTTATTGTAAGTACTAACATACTTGTCACATCCGCATTGTGTGGGTATAATTTAGTATATTAATTTTGGTTGTGTTATTGTATATTGTATAGTACAGAGGACTCCACATAATCGAATAACGGTTATTTGAATATTTCGGTTATTTGCATATTTTCTTCTGGAAAATGACTTATTCAAAAAAGCGGAATCCTCTGTATATATATATGAAGTGTAATCCAGTAGTTCATATTTATGCGGAAACAGAGCCTCGTTCTGCAATACAGGTAAGGTATATATGTACTGTCACATGCAAATTAGCGAGTTGGACACTACAGGTAGAGTACGCCGACATGATAGGGGTGTTTGGCCATCTGTATAGTCGGACATGGCTATATTACTGGGAATCAGGCACGAATAGCAGACTGTGGTAAGTCACTGATCTTACTTTACCTGTTATTTCATTAACCTTTATATTGTTGTGTTTTCTATAGCGGGTAAATGCGTTTTTGTATATATTATTACCTTACGACGTCATTGTTGTGCTAAAGGAAGTGACATTTGCGTTAGAGCAGCTGAGCCATGATATTTGACACCGATAAACTTTATGAATGTAAGTTAGAGAGTGCAAGAGTTGAGTGTGTTTGGTTTTTTTTATAGATGTCTATATATAGTTGCTATTGGTTGTAAATAATGAAGTGGGTTTTTTTTTATAAATTATCTGGTTCTCATATTCATTCCCAAATAACTCACTTAGACGTTTATTCTACGTTACAATACTAATCATTATGGATACATTATCAATATGAAAGTAGCACCAGTTGATACATTTTCAGATCAAATATTGGTGCATATATTTGTGCTTAGTTGTTCTCTTGGTAAATGTTTATTTCACTTGTTCTTTCTAAATACTGTTTATTTGGATTGTTCTCTTAGGTCGTATTACACGTAAGTAAGACATGAACTGCCTTATATAGATGTAGTGGTATTCGTGGAAACACTGAACATTTTGTAACTGCGTGCAGCATGAGGCTGTTATTATCTTCCTTTAAATTTCTAAACACTTTTTTTTAATGCAGCTGAATGCCTTTTACCAGATTAAGTCAAAAATTTTATATTCAAACATGCACAGGAAAGCACTTTTTTCCCTTCTGATTTGATCAATTTGGGTTTTTTTCAGGACATTATTAAAAGACTTTAAAAAAATAGTATCTGAAAACAAAACCCATGGGGTTACAATGGTGTTTTTATATATTCATTAAAATTATACAGTGTTACTAAAGCCTCGAATTGTTTAAAACTATGTATGTAAACTTATGTATTAAAAGAAAGAAAACACTTTAAAATACATGTCAATTTATGAGTTTACATGCACTCTTGCTTAGAAGTTAGAAATATCTTATAGAGAATACGTGTTTAGTCTCTTACAATACAAGATTTATTTTGGTGCAAGACTTAGGAAAGCCGAAATGACAAGGCCTTGACGAGTCATCTTGGCTTTCCATTCGAGCACCAAAATAAACCTTGTATTATAAGATACTAAACATGTAATAATCTGTTTATTCTGCAACTATTTCCTTATAGATAACATTCAACACAAAAGCAAATTAACGGCTGCTCACTTGGTTTTGCTCTAAGAGATTCTTCTTTGATGCTCAGGAAAAGATTCATTCATTAAAATCGAATGACAGTACATATGTATACTTCTTTTACTGCCCTAGGAAATAAATAAGCGCCTTCATAAATAGTTCTAGTAATTTTTTTCAGAGTGTAGTATCACTAAAACAACATAAAAAAACACTTGAAAAAACAATCATTACCCATCAAAGAATTATTTACAATATTTATCTTTGCTGCCATTGAGCAAAGAAAAAAACTACATCGCAATACAGGAGTATTGATAACGCAAAAATGACGTCTTTCTGGTGAATTTGACATCACATCTTGGTAGGAATGATCGAATTACATTTCATTCATCAGAAGGTTAAGTTCAGGGTCGTAGAAGAAATTCATGTGATCGTATTGACAGATAAAGAATTTATCCGGCAGTATATTTGTCCATCAGTATATTCGACCGTTGCAGTATAAATATATCTACAACAGGTTCGCCATGGATAACAGATATGCTATTTTTCTTTTGTAAACTTAATTGCACCACCTTGTTAAACTTCTGGTCTACTTGCAGTTTTCTCTGTGGAATGTTCTGAACGTGTTGTATGAAAACTTGTACTGCATGTGAAAGCACAGAATTAGAAAAAAAAAAACAATGTCATGTATTTGTCACAACACCAAACTAGAAAAAAAACCATTAAATTAATTGTGAAAGCACCAAATTATTCAATTACATATTGCAAAAATAATTTTGGATTTTAGAAGATCCTTGAACATCTAATTTCATTGCTTTGGTGTTGTAAAGGTTTGTTGATATTTTTGTTATTAACATATAGCAAAGAGAATATACAATGTAATTTATATTTCAACTATTTCTTTAAAATATATGATATGTATTTATATCTAGGTTGTTAAGTTACTAAGTGAACTGAAGTGGCATATAGGGCCTATCATATGGTGGTCATGATTTGGTGGTCAATCATAATTTGAACCTACGGAACCCTGTTGTACCGCTGCCCCTGCTAATTAAAAGATGGCGGTATAGCGGGATAATAGATATAATACTATACATATCATATTCGACCCAATAAGCGCCCAGGGTGTTCAAAAAAAATTTTAAAAAAATGAAAAGGTGCTTAATATTAGACAAAATTATTGCAAAGCTATACAGTTTTTATCATTTTTGGTCCTATGGTTGGGCATTTGAAATGAGGCCTCAAAAAGGGGAGGGGTGCTTATTTCGTCATTGCATATTACAGAGTTAGTTCCCTTGCGGATAGGTATCGATTGTTACGTCATTATTTTGTGAGCGCAATTTACGTCTTTTTCTCCGAAATGTATGACATTACGCTCCCAAACGCATGACGTCACAATCAATACCTACCCGCAAGTGCAGATAACTCTGTACTATGCAAATTTGGAATAGGGACATGGGCACTAATTGGGTCGAATACGGTAGTTTTTCATAAAATTTTTATGCTAAAAATTTTGAAGACTCAACGACAATCCTGTACTAGGTAAAAAATCATGAAGATTTTCATACTAATCTTGAATAACTTAACGGTATCCTTGTTAACAGGAACATTAAAAAAGCCAAAGGAGAAACTAAACAATTGGAAACAGAGAGTAAAAAAATGGAGGAACGACTAAAGGAGCTACGGATGGCCATGAATAGAGAGAAGGAAGAAAGGGAGTAAGTAGATTTACCACCCATAAAGTAAAATATACAAAAGTTTATAGTATCATATACATGTATGTAATTTTAGTCATTAATTTGAGCCCAACTACTTTATAAAGAAGTTACTGTCTTTAATTTTTCAAATTTTGTTGCCTCTTTAGCTTTTGCCCTTTGTTTAGAAATTCCTAGCTCCTATTTATAGAGTTTTGGCCCTTTGTTTAGAAATTCCTAGCTCTTATTTATGAAGTTATTGCCCTTTGTTTAGAAATTCTTAGCTCTTATTTATAAAGTAATTGCCCTTTGTTGAGAAATTCCTAGCTCTTATTTACAGAGTTATTGCCCTTTGTTTAGAAATTCCTAGCTCTTATTTACAGAGTTATTGTCCTTTGTTTAGAAATTCCTAGCTCCTATTTATAAAGTAATTGCCCTTTGTTGAGAAATTCCTAGCTCTGATTTACAGAGTTATTGCCCTTTGTTTATAAATTCCTAGCTCTTATTTACAGAGTTATTGCCCTTTGTTTAGAAATTCCTAGCTCTTATTTACAGAGTTATTGTCCTTTGTTTAGAAATGCCTAGCTCTTATTTACAGAGTTATTGTCCTTTGTTTAGAAATGCCTAGCTCTTATTTACAGAGTTATTGCCCTTTGTTTAGAAATTCCTGGCTCCTATTTATAAAGTAATTGCCCTTTGTTTAGAAATTCTAGCTATTGACTTTTAATGGTTGTAATACAGGAGACAAGGTGGAGGCTACTGGAGTCGTGGTCAGACAGGACACCTCAACAGTTACGCTTCTGATGTACTCAACTCAAAATCAGCCAAGGCTCCTCCAGTAAAGGTAACATTTTCTTTATAAATAAACATATACCTGGTAATCTTTAATGTAAAAGTTCACTTTTTGGAGTAAAATTCCGAGGATGTTTTAAAAAAAATTTCAACAAATTGTGTGATGCGATAGTTCTGTGTTTATATTAAATGTAAGTGCATCGAGATGAAAATTGATTTGATTTGCATCCTTAATAATGAGAAGGAAATAACAAAGATATCATCTTGGTAAAAATTACCAGTGCTTTAAAAGATACTTCCTGCATGATAACCACTAACCATTTATAACAAATTAATAGAACTTTCTTTACATGTTTTAGGATGGAAAAAGAAAGGTGAAGGTGCTAAAGGATACGGCCCTAGGTATACTTATATTTATTACTTTCTTAAAACTGGCCCCAAGATCACAGCCGTAAGTCTAAAACAGTTTTACTGACACCAAGATCACACAGTCTTAAGTCTAAAACAGTTTTACTGGCCCCAAGATCACAGCCTTAAGTCTAAAACAGTTTTACTGACCCCAAGATCACAGCCGTAAGTCTAAAACAGTTTTACTGACACCAAGATCACACAGTCTTAAGTCTAAAACAGTTTTACTGGCCCCAAGATCACAGCCTTAAGTCTAAAACAGTTTTACTGACCCCAAGATCACACAGCCTTAAGTCTAAAACAGTTTTACTGGCCCCAAGATCACAGCCTTAAGTCTAAAACAGTTTTACTGACACCAAGATCACAGCCGTAAGTCTAAAACAGTTTTATTGGCCCCAAGATCACAGCCTTAAGTCTAAAACAGTTTTACTGACCCCAAGATCACACAGCCTTAAGTCTAAAACAGTTTTACTGACCCCAAGATCACAGTTTTAAGTCTAAAACAGTTTTACTGACCCCAAGATCACAGTTTTAAGTCTATAACAGTGTTACTGGCCCCAAGATCACAGCTTTAAGTCTATAACAGTGTTACTGGCCCAAGATCACACAGCCTTAAGTCTAAAACAGTTTTACTGACCCCAAGATCACACAGCCTTAAGTCTAAAACAGTTTTACTGGCCCCAAGATCACAGATTTAAGTCTATAACAGTGTTTAACTCACAGGGACTTGTAACGTAGGTTGTGAGAAAGTCTGTTGTGTATACATGTGTACTATATACTATATAAAAGGACAAGGGAACCAACGACTCGCTTGGAAGAGGTACACCTGCCTCTACAAAAGTCGCCCGTATTCCGTCAAACATGGATAAATATGTACATATATAATACCAATATATTCTTAAATAAATTTTCGACATGGAAAACACAACTTCAGACACGAAATAATATATTAACATACCTTTATTTCACTATGAACGTGGAAAATGCAGTCAGATTTCCTCGCTGTCGTTTTGCTTGTCCACTGAAATCTAGGTTAAACACGTTTGAGTGGATATTGTGTACCCCATACCCGGACCCGAACTGGAAACCCCATATACACAGTGCCTGTATACTAAAAGCTACAATATTAATGTGGTAACGGTAAAGTAAAGATTAGAGTCTCGACTTAAGTTAGATTCTTCAATTAATGATACGTGTATTTCAAATAAAGGTACTTCTAAGAACCTTAACCATGAAACTTAATTTATACAGAGTCTGGGTACAGAATTTCAGTGCAGTAGCGGGTAAGGGCGAGTACACTAAAATGGTACCCATCATCAATTACAATATGGCGGATTATACGAACAAGAGTCGAGTGCTGGATAAAAAAAGTGTGATTCCTCGCTTAGTTGTTGGATTGGATTAATGAAAGCGTTATCGGAGATAGCCTATTTGTATTTGCAATGGGAAAATATCACCAGAAAGTGAAATGAATGCATACAAAATTTGTTACAAGGGAATATGAGTGCCTTTGACCTAGATTTCACTGGACAGGCATAACGACAGTGAGGATATCTGACTGCATTTTCCACGTTCATGATGAAATAAAGGTATGTTAATATATTATTTCGTGTCTGAAGTTGTGTTTTCCGTATCGAAAATTTATTTAAGAATATATTAGTATTAAATATATACATATTTATCCATGTTTGACGGAATACCGGCGACTTTTGTAGAGGCAGGTGTACCTCTTCCAAGCGAGCCGTTGGTTCCCTTGTCCTTTTATATAGTATATAGTACACATGTATACACAACAGACTTTCTCACAACCTACGTTACAAGTCCCTGTGGTTTAACTGGCCCAAGATCACACAGCCTGAAGTCTATAACAGTTTTATTGGCCCCAAAGCTACAGCCTTAATTCTAAACAGTGTTACTGGCCCTAAAATCACAGCCTCAAGTCTAAAACAGTCTGATTGACAGTCTGTTATAATCTAGTCTTTCACAGAGTTTTAGTGAAAAAAAAGACAGAGAAAAAAAAAACGGTCAATTTATTTCAACACTCTAAACTTACTTTATATCTAGGGGTGAGATATGGGTTTATTCGCTCATACCTCTTGGTGTAATACTGGCTAGTCTCTGGCAATACACTCATGCGGTCTTATATATTGTTATGAATATTAACAGATATACCAGAAAGACCCAAGCACCCGGGTACAATGGGCTACATCGCCAAGCAGGAAGTGTCCATCACACCCAGGGGCAAGAATGTTAAGGGGCCAAAATGTGGTCAGTGTGAAGAGAAGAAAGCTGCAGTGGTCAGTATTACCTCAGCATATTATGATAATGAACCTCTGGGGACCAATGAAATTACTTGTTAGAAGCATAGTTAGCCATTATACACATGCTGCAGACATCGTATGGAAACCTTGATGCCAATGAAATTTACTATTATAACAATGTTGTAAGTATGTTTATTATGAATGTGTTGTAATAATTGTTACCATAATTGTTTGATATCGCTTCATTTGTAAAGATACTTTTAGAATATAAAATTTTACTACAATTCTGGAAACTAGAAAGAGTAAACACTATCATTTGATTTGCCTGATTGTTTGTTTGCCATGCAGTCCTGTGTGCAATGTTCTGAACATTACTGCGCCACCTGTTTTGCTGCCTTCCATCTGAGAGGAGCTCTAAAGAAGCACAGATCTGTCCCCCTCTCGGTGAGTAAAATTATGTGGGTGAAGGAGCGAGGACTTTTCAAAATATATTCATAAGGAAGGGGTGATGGCAAACTTTTAAAATTACCTGTCGGTGGTAAAAAGAAAGGGGGGGATTGAATGGATAGGAACATAATCGGCTGTTCTTTTGAGAATTGATCAATCGAAATATTCCTGATAGCATTTTAGTTATACCAATGGGATTTTGATTGTAATTGTATATTTCCATAAAGATATGTTTAGCAGGTTTCAATTTGTCACTTTATATTAACTCTGACACCTTATCCTGATTTTATTAGTACATGTATGTAGATGTACAGTGATGTCAAGACTAAATCATACTGAGAAATTACAAAATACGAAAAATTAAAACACAGACTTAACTCAGATAAAATGTTTTGTTGTAGTGTATGAAATTTTCATGTAAGTTAAAAAAAAAACCATCATTGACATTTTGTTTTTATGTGTAAGAAATGAATGTATTTATAGGCGTCTGGGCCTCGTGTTTGTATGTCTCCCCGCCCACCACAGCCCAGCAACAGTGACAGGTATGCTTACTGCTTCTGTTTATTTATCACAAAATGTTTAAAAGAGGCTCCATCGCCAACAAATGGTATTTTTTCTCTACAAAAATAGGAGTAGACGATTAAGTATTTTTCTTCAGTTACAAAAGTTACTTACTTTACACTGTTACCACCATTAAACAGTTTGAGCTTCTTATATTTTACTTCAAGATAAAAATATCAAAAATAATTAATTGTTTCCCGAAAAAATTCTGTCGCACTACCGGTATGTCCTTATGGAATGAAGTACTGCATGCACCAAAAGCAATATAAATTATTTTATATTATTTTTTGTGTTAATTAGACATATATATACACAATTAAACACCAATTATTGTTTAAATCATGAGTGTCATTTATGCTCTGTCGGCGATTGAGCATCTTTAATTTTGCAAAATTTGTTGCAAAATTTTCTTGCGAGAATATCAAAAAAGTCATATGACACCCATTAATGTGAAATTAAATGTAAATGGAAGTTTCTGATTTTCAGTGACAACAATCATTTTGTAAATTCTAGTTAATCATTGAAATTATCTGTTTAAATTGTGTCCTTAAAATCAAGAACTCTAAATCCATGTTCACATTATAATCTACATATTCCTCCTTTGCATACTACAGAGTTAGCTCCCTTTCGGGAATGTATTGATTGTTACGTCATTATTTTGTGAGCGCAATTTATGTTGTTTTCTCAAAAAAATTATGACTTATGCTCGCAAACACATGACGTCACAGTAATAAAAAAAAAACTACCTGCAAGGGCAGATAACTCTGGAATATGCCAATACAGAATAGAATAGAATGTTGTAATGTTGTTGACACCTTTACAGGAGTATAGACTTCCATGCCCCACCCCCTGCAGCCAATCCTGAGGATCCATATCTTGCCAAGATTCGGGTCAGTACCAACTATATAGTATTAACTAAATCCTTATTATACCCCCTGTTATGAAGTTAAGGGAACAGGGTATACTGGAATTTGGTTGTCTGTTTGTCTGTCTGTTGAAACCGCTTTGTCCAGCAAACTCCTCGTAAACTACTTAACAGATTTTGATAAAATTTGATGCACAGAACCCTGACATAAAGGGGAGTTGAGTAAACTATATAGGGTTCTGCATTATCCTCTATTAATGGAGTTAAAATTAGTGTAGTGGGGGTATTAATGGTCCACTCTAGTGACAGTTCTAGTTTAGCTGGTTTCTGAACTGAAATTCATAAAATACATGCTTTTTGATACAAATACTTTATTTGCTGTAATCAGCACCCAGGATGCTAAAAACTATACCAAAGAGGGGCGTTTATTAGGGAACCAAACTGTAAGTTGTAGACAAAAGACCTCTAAAATATTAGCCTTATTTTAACTCTTTCTGTATTCATGGCACAATAATATGTCACAGTAATGATGCATTTGCCTTCCTTCTTTTGAGATGCATTATTACTTTGTGATTGACATGGGAAAGACCTGCAAGCTAAAGTAATATGAGATACAATGCTGATGTTATATAAGCAGCAAACATTATGTGTGTGTATATAACTTCAACTCCGTCTCCAGAAGAGGGGAGATGCCCTTAAAAGGGGGAGGAGGGGAAGATGCTAATTACAGTAAATAAGGTAAGCTTCCCTTGTATCTATAAGTGGTATTTCTCATTCAATATGTGTTGTATTTCATGCAGGCCCAAAGAGACCGGAATAGCCCTGAAGGAGCCAGTGGATCGTATGACCAAAATGGCCTTATGAGTGGCGATTATGATGAAGCAGAAAGTGCTGCGTCATTCCAGCAGGCTCTCCAGGCTTGGAGGACCGGTAACAACAACGATGGTCCTAGCAGTCCACCTAAACAGATTAGTCCAAGGAAGGTGGCCTACTCCCCTGTCAAAACTCCTAGTAAGTCTTTTGTCTGGTTAACACAGTCAATTGTTCATATCTGATACATGTATTTTCAATTTCTTAAATTATGTGATGACAAATTATGATAAAATTGAGGAGAAAGATATATATTTTTCTGCAAATAATTTTCATACCAATAACATCAAAAACAGGCTGCACACTTATTTGAAGTCAAAGGCAATGTTACTTTCATGACTGAAAACTTTTTTAACTTTATACTTTCAGCATGTTGTTATAATTTCTTCTTTTATAAATGACAAATTTACTTGAAATATCAAGTATTAATAATATTCTCTATAAGTAATTCGAACAGCATGGACAAAATTTTGTCAAATTTTTGAGGTGATCATGCAGTTCCTTTGTGAAGGCATAAAAAGAACAAATAGAATTACATAATAAGGATGGTAATGATTAATATTCACCAAATATATTCTCTATCCATAATTAAACTTTTTTTAACTCATTTCTATTTATGCAAAAATACTTGTTTATTGCTGTGAGAATAAAAGTGATTAAAACCCAAAGTTATACAGTGACATATTAGTAACACTGTGTACGTTATACTGTATATTCTGTGATGACACTGTGTACGTTATACTGTATATTCTGTGATGACACTGAGTACGTTATACTGTATATTCTGTGATGACACTGTGTACGTTATACTGTATATTCTGTGATGACACTGTGTACGTTATACTGTATATTCTGTGATGACACTGTGTATGTAATACTGTATATTCTGTGATGACACTGAGTACGTTATACTGTATATTCTGTGATGACACTGTGTATGTAATACTGTATATTCTGTGATGACACTGTGTATGTAATACTGTATATTCTGTGATGACACTGTGTATGTAATACTGTATATTCTGTGATGACACTGTGTATGTAATACTGTATATTCTGTGATGACACTGTGTATGTAATACTGTATATTCTGTGATGACACTGTGTATGTAATACTGTATATTCTGTGATGACACTGTGTATGTTATACTGTATATTCTGTGATGACACTGTGTATGTTATACTGTATATTCTGTGATGACACTGTGTATGTTATACTGTATATTCTGTGATGACACTGTGTATGTAATACTGTATATTCTGTGATGACACTGTGTATGTAATACTGTATATTCTGTGATGACACTGTGTATGTTATACTGTATATTCTGTGATGACACTGTGTATGTTATACTGTATATTCTGTGATGACACTGTGTATGTTATACTGTATATTCTGTGATGACACTGTGTACGTTATACTGTATATTCTGTGATGACACTGTGTATGTAATACTGTATATTCTGTGATGACACTGTGTATGTAATACTGTATATTCTGTGATGACACTGTGTATGTAATACTGTATATTCTGTGATGACACTGTGTATGTAATACTGTATATTCTGTGATGACACTGTGTATGTAATACTGTATATTCTGTGATGACACTGTGTATGTTATACTGTATATTCTGTGATGACACTGTGTATGTTATACTGTATATTCTGTGATGACACTGTGTATGTTATACTGTATATTCTGTGATGACACTGTGTATGTTATACTGTATATTCTGTGATGACACTGTGTATGTAATACTGTATATTCTGTGATGACACTGTGTATGTTATACTGTATATTCTGTGATGACACAGTTTATGTAATACTGTATATTCTGTGATGACACTGTGTACGTAATACTGTATATTCTGTGATGACACTGTGTACGTAATACTGTATATTCTGTGATGACACTGTGTACGTAATACTGTATATTCTGTGATGACACTGTGTATGTTATACTGTATATTCTGTGATGACACTGTGTTCGTTATACGTTATACTGTATATTCTGTGATGACACTGTGTATGTTATACTGTATATTCTGTGATGACACTGTGTATGTAATACTGTATATTCTGTGATGACACTGTGTATGTAATACTGTATATTCTGTGATGACACTGTGTACGTAATACTGTATATTCTGTGATGACACTGTGTATGTAATACTGTATATTCTGTGATGACACTGTGTATGTAATACTGTATATTCTGTGATGACACTGTGTACGTAATACTGTATATTCTGTGATGACACTGTGTACGTTATACTGTATATTCTGTGATGACACTGAGTACGTTATACTGTATATTCTGTGATGACACTGTGTATGTTATACTGTATATTCTGTGATGACACTGTGTATGTAATACTGTATATTCTGTGATGACACTGTGTATGTAATACTGTATATTCTGTGATGACACTGTGTATGTAATACTGTATATTCTGTGATGACACTGTGTACGTAATACTGTATATTCTGTGATGACACTGTGTAGTAATACTGTATATTCTGTGATGACACTGTGTACGTAATACTGTATATTCTGTGATGACACTGTGTATGTAATACTGTATATTCTGTGATGACACTGTGTACGTTATACTGTATATTCTGTGATGACACTGTGTACGTTATACTGTATATTCTGTGATGACACTGTGTATGTTATACTGTATATTCTGTGATGACACTGTGTATGTAATACTGTATATTCTGTGATGACACTGTGTATGTAATACTGTATATTCTGTGATGACACTGTGTATGTAATACTGTATATTCTGTGATGACACTGTGTATGTAATACTGTATATTCTGTGATGACACTGTGTATGTAATACTGTATATTCTGTGATGACACTGTGTATGTAATACTGTATATTCTGTGATGACACTGTGTATGTAATACTGTATATTCTGTGATGACACTGTGTATGTAATACTGTATATTCTGTGATGACACTGTGTATGTAATACTGTATATTCTGTGATGACACTGTGTATGTAATACTGTATATTCTGTGATGACACTGTGTATGTAATACTGTATATTCTGTGATGACACTGTGTATGTAATACTGTATATTCTGTGATGACACTGTGTATGTAATACTGTATATTCTGTGATGACACTGTGTATGTTATACTGTATATTCTGTGATGACACTGTGTATGTAATACTGTATATTCTGTGATGACACTGTGTATGTAATACTGTATATTCTGTGATGACACTGTGTATGTAATACTGTATATTCTGTGATGACACTGTGTATGTAATACTGTATATTCTGTGATGACACTGTGTATGTAATACTGTATATTCTGTGATGACACTGTGTATGTTATACTGTATATTCTGTGATGACACTGTGTATGTAATACTGTATATTCTGTGATGACACTGTGTATGTAATACTGTATATTCTGTGATGACACTGTGTATGTAATACTGTATATTCTGTGATGACACTGTGTACGTGTACGTAATACTGTATATTCTGTGATGACACTGTGTATGTAATACTGTATATTCTGTGATGACACTGTGTATGTTATACTGTATATTCTGTGATGACACTGTGTATGTTATACTGTATATTCTGTGATGACACTGTGTATGTTATACTGTATATTCTGTGATGACACTGTGTATGTAATACTGTATATTCTGTGATGACACTGTGTATGTAATACTGTATATTCTGTGATGACACTGTGTATGTAATACTGTATATTCTGTGATGACACTGTGTATGTAATACTGTATATTCTGTGATGACACTGTGTATGTTTATACTGTATATTCTGTGATGACACTGTGTATGTAATACTGTATATTCTGTGATGACACTGTGTATGTTATACTGTATATTCTGTGATGACACTGTGTATGTAATACTGTATATTCTGTGATGACACTGTGTATGTAATACTGTATATTCTGTGATGACACTGTGTATGTAATACTGTATATTCTGTGATGACACTGTGTATGTTATACTGTATATTCTGTGATGACACTGTGTATGTTATACTGTATATTCTGTGATGACACTGTGTACGTTATACTGTATATTCTGTGATGACACTGTGTATGTAATACTGTATATTCTGTGATGACACTGTGTATGTTATACTGTATATTCTGTGATGACACTGTGTATGTAATACTGTATATTCTGTGATGACACTGTGTATGTAATACTGTATATTCTGTGATGACACTGTGTATGTAATACTGTATATTCTGTGATGACACTGTGTATGTTATACTGTATATTCTGTGATGACACTGTGTATGTAATACTGTATATTCTGTGATGACACTGTGTATGTAATACTGTATATTCTGTGATGACACTGTGTATGTAATACTGTATATTCTGTGATGACACTGTGTATGTAATACTGTATATTCTGTGATGACACTGTGTATGTATACTGTATATTCTGTGATGACACTGTGTATATACTGTATATTCTGTGATGACACTGTGTATGTAATACTGTATATTCTGTGATGACACTGTGTATGTAATACTGTATATTCTGTGATGACACTGTGTATGTAATACTGTATATTCTGTGATGACACTGTGTATGTAATACTGTATATTCTGTGATGACACTGTGTATGTAATACTGTATATTCTGTGATGACACTGTGTACGTGTACGTAATACTATATATTCTGTGATGACACTGTGTATGTAATACTGTATATTCTGTGATGAAACTGTGTATGTTATACTGTATATTCTGTGATGACACTGTGTATGTAATACTGTATATTCTGTGATGACACTGTGTATGTAATACTGTATATTCTGTGATGACACTGTGTATGTAATACTGTATATTCTGTGATGACACTGTGTATGTTATACTGTATATTCTGTGATGACACTGTGTACGTTATACTGTATATTCTGTGATGACACTGTGTATGTAATACTGTATATTCTGTGATGACACTGTGTATGTTATACTGTATATTCTGTGATGACACTGTGTATGTTATACTGTATATTCTGTGATGACACTGTGTATGTTATACTGTATATTCTGTGATGACACTGTGTATGTAATACTGTATATTCTGTGATGACACTGTGTATGTATGTGATGACACTGTGTATATATACTGTATATTCTGTGATGACACTGTGTATGTAATACTGTATATTCTGTGATGAAACTGTGTATGTTATACTGTATATTCTGTGATGACACTGTGTATGTTATACTGTATATTCTGTGATGACACTGAGTACGTTATACTGTATATTCTGTGATGACACTGTGTATGTTATACTGTATATTCTGTGATGACACTGAGTACGTTATACTGTATATTCTGTGATGACACTGTGTATGTTATACTGTATATTCTGTGATGACACTGTGTATGTAATACTGTATATTCTGTGATGAACTGTGTATGTTATACTGTATATTCTGTGATGACACTGTGTATGTAATACTGTATATTCTGTGATGACACTGTGTATGTAATACTGTATATTCTGTGATGACACTGTGTATGTAATACTGTATATTCTGTGATGACACTGTGTATGTTATACTGTATATTCTGTGATGACACTGTGTATGTAATACTGTATATTCTGTGATGACACTGTGTACGTTATACTGTATATTCTGTGATGACACTGTGTATGTAATACTGTATATTCTGTGATGACACTGTGTATGTAATACTGTATATTCTGTGATGACACTGTGTATGTAATACTGTATATTCTGTGATGACACTGTGTATGTTATACTGTATATTCTGTGATGACACTGTGTATGTAATACTGTATATTCTGTGATGACACTGTGTACGTGTATATACTGTATATTCTGTGATGACACTGTGTACGTTATACTGTATATTCTGTGATGACACTGTGTATGTAATACTGTATATTCTGTGATGACACTGTGTATGTAATACTGTATATTCTGTGATGACACAGTTTATGTAATACTGTATATTCTGTGATGACACTGTGTATGTAATACTGTATATTCTGTGATGACACAGTTTATGTAATACTGTATATTCTGTGATGACACTGTGTATGTAATACTGTATATTCTGTGATGACACTGTGTATGTAATACTGTATATTCTGTGATGACACTGTGTATGTAATACTGTATATTCTGTGATGACACTGTGTATGTAATACTGTATATTCTGTGATGACACTGTGTATGTAATACTGTATATTCTGTGATGACACTGTGTATGTAATACTGTATATTCTGTGATGACACTGTGTATGTAATACTGTATACAGCTGTACAAGTGGAGTTTGGAACTTCAACAATACCAGAAAAGGAAAACATTGAGATAAAATTCACCTCAACGGTGTCCTATGCGGATCGTCTTTTGCTTAAGAAACATCGAAGGACGGAGGTAGATAAAATGGCAACTCCAAGGATTGGAGACTGGGAAAATGAGGACGAACCTGACCCAAGGTCAAGGTCAATAACTCCATTCCAAGGTCACAGGGCCAGAGAGCGGACACAAAAACAGGATCCGTGGTTAGCAGGCCCTTCAACTCCGCGTGTGGAGCCATTATTCTCATCCAGGGAGGAGGAATGTAAATATTAACAAGTTTGATCTTTTAAAGTTTTTTTATAAAATAATAAATAACCTCCATTTGAACTATATCTTTATAACTATATAATTATTAACAAATATCATTTTTCACCAATCTAGTACCGGTAATTTTAAATAAAGATTCATCACGATTAAAAAATTAAAATGATAATTTGAATATAAATACAGTGTATATACATGCAGTGTATTGTAACGGATTGTTATAGCCATAGCAATTGATAAAAATAAGGCTAGCTTTCAGTGTGGTACGTATCTGGGATACACTAGTTCATTCATTTTGTTTTACAGTGCAGCCAGTCAACTTCCAATCTCTATATGAAGCAGTTCAGTATGCAGAGACAGGGTCCAGCCAACCACCACGAGTGGTCAATGGAGGAGTGACCATTGAAGAAATCCAGGATGATTTCAGTAGTCCGGTAAGTCAGAGGAAATGATAGATACAACAGATAATCAAATTGAAATATTAACATCTGCAAACAATAAAGCTTGTCTCTGGCAGCCTTTACTAAGTGCTATAATCAAAGTACTGTAAGTACTGCAGTCCTTAAGCCTTTGTGTTCATGATTTTATAAGTTAAAGAGCTTTACAATTTGGTCTGAGTAATATAATGACGTGTTTTGTCATACAGGGTGGCCTAGCTCCATATCAAAGTGGGTTTTTTTTTTTTCAATATTACCTTGATAAGTTTGTTATCAATAATTTTCGCACATCTTTACCATGCAAATAAATATAGTCTTCGCATATAATGCTTGTAAAAGTGAAAGAAGTAAATAAATATTTGTTTATTGGTTTTTTTATCTGCTTTCCTTTTGTGTCAAGACATGAAACAAATTGATACATATTCTACAATATCAAAAATAAAAACCAAACAGTGGGAGGGCTATTATGTAACAATGATATGACGAATAAGAATATGTGTATTACATAATAATACAAAGATTTCTTACAATTGTAAGGGGTAGATATAACGTCAGTGGTAGTCACCACTGAAGTATTGGGGATTCAGGTAACTCAGTAGTAGCGCATTACGTCCAGTCAGCTTTGGCCACTGAACCTCTTATATAATGAAAAGTTTCAAGGTCATCTGATCCAAAATGGCAGAGATATGGCCGTTTGAAGAATGGTGATTTTGTCGTTTTCCCGCCAAAAATGTAGAAGGTTTCATAGGCTACATAGACATAGCATGGAGAGATGTTTACCAAAGTTATGCTTTTCATCGACGTTGACTTACCATTCACGGTCACTACAGGTATAATTATCAAAACAAGTCTATTTTCCCATCTAAACTTTATGACTCTTATACCCCATATAGATTACATATTTCAAAAACTTATGACATACATGTGTTCCTGCAAATGCCTTTTTGTTTACTTTAAAATTATATTCAATTAGGTCACATATACTACAACAGTACAATTGTTGTAGAACACCTTTACATCAAAGATCTATTAAGGAATAGACATCTCGAGTAAGTCCCTTTAACCATAGCTGCATAATATAAGAACAAACAAGAGTCGTCGACATGACAACGAAAGTTCTCACAATATACAAGTTAAGTGCACGGGCATGCACGGAGGTGAAACCATAATGAAGATGATACATTTACAGAGGACAATCATCTTTGAGTGTAAATAATTTGAAACTCAAAGTCTTGTTTTATTTCATAGTTTACAAGTACTCTTATTTGGAAGTCCTAAACTTTCTGTAGACCAAAATATAATTATTTTCAACTATGTGCATAGCTTTATAAGTTCTAGTGATAGATTTTGATTTTATGTAAACTAAACTAGACGTAACTCGTGCTAAAAATTATAATCTCACATTCTTTCTCTATATATACATCTCTTTTCACAGCGCTCTATCTCTCTCCCTCTCTCTCCTAAAAATATTTCATTATACATTTCCTTTTTTCCGTATTTTTTTGTCATCATATGATGTTTGTATATTATATTATTTTGTATTATTAAGGAAGGACTGAATGAGGTGATAAAACTCGTGTTCAACCCTTCAGATATTTTAACAATGAAATATGTTTCAAAAAATCTAGTTCAGTATTTCTATGTACATGTATTTACACTTATAATTAAAAATAACCAAGATTAAATCAATTAGAAACTATAAATGGGACAATTTTACTATAGATGTTTTACAGAGTCAAAATTATTCTAAATCTGAAAACTAAAGCAAGTTGTATTATTTCTTTTAAATACATGTATTTACACTTAAAAATAGCACAAAAATGTATTCTGCAGCAGCTTGGAAATGATTAGCAGTTACTGATTTGCTGATCACCTACTACACTAATGTAGTTGAGTTGATTTACCTGAGATTTACCTGTGATCTTCCAACGAAAACAATTTAGAGAGAGACTATAACTCTGGTCTATCAACAGAACCCCTATGAAAACACCCCACCCTACCCAGAGTTGGTGTTCGGGGAACACCCCATATGGGCAGTAATGGGATAATATGTATTTCATGAACTGACACACTGACATTAATTCTGCCCTCTGGTCATGAATTGTTTTACCTGTAACTAACATCCTGACTTGGGGGTGTCTTCCCACTCAGCAAACATATCCTATTTTAACATTAGGAGGAAGAACAATAGAGAACAATAGGGGCTAATTACAGGTAAGTTATAGTCTGTTTTAGAAAATGACTTACCTGTATTTACCTCTGTTACACCTGTACCATAAGGTCACAGTAAGTACTTTAGTATTCTACTTTTATTCTTATATTTTACATGTAAAGGTCAGTAATATCAGAGATTTCAATAGTAGGGATAAGAAGGTAGCTCATAGCCTTACTTAACGACGCCCGCAGCGGAAGCTATCCCAGAGTGCATCGCGTGTCTAAATTACAGTCAAGTACAGTCTAACGACGCCATATTGAAACTACGCTTCGTCCCATGAAGCGATCTAGGCTATAGCAGGAGATGAACAGAAAAAAACACCAAATAGCTTAAGGTAGGTCCATACTTTTGAAAATCGCGCCAATTTATATGACGCTATACCGGAAGTTGCGGAGGTTGTCTTGAATTCCAGAATGGTTTCCGATACGCCACGACATCACACTTGGATATTTTTTCAATAGGTGAAAATTGTCTACATATAATATTGAATGTTTAAAATCATTAAATAAATCAAATAAAAGCAGTGAAGTGAAAATTATATGCTATCTCTGAGGTTTTTGCGGTCCCTGTCGTAAATGGGAATGGATTTTTAAACACCGGAAGTGCCGTTCGTCGCTATAAATCATAAGACAGGACCCTGCCGGACGGAAATTCCGGAATTCTAAAAAAATCGCATACGGATTTCCTTTAAACACACAATTTGGAGAAAATCATAAAAACAAACAGACATAAACCAGATATAATATCACAAAAACGTATGAACTGATGTGGAATGTTTTTTTGCGGCATGATTTTCAAAAAATAGTCAAATATAACCCATCTTAGCACTGGATGAAATGGGGGTAGGGTTGCGAGTTACAAACTTCAAGCTTACAAAATTGTGAAATTTTGATCGAGGACCCCGTGTTTTTATATGATATTTGAAAAACATATTACCTTGGGCATATCATATACAAATATTGTGAAATTGACATGGGTTTTCATTTCCTTTTTGGCCTATTCATTGATATTTTACGGGCGAAAATATGGCAAAACATGGTAATTACGTATAGAAACGGTCCTGGGAAATAACAAAAATTAGTTAGCATTTGTAAAAATAAAATAGTTTTGTATATTGTTCTATCGTAAGAAATTTAGGACAAAAACTCAACAGGATCGAGACTACATTCACCCTCATATTACAGAAAACATAATTTTATGAATTTTTCTATTTTCGGTCAGCAAATATGCATGGATGGTATATTTCAAGCTCAAATATCTCAAAAAGTAGTTCGAGAACACCCATTTATCTTTACAGATTTGAAATCTACATGAAAAATGCAAGAAAATAAGACCTGTTAGAAAAAAATGACATGGGTTTTTCCAAAAGTATGGAGCTACCTTAAAGTTTGCTCTTTATTGAAAATGTAATCCATCACATTTTCATAATTGTAGAGGTGTTACACTAAATAAACGCAATGTTAACTGTGAATGTCCTTATCCCGACATGATTACTTCCTCGATCGGTACAATCGATCGCCCCGTGAAATATTAATATAATAAAACCCGCATACTCTGATTTCAATAATTGACCAATTTCCATTTAGTTTTCAAATATTTGTTGCTTGGTAAATTTTAAATGTTAATATATTAAATTGATCTAATTTGAACATATTGAACCTTTTGAATTTTCGGAGGTGAAACTACACAAATCATCGAAGCTACCCTAAATTTATAATGGCGACGATACTGTTCAGATAGGGTAGCGAAAGATAGCACAATTAAAACCACGAACTCTGAATTCAATAATTGACTGATTACCATTAAGTTTTCAAATATTAATTTTCTATTGGTTGAGTTTGTACATATGGAAACTTTAAAAGCTCAAGTACAAGTGTTAACAATTTATCGATGGTACCCAACATACATGTATCGTGGCGAAGAGATAGTATCGATCGAGCTGTGATAGCGTAATTTGATATCTAATTAACGGAAAGTGATTTGCAACTGCTATGTACAGGCCACCGCCCCAGGTCATCGCCTCACTAACTCAACGGGGGTCCATTTACCTGTGTCTAAGTCTTGAAGGCTATACATTAAGTTTGTAAAATAGATAATATTTTTCTAATCTTAATTTTCCCAAACAGCTTTATTTATAATGCATAGAACCATATTGAAATAAAAGTCAATTTTAAGTGAAATGTAAATATTCCGCTTCAACAGAGATTTGAATATAATCTATTTAACTATCCTACTTTACCAAGCAATTTTTTTACTAAAGCCGAATTGAATTTCCAGGTTTTAATTCATTTAATTTATATGTGTCGTATTTTTCATTCTAACAAATCAAGAAAAGCTTTTATAATATGTCATTAATCACCAAAATTTACTAACATTATGATCATTACTTACAGAATTTTCAATACATAGGTTTTAATTTTACAATTTTTCATAAAAAAACAACACGTAAAATATATATACATGCATGAGATGAGCGTCTCTAATGTAACAGTAAAAAAGTTATGAGATACTTTTCGATGTTTATTGGTTTGTAGTCAAATATGCCGTACACAGCTTCACGGGCTAACACTATGATAACTCGCCTCCAGCTATTAGTGCGCAGACGCACGGCTTGGTCTCGCGGTAACCGTTCATCCGTTTACGATAACAATAGGTGTGTACGTGTTATCGCGAGAACAGCCCTAGTTACTTATCCCAATACTATTTAAATCTCTGGTAATATTTTACACAAAACTTAGTTGTATAAGTTATATGAAAAATCAACGTTTCGTTAAAATAAATAAGTAAACAAACAAAAACAAATTTAAAAAAAAAATTGAATGGCAGGGAGTATCGAACCCCGGCTGCTTGCACAGGAAGGTTGCATGTTACCTCGACACCACATTTTCGTCTTACAAATGTAAGGTGAAAATTTATGTTATATACATGTAGATCACTTTTGTTTACTGTTTGTTTTCGTTTTTGTGACTTTTTGATGATATAATGGTTCAAGATAAACAATCTTATTTTGCAAGTGAGTGCAAATTGCTACCATAAATACCACTTATGAATGCTTATTCCTTCAAAACGTCAGCCGGGGGGGTAAAAAGCTAGTTCAAGCGTACTTCGGCAAAAGCGTTGACAATAGTCCCTGAAGCCTTGCTTTGCAAGTCTTAAGGACTAAAAATTGATATCGGGCCTGATTGAAATTCTCAGAGTCCTGCCATTTTCCCCTTACTTCTATACTCATGGGAGGGGAGGTGGGGATCACTTTACCATGGTTGGTAGGGTCATTTTACCATAATGGATAGATAAATCCACATGCGTAGTGAAAATGTAGCAAATTCTTTAAAATCCTTCTTCTGTAGGAATGAAGGGATTTAATTCTAATTTGGTCAGAAGCTTCCTTTGGTCAAGTGAAACCATTTTTGTATAAATGGTGGGTCTTGTTCGCCATGGGCCTGAGGAAATCCTTCTGTAAGAATGAATAGATTAAATCAAAAGCCTTCACGTTGCTAAGTTCTTGGTCTGGAACAGGTTAGCGATACAGGCCCAATGGGTCTTTTGTTAAGAACAAATATAGAGCGCTGTAATTAAAATTGTGAAGAAATAGATATTTCTTTCCTCTTAATTAAAAAAAAAAAATATTCAGTTTTAAATGAGAGCATTACATTTATTTTATGTAAGATATCTGACGTAAAGACATAAAGATATGTCCTGACCTGAATTTTACGTAAATAAGATGTCAGTTTAACACCAGATGCAATATTTTCAAGTCTGTTGCTGTAATAACAATTACAAGTGCCTCTCTACTTTTCTGGAGAATGTGCCTCGTCCAATGGGTAAATGATGCTTACAGCATCAGCATTAATTGTATCCCATGTTATGGAATATGTATAAATCATTAAAACATGGCTATGATGTCATCTTTTGTTGTTCCCAGTACTTTATTTAGACTATTGTTCAAGTACTTGTTCTGTCTGTAGATTAATACACCTTTCACTGTACATTAGTTTACCTGTAGCTGTAGATTAGTTTCAACTCTGTTATCGGAAATTTGATAATCATTTTAGATAGTTTGACTTCGTAAAGATCTGATCTGTACTGTCTGCCATGTTGCCTCTTGTGCTGCTCCACTCAGAATGAAGAGAACTCAAACTCAAAAATAAATTCTCTGGTAATAACATTGGTATGGAATTTCATGAAAAATTCATGCAATGCATGCTCGACCAGAGTAGACATATTACAACAATTACTGTGCTGACATGTTCAGTCTCAAAGATGGTTGAAGGCCTTACCTGTAGCTGTAGATTAGTTACACAATAGCCATAGTTAGCATTGTACATCAGAGTGCCATGTTTTAAGTAAGAGAAACACCTCAAACTTAGTCAAGATAATGAACAATGCTCGGCCCTTCGGGCCTCGCATTTTCCATTATTTTGACTAATCTACAGTTTTCGGTGTTTCTCCTATACATAAAATGTCTTATCAATCTTATTATTTTGACTAGACTCTGAAGAGAGTGGAGGAAACGTCAGCGTGCATGGTACAGGAATTAGATGATCCACAGGACTGGACACTTCATAGGTAAGATCTTAGTATCTGTATTCACCATAATTAGTGCCTCTCCCCTTTTCTGGAAAAGAGTTGAAGTTGTATAGATGCCTCCATCCCATGGAACTTTATAATGCTTTACAACATGTGATGCCTCAGCATTGTATCCCATATTGCATGTCATTGGACTTGGGAGTCTTTTACATGTCAATATGGATCAAGCCATATTAGAATGCGTTGCAAAGGATAAAAGGCATATAGATGTTTACTGTAACAGATCACACCATGAATACGGAAAGATTAATATATGGCTGACTTTTTTCGTCCACAACTTCATAAATTTTAGTGCCTCCCCCCTCCCCCTTTTGTTACAATTATTTAAGCGGCCTGGGTGCTAATTACAGCGAACAAGGTAAATATTATACAAAGACTGGTAATTGGTACATGTGTGGTTTTTACATAAATTATAACAAAAGATAATATCAGACAGATTATGCATGATAGCACTTAAAATTATCATTTGAGTTTGTTTTTTGATGCTGAAATGAAACAATAAATCAAATTGGAACCACCTTTTGTACGTCGCCGTCCTTCGTGAATATAAATAAATTAATTACATTTCCGACTTCTTCTCCATACCCACTCAACAGAATTTGTTGAAGTTCTGCAGAAACCTTTTATAGCGAAAGGTCAACCAAAATTGTGAATTAATATATAGTCCCAACCCCCCAGGGACCTGAGAGGCGTGGCCAAAAGTGGTTAATTAGGCTAAACTTTCAAACATCTTCTTCAGAGCTGAAATATTTTGTAGAATCAAATACTCTTCAAAGATGGAAAGGTCTTAAAGTCCTTCACAAAAATTATGAATTATATGACGCTGGGGTTGCACGTTTCCCCCGCAGGAAGGGGACAAGTTTACTATTAATATATATAATAGTTTATATAGGAAAAGCAAATACATTTTAGAGAATTATTTGTTATAGGAAATGAGTCAAATGAAAGGCCTAGGGTACTGATATTTGGCCTTAGCATGCTTGGATACAGGACTATCAATTTTGTTCAAATGAACGAACTTGACTTTTATTTAAGGTTACAGGGGTCAAAAAGGTTAAAATCTTTTAACAACTTCTTGTGAATAACGAAGAGACCTTAAGAGAACTGATATAGGCCCTAAGTGTGACATGCTGGAATGAAGGACTATCAAGTTTGTTTAAACAAATGACCTTGACCTCTATTCACATTAAAAGCTGTCAAATATAGCAGAATTTTAAAACTACTGGAGAGTTTCTAGTATACAATCCTTAAGTTTGAAGTTGAAGAAAAGTTAAATATTTCGAGTCTATGTAGTTCCTTTTGTATTGATGCAAAGTTGTTTTGCCCTTCTGTATACTCTAACTGTTCTGTATTGTGTCATTAATCAAATGACTGTTAAGTCTCATGGTATTTGAATAACCCCTACTTCAGTATTTATAGTATTTTGATATAGAGTATGATTTATTTCGCCTCCTAAACAACAGTTCTGGTTTATGATGACCATTAATGATCATATATATTCAACAGGTCAAACAGCTACGACAAGTTTGAAACTTCACCTCTTAAATCTCGCAGAACACCCAGGACACCTGGTGGTAAAAGTAAATCTGGCCATCACGAACACCCAACGCTACAAAGTCCAACTCCAGAAGTTAATGAAAGGGTGAAGCCACCAAAACAGATGTTCCGATCTACAAGCAGTCGCAAAAGTTATGTGGAGTATTCATTAACTGAGACAAGGACACAGCCAGTCATTACAGCAGGCACAGAGACCATGAGGCCTCAGTCTAGTACTAAATCTCGCCCTGCATCAGCTGCTAAGTCTCGCCCTCCATCATCTGCAAAATCCCGTCCTCCATCATCTGCTAAGTCCCGTCCTCAGTCCTCAGCTCGTGCTAAGAGTCGCCAAAACAGTTACACACAATCACGCCCCGGTTCCAGGGCTAAGAGTCGCACAAACTCTCGGCTTGAAGGGTACATGCTCATATTTCTGTGTTTTTGCTTTATGTCATTATGCTTTGTACTTCATAATGGGCCAAGCATAAACTTTTCATTTAAATGTCTTTTTTTTTTAATAAACGAAAGGTCCAGGATAGTCATATTGGGCCTGAAGCATGCTGGAATGAAGGTGCAGGGGTTACCAAGTTTATTCAAATAAATGATATGGCCCTCATCAAAGGTCAGGGGTCAAAAAGGTTAAAATCTGTTAACAACTTAAACAATGAATGTTCTCTTTGTTTTCTTCATGTCGCTGTATATTATTATTATTATTCATGGAAATTCCTTTGAAATTATTTTATTCAATATCGATGCACAATTATAATAGATACATTCTAATCAGTAAGGTATCTGTATTTTGCTCAGTGTTGCCTTTAATATGGACATTTCCAGGGACGGTGTACTAACTAAAGGGCCTAGTCAGGGACTACTACAGGTAGCCATGATGAATCAAAGCGACATTGTAGGGAATAGGCAGAAAAGTTACAGCTCAGCCTTCAATGAATTTTTCATGTTAGAAGTTCAGCCAGAACAGACAGAAAGAACAATGACACCATCCAAACATAAGGACAGTCATACCGACAAGATCAAGGTCAGCAGTCAGTGTAAGTAGGTCAAGGTCAAAACCTATATCAATGTCAGTGTAAGTAAGTAAGGTAAATGACATATCAAGGTCAGTGTAAGTAGGTCAATAACATACATCAAGGTCAGTGTATGAAGGTCAAGGTCAATGACATATATCAAGGTCAGTGTAAGTCGGTTAAGGTCAATATCATACATCAATGTCAGTGTAAGTAGGTCAAGGTCAATGAAAGAAGGTCAAGGTCAATGACCTATATCAAAGTCAATGGAATTAGGTCAAGGTCAACGACATATATCAAGGTCAGCGTAAGAAGGTCAAGGTCAATGACCTATATCCTATATACAGTATATAATAAGGCTTCTCCTATTTACAGTGTACAGTATGGCCCCTCGCTCCTGGCGACCTGACAGCAGTCTAGCAGACACTGTAGACACACAGGATGTCAAAGAAGACAGTGTTTCCATGGAGATGGTTGAAGCGAACACCCCTGTACCTCTAGATGTCGATGACCAACCTAACCCTCTGGACCTGGGAGGGAGGGCCAGCGTCTTGTCATTCATCAACAACGAGATGGACTGTATTACCCAGAAGGCCGAAGCCAATATGGTGTCCCTTCTGGACAGAGAGCTGTCTTTTGATGATGAGACTGAGTTACACTTGTAAGTATACAGAAAGACTGCCAGACCTGGGGACATTTCTTTTTAGTGCATGCTGTAAACCAACTTACTTTTGTATTTTCTTGTCGAAAAAGTTTTTCATGGCAATTTAATTTGGCAATTTAAACTTGCCTATCGACCTTTTTAGGTCACCTGAGACAAAGTTCAATTTCAATGAATTTTTACACAAACCTTTTAAGGCATAAGGCCAATCACAATTGTGAATTATATGGTCCCCACCCCCAGGGGGCTGTGGGAGGGACCAAAAGGGGTAAAATTGAGTAAAATTTCAAAAATCTCATTCTCTACTCACAGGTGTGGTAGAATCAAGTACTCTTCATACCGGTAGATAGAAAGGTCTTAAGGTCCTTTACAAAAATCGTGAATTATATGACCCTGGGGTCTCTAGTTTCCCCCTGGGGAGGGGGTTAAGTTTACAATAGTTTATATGTATAGGAAAAACCCATTTTTGAGCATTATTTGGTCATTTGTAATAGGAAATGAGTCAAATGTTGTCAGAATTATCAGTATGAGATGGCTATTAAATCCTATTAACAAATTTTCTATGACTGACCCCCAGGGGCCTTAGGGGCAGGGTCAAAAGGGCCCCCGGGTTAAATAGGCTAAAACTTCAAAAATCTTCTTCTGAAATTCTGGAAATGTTAGAATTACATACTCTTCATAGATGGAAAGGTCTTGAGGTCCTTTACAAAATTTGTGAATAATATGACCCTGGGGTCTCACGTTTCCCCCTGGGGAGGGGGGCAAGTTTACTATAGTTTATATAGGGAATACACATTTATGAGCTTTTTTGCTCAATTTTCATTGGAAACGAGTCAAACTTTGTTAGAATTATAAGTCTGAGATATCATTTTAACATCATATCCATATTGGTCCAGGCCGACCCCCTGGGGGTAGAGGGGCAGGGCCAAAAAAGGTCAAATAGGCTAAAACTTCAAAAATATTCTTCTAAAATTCTGGAAATGGTAGAATCCAATACACTTTATAGATGAAAAGGTCTTAAAGTGTGTTTTATAAAAATTGTGAATTATATGACCCTGGGGTCTCGTGTTTGCTAAAACTTCAAAAATCTTCTAAAATTCTGGAAATAGTAGAATCAAATAATTATAGATGGAAAGATCTTAAGGTGTTTTATAAAAAAATTGAATTATATGACCCTGGGGTCTCGTGTTTCCCCTTAGGGAGAGGATCAAGTTTACTATATAAATGTAGTTTATATAGGAAAAACACATTAATGAGCATTTTTTGCTCAATTTTCATAGGAAATGAGTAAAACTTGGTTTGAATTATTAGCCTAAGATATAGCATTTTAACATCCATATCAGTCCTCGATGACCCCTGGGGGGACCATAGGGGCAGGACCAAACAGGGTCAAAATGATTAAAATTTCAAAAGATACCTTTTATTTCACAGCTTTGATGGAAGCAAATACTCTTCATAGTCTAAAAAGTCAAATTTATAAATCACTGACCAACTTCAAGGCCCAGCATATAGTGTTTATATGTCTTTAATTTGTTTCATTATTTGTTTCATTATATATTCTAACTCAGGTGACGGTTGAGGCCCATGGGCCTCTTGTTTAAAACTGAATATTTCTCTGTGATCAATTTTCTTGATTTCTACTTTAAATTTCATTTGTATTTGAATAGTGGAAACGCCTTAGAAGAAGAAGATGATGATGACTTCCCTGAACTGCCTCCAACTCCTTCAAATCTAAAAGTAAACACGCCTCGTCCTACAAGTAGTGTGCGATCACGTCCAGAGAGTGGCACGCCGCGCCCCAGTAGCTCAGTCAGTCACCCCGGTAACATAGACAACTACAGACCCAGAAGTAGTTTCTCAGTAAGATCATCAACTGTGACGCCACGACCAGATGACGTCACCCCACGACCAGGCAGTGTCAACAAAAACTTCACAAGTAAAACTCCTCGACCTGGCAGTAGGGCAAGGACACAGGCTGGAGGTGAAGGTCGAGAATCACGAGCTATAGGTAAGGTGAAGGTTAAGAGTCATGTGATATAGTAAGATGAAGGTCGTGAGTCACAAACTATAGGTATTATAGATAATAGTTTTGCTGAATATAAGTGAAGGTAACCAATATTGCTGAGACTAAAGTATGATAAAGTTGATAGATGTGTTTGAGCTTAATGAATTTTGATGATCTACAATGAAAATCAGAATATTTATAATAATGTGTTTTGGTATTCTATGATTCAAAAAGAAAAGTACTTAGGATAAAATCTGTGCAATTTAATTCTGGCATCTGGTAAGTGTTAGTTAAGCATCAAATACTTTCATAAACTAAATATTAAATTGACATGCAACTTTGTGTTTGATCCTAAAGAATGAAAGGCTTGAATATAATGTTGGAATGCTTTAGTAGTAAGAGGATACATGTATGTGTAATTGTCACACAACTTTTCTAGTCCGGCTTTAATCTCATTTACAAAATTAATATAGATATGAAGTGTAAATTTAAGATATTGTTTTTGCAGTTGTTGACGGGGATGACATGAGTAACTATGATTTGCTTGAACAAAAGGAAACTACCTTTATTGATGACCAAGAAACTCTTGACAACTTAGAATGGGAGCTTGCCTCCGAGACTGGAAGAATAACAGGTAAATCTATAATTGTATCAAACCTTATTATAACTCCCCAAAAGCATTGTATACCTTCCATAAGGGGTGTGTGTGTGGGGGGTGTGCTGTGGCCAAGTGGTTCAGATGTCTCGACATATTACCACAGACCCTCCACCTCTGGGTCGCGAGTTCGAATCCCATATGGGGAAGATGCCAGGTGCTGACCCCTGCATAGTTGGTGGTTTTTCTCCCGGTACTCAAACAAACCTGGCACATCCTTACATGACTCTGGCTGTTACTAGGACATCAAACTAATAAAACACTATCCCTGTATACCTTTCTCTGAAGTATCATTGTTCTTAAAAATGTCAATGAATTTTTCTGAATACTTTAATGGTAATTAGAATTCCTGGATTTCAGTGGAAACGCAAATATAGCATAAAGAAGTCACCTGCAAAAGTTAAGCACTATACAGTTAGCATTATATTGTTGATATTTACAGAGGACGGTAAAGTGTCACGAATGGAACTGGAGGAGACAGAAAGTAATGGTAGTGCTGACAGTGTGCGTTCATTCAGCCGTATGAGTCAAGGTTACGATATCAACTCCAGGCTAAGGTAAGTCTTCAAAATTAGTGAGTCCAGGTTACGATATCAACTCCAGGCTAAGGTAAGTCTTCAAAATTAGTGAGTCCAGGTTACGATATCAACTCCAGGCTAAGGTAAGTCTACAAAATTAGTGAGTCCAGGTTACAAATCAACTCCAGGCTAAGGTAAGTCTACAAAATTAGTGAGTCAAGGTTACGATATCAACTCCAGGCTAAGGTAAGTCTACAAAATTAGTGAGTCCAGGTTACGATATCAACTCCAGGCTAAGGTAAGTCTTCAAAATTAGTGAGTCCAGGTTACGATATCAACTCCAGGCTAAGGTAAGTCTACAAAATTAGTGAGTCCAGGTTACGATATCAACTCCAGGCTAAGGTAAGTCTACAAAATTAGTGAGTCAAGGTTACAATATCAACTCCAGGCTAAGGTAAGTCTACAAAATTAGTGAGTCCAGGTTATGATATCAATTCCAGGCTAAGGTAAGTCTTCAAAATTAGTGAGTCCAGGTTACTATATCAACTCCAGGCTAAGGTAAGTCTACAAAATTAGTGAGTCCAGGTTACGATATCAACTCCAGGCTAAGGTAAGTCTACAAAATTAGTGAGTCAAGGTTACGATATCAACTCCAGGCTAAGGTAAGTCTACAAAATTAGTGAGTCAAGGTTACAATATCAACTCCAGGCTAAGGTAAGTCTACAAAATTAGTGAGTCCAGGTTACGATATCAACTCCAGGCTAAGGTAAGTCTACAAAATTAGTGAGTCAAGGTTACGATATCAACTCCAGGCTAAAGTAAGTCTATAAAATTAGTGAGTCCAGGTTACGATAACAACTCCAGGCTAAGGTAAGTCTTCAAAATTAGTGAGTCCAGGTTACGATATCAACTCCAGGCTAAGGTAAGTCTTCAAAGTTAGTGAGTCCAGGTTACGATATCAACTCTATAGAAATACAAATAAAGAAGAACTAAAACTGGGAATTAGAATTTACTTTGCAATAAGCAGAAATTAATATCAAGCAGGTTCGTCTTCAGTTTTACTTTTATAAACATTTTCAAAAAACGATGTAGCTCCGCACAGGCCAAGGACAACAGGTCAGAGGTCAAGGTCATGGGATCAACAGTATTAATTATGCTAACAAAGTTTCTTTATCTTCACAGAGATGATGAGTTGGTAGACGACGAAGACGAGGATGGAGATTATGAAGATGAAGAAGATGTGAAAGCTCTACATTGATGAAACATAAGTTATTGACGAAAGTTGTCAAATTGTTGCAAAATAGAATTAATTGGCCATTTTGAAGGAGTTTCTCTATCATGATAGATATCATATATGACATTTGTATTGGTATATCACAACTCAGCTTAATTTATCGCTGTGGTCAATGTCTACCGTACTGTTGATAATTCTAGTTATACATGTTTAATATTGTCCTTTTTTGTTACCACATTCGACCCTATAAGCTCCCATGTCTCTATAAGTGACGTCCTTTTTTTGAGGCCTCACTTTCTTTTGTACAGGCATAAAAAAAGTCCAAAACTACGTATACCGTTGGTTTGCACTTTATTCAGCACCTTTTTTTTTTTTTTTTCAAACGCTGTGGGTGCTTATTGGGTCAAATAGGGTAGATTATTTTTTTTATTATTCAGTAGATTCTTGTTTTTGCTAGAATTAATTCTGAAATTTAATTCACCAGCTTAACAAATTTTGTACTAAATTTACCAGAAATATTGGTTCGCTGAGTGAGTTTGTATGTGTCATGTAGTTATATCGCTATAACAACATAGCTATCTCTGTAACTTTTCATGTGGAAACAAAATGAGATAATTAACATGTTTTCTTTGATAATTTGGCTGTGTGTTTGTCATGAGTTTCTATCGTTGTTTATTTACCTGTTATTTATATAACTGCTATGTTTATCGTGTAATGTTGTGTGCAACACGTCTGTAAATTCCTGTTAAGTACTTTGGTTCAGTCTAAATGCGAGATATCAAAAATGCTATCTTTTCTCGTATTTTCCTATTAAATCTCTATAAATATAATGTCATATATTAGAACTGGATGTTCAGTTCAAACTTAAGTCTGAACCTTTCATTTATTTGACTGGTGAATGTTCTGCATAGAGAGCTATTGGCCTTGTTCTCATAAATGCATGTCGTGTACCTATTCAATGTTGGAGCAAACATGGACATAGCATATATACATAGAACAAAATGCAAAGTCACACGTGATTTGATTGACTATCCATTGATTTGAAACAAAGTCCAATGCCTGCAAATCAATTTTCCTTTAATTTTGATTGTTGGGGTATTTTTTTTCTCATGCTATTACAGTAATTTTGTATCATTTATAATATGTTTGAAAATAAGTCAGTATAATTAGAGTAAAACAGGATTTTAATACATGTATTGGTATACGATATATACAGTGTATGAGGTCATGTAAGCTGAATAAAGTAAATTATATGGAATATAATGGATTCTTTTTTGTGTTATAATTCAATCATGCATTCTTGTAATAAGCATTGTGAGTGGCTTAAAACTTTCCATGATCATCCCATAATGTAAAATAAATAATTTTGTAGTTTGTAATGTCATCAGCTGTGTGCTGGCATGAAGGGCTACCAAATTTGTTCAAATGAATGACCTTAACCTTTATTAGGTCACCTGAGACGAAGTCTCAAGTGACCTATTCTAGGTCACCTGAGACGAAGTCTCAAGTGACCTATTCTAATCGCCTTTTGTCCGTCGTCGTCCGTCGTCCGTCGTGCGTCGTGCGTCGTCCGTCGTATGTCCGTAAACAATTTACATTTTCAACTTCTTCTCCAAAACTGCTGAAGCAATTTCAATGAAATTTTGCACAAACCTTCTAAGGCATAAGGCCAATCAAAATTGTGAATTATATGGTCCCCACCCCCCAGGGAGCTATGGGAGGGGCTAAAAGGGGTAAAATTGACTAAAATTTCAAAAATCTTCTTCTCCACTCACAGATGTGATGGAATTAAATACTCTTCATAGATAGAAAGGTCCTAAGGTCCTTTACAAAAATTGTGAATTATATGACCCTGGGGTCTCAGGTTTCCCCCTGGGGAGGGGGTTAAAGTTTACTATAGTTTATATAGGGAAAACACATTTTTGAGTATTATTTGATCATTTGTAATAGGAAATGAGTCAAATATTGTCAGAATTATCCGTATGAGATGGCCATTGAATCCTATTAACCAATTTTCCATAACTGACCCCCAGTGGCCTAAGGGGCGGGGTCAAAAGGGGTCAAATAGGCTATAACTTCAAAAATCTTCTTCTGAAATCCTGGAAATGGTAGAATCACATACTCTTCGTAGATGGAAAGGTCTTGAGGTCCTTTACAAAAATTGTGAATTATATGACCCTGGGGTCTCAGGTTTCCCCCTGGGGAGGGGGTTAAGTTTACTATAGTTTATATAGGGAAAACACATTTTTGAGTATTATTTGATCATTTGTAATAGGAAATGAGTCAAATATTGTCAGAATTATCCGTATGAGATGGCCATTGAATCCTATTAACCAATTTTCCATAACTGACCCCCAGGGGCCTTAGGGGCGGGGTCAAAAGGGGTCAAATAGGCTATAACTTCAAAAATCTTCTTCTGAAATCCTGGAAATGGTAGAATCACATACTCTTCGTAGATGGAAAGGTCTTGAGGTCCTTTACAAAAATTGTGAATTATATGACCCTGGGGTCTCAGGTTTCCCCCTGGGGAGGGGGTTAAGTTTACTATAGTTTATATAGGGAAAACACATTTTTGAGTATTATTTGATCATTTGTAATAGGAAATGAGTCAAATATTGTCAGAATTATCCGTATGAGATGGCCATTGAATCCTATTAACCAATTTTCCATAACTGACCCCCAGGGGCCTTAGGGGTGGGGTCAAAAGGGGTCAAATAGGCTATAACTACAAAAATCTTCTTCTGAAATCCTGGAAATGGTAGAATCACATACTCATAGATGGAAAGGTCTTGAGGTCCTTTACAAAAATTGTGAATTATATGACCCTGGGGTCTCACGTTTCCCCCTGGGGAGGGGGTCAAGTTTACTAGGGAAAACACATTTATGAGCATTTTTTGCTCAATTTTCATAGGAAATGAGTCAAACTTGTTTAGAATTATTAGCCTGAGATAACATTTTAATATTATATCTATATTGGTCCTGGTCAACCCCCTCAGGGCACAGGGGCGGGGCCAAAAGGGGCAAATAGGCTAAAACTTTAAAAATTTTCTTCTTAAATACTGGAAATGGTAGAACCAAATACTCTTCTTAGATGGACAGGTCTTAAGGTGTTTTATGAAAATTGTGAATTATATGACCCATCACGTTTTCCCCCTGGGGAGGGGGTCAAGTTTACTATAGTTTATATAGGGAAAACACATTTATGAGCATTTTTTGCTCAATTTTCATAGGAAATGAGTCAAACTTGTTTAGAATTATTAGCCTGAGATAACATTTAAATATTATATCTATATTGGTCCTGGTCAACCCCCTCAGGGCAGAGGGGCGGGGCCAAAAGGGGCAAATAGGCTAAAACTTTAAAAATCTTCTTCTTAAATACTGGAAATGGTAGAATCAAATACTCGTCATAAAAAAAGCAGGTCTTAAGGTGTTTTATGAAAATTGTGAATTATATGACCCTTGGGTCTCAGGTTTCCCCCTGGGGAGGGGGGTAAGTTTACTGTAGTTTATAAAGGGAAAAGACATTTTTGAGCATTATTTAGTCATTATAATAGGAAATTAGTCAATTGTAGTCAGAATTATCCCTATGTGATGACCATTGAATCTTATTACCAAATTTTCTATGACTGATCCCAAGGGGCCTTAGGGGCGGGGCCAAAACGGGTCAAATAGGCTAAAACTTCAAAAATCTTCTTCTGAAATTCTGGAACTGGTAGAATCAAATACTCTGCATAGATGGAAAGGTCTTAAAGTCCTTTACAAAAATTGTGAATTTCATGGCCCTGGGGTCCCATGTTTCCCTCTGGGGAGGGGTCAAGTTTACTTTAGTTTATATAGGAAAAACACATTTATGAACATTATTTGCCTATTTTTCATAGGAAATTAGTCAAACTGGGTTAGAATTATTAGTCTGAGATAGCATTTTAACATCATATCCATATTGGTCCTGGCCGACCCCCAGGGGCCAGAGGGGTGGGGCCAAAAGGGGTCAAAATGGATAACATTTCAAAAATCTTTCTTCTGATTTCACAGATTTGATGGAACCAAATAATCTTCATAGATTAAAAAGTCAAATTTATAAAATCACTGACTGACTTCAAGGGCCTGATGGGCAAATATATAGTGTTTATATGCATGTCTTTGTTTCATTCTGTATCTGAACACAGGTGACCGTTAAGGCCCATGGGCCTCTTGTTCAAGGTCACATGAGTCAGATAGGCTGATATATTTAAATGACTTTTTGTTTAAGCAAATGACCTTGACCTCCATTCAAGGTCATATTGTTTTAAATGGTTAAAATCTTTACACGACTTCTTGTCAAAAACTAAGAGACCTGATACTTGGCCTGTGTCATGCTGCTATGAAGGGCTACCATGTTTGTTTCATTCAAGGCCTCAGGATTTAAAATGGCTAAAAACTTTAAACGACTTCATTAACTAAGAGGCCTAGAGAACTGATATTGGGCCTGTGACATGGCTAGACGAATAACTACAGAAAATCGACTTGATGGAAGTTTATTTCATGACTGTTAGCCGAATTTGTAACAGCAAAGTTTCATACATAATGTATGTCAGTATTATCTTATGTTTTCAATTTTCACTGTAGCTCAAATTTTGCTTCAAACAACAGGTTTTTTTTTAAATATCACAGAACCACTTCATTATATTACTGATAGCCTGGCTAAACAATTAGCATTCTACATGTATTTCAATAAATTTGGACATTTGGATGAGTTTCAACGTATTTTAACAGAATTCCTTGAATTCACAAACTTTTGAGAAACCAATTTAAGGGCTATTGGACTTTATCAGTTGTATACGGGTATACGTCTATAAATACCAACTTTTAGCACACCATATTTCTAAAATCAAGTAAAGAACACAATGATATTGTCAAAGGATGAATATATATTCCAATATAATTTTAAACTTTACCTAAATCATTTTCTAATATTAGGTCTCTAAGCCTTTAAGAACTTGACAAGACGTAGTTTATAGATCTAAGGATTTGTGGCATTGAATGAAGGTCAAGGTCATTTATATTAACAAATTTTATATCCTTCTACATCACACTACAGGCCATATATAAGGTATCTAGGCTTTCTAAAACTTAAAGGGACAATTAAGTGAGGCTAATTCTGTTACATAACCATATACAATATGTACGCTGTCCCACACACGAGTCAAAGTCACAAAACAAAAACAAATGCAAAACCATCGAGGAGTTGATGAAATTGGTTTTTAGACAGGAGCATGTACCTAGTAAGGTAAATACACTGTTGTACGAATGATTTGAGTACATATAGTTCTGGATAAAAGTTGCATTACTCCTCGAGCATGGGCAAGTGGTCGGCATACAAGACGTACAACCACAATATGTGTAGTGGCAGAAAGCGTCTTTCCGTCCGTTCGTCAATATTTCTTGTTACCGCTATTTCTCAGCAGGAGCTGAAGGGATCTTTATCAAATTTCACCTGTAGGTTTCCTTAAGGCTCTAGCTGTCCCTATTGCATTTTGGGACCAATCGGTCGATAAAATGGCCGCCAGGCAGCCATCTTGAATTTTGATTTTTGAAGTTTGTTACCGCTATTTCTCAGAAAGTACAAAAAGGATCTCTCTCTTAAATTTCACATGTAGGCTCCCCTAGGGCCCTAGTTGTGCATATTGCATTTTGGGACCGATCGGTGAAAACGATGGCCGCCAGCCAGACATCTTGGATTTTGATAGTTAAGAGTTTTTTACCGCTATTTCTCAGAAAGTACTGTTGTGCATGTTGCATGTTGGGACTGATCGGTTAACAAGATGGCTGAAAGGATGCCACCTTGGATTTTGACAATTGAAGTTTGATACCGCTGTACTTACTGAAGGGATCTGACTCAAATGCCATGTGCAGGTTCCCCTAGGGGTCTAGTTTTTTTGGTTTTTTTTTTTACATTTTGGGACCAATCGGTGAACAAGATGATAGTTGAAGTTTGTTACTGTTATATATCTCAGAAAGTAATCAAAGGATCTTTCCCATATTCCATGTAGTAAAAGTTTGAAAAGCAGAGAAAAGACCCCTCTTTCCATTTTCAGACGTAGGTCATTCTTTGGTGGACGCCAAGATCCCTCTGGGATCACTTGTTAATATAAGTCAGATTTCTTTTGCCTTTCATCCATAGCAAGTCCAATATAGATAATGGCAGCTGCCTGTGTTATAGGCGTTTGTTAGAAAAGGGTCCGGCTAAAGTGACCGAATATAGCAGTGATTTCCAGGCCAGTTCAAAACAGTCAGTTCAAAACAGTCAGTGCCCTCCAGAACTTTCAGTGAAATGGAAAGTTTGAAAATGTCGACCTCTCTAGGGACCATATTGGAATTATCGGAAAAATACTAAATCGTTATGCATACATGTACATTAATTGTATCTTCAATACCATCGGTGGTTACATGTCGATTTCATGAGCAATGAACCCCGAAACACACATTTTTCATTTATCAACCTAGAAATACGTCAAATATTTCCTTCCAATCAGTTTTTTAGACAAAAATGATTTGATTTTGCATATGTATCTAGTTACAACCATATATTTACAGTTTGCACTGACATGTACTCGATAACCATGCTTTCTAGTATTATCATTATCAGTGTATAATGATAGTACAACATGTGCAGCGCTAGCGATTCTATTGTAACGGGAATATAGCAACGTGGGGTTATGACCCCACTTTTAGTTGGAACATATGAATGACCCGATTTCAATCAGCTGTTCAATCGAATTCGTTGACGATGACGAGAAAGAAACAAGTGGGTATCTTAAAAAAATGCAACTTTCCCGAAAATAAATAATATTCATTCACGTAAAAAGCTGTAAATATAAGGAACGGATTTTTATTTTGTTGAGGTTATTTTTATTTTGTTGAGGTTATGAGGGTGTACGGCCCTGCAGGTAGGGTGTTAAAATTGTACCTGCTGCCCCTACTCTAACGAAAGACATTGGTTTTTGGTGGGAGAACAAGAGGACGAGCCACCAGAAACGACAAGAGCGCCGAAAACCAGGGTTGTCGCGGCAACAGTGGCGCTATCGGAAAGAGGGAGCAATAATGCTCCGGAAACCTCTGTAGAACCCTGCGTCCACGGCCCAAGCCACTTGGTTTGGCACGGAGACACAAAGGTTGACAACTGACTATTGAGAAAAGAGGCAAAAAGGTCGAGGGATATAGATGCCGTTCTGTCATAACCAGCTGGCGCCGCATGGAGATTATCCGCCAGAACATTTGCCCTTCCTGCAAGATGCTTGACTAAAATTGTTAACTGCATTTCCTTATAGATAGGAATAATACGGAAATAGGGATAGCGAGGGCACAAAGGACGTAAGCTGATGTCCCTGTCTCTCCAGATAAGCGACCACAGTAGAGTTGTCCGTAGCCATTTAAACCGCATTGGAATGCAGAATCCTCTAAAAAGTCTGCAGTGAAAACAGAACAGCCATCATCTTTTGCATGTTTTCCAGACCACTCTATCGACTGGCAATGGATGTCGAGGGAAGCCCATAACACTTCAATGAACGCGTCCATGAACATGGTCACGGTGGGAGCTGGCATGGACGACAACGAAACCCCCTGAAGAACATTTGTAATTGCCTTTCAGAGTACCACCGAGCAAACCCCTTGAGTTGAGATAACACAGAATATTTAGAGACCAACGCATTTCGACGAGGGACCGGCCGATGAAGGTCAGAGGAAGATATCTGGCCTTCTCGAATTTGGAAAGGTGGAATGACAATACTATGAACCGTGTGGAAACGGTTTCCGTAGAAGACAATGTTTTAAGAAGGGGCACCTCATACTCTTTAAGGAACTAAGCCATCTTTAAGCAAAAGTTTCGTGACCAGACGGGTGTTCCGATCCACAGATTCCCGAACTTGATGGATCATTATCAATTCGTCGACATAGTTGTGAACATGTCTTCCCTAGAGTGCAGAAATCACAGCAGTTGATGGGACACCAAGCTCCCAACCTCTTGCGGATCAGAAATATTCTGGAATAGAAGCCGAGTGTGTAGTCCATAATAGGCACTCCTCGACCACGCCCTTTAAAAGCATGGTCCTTACTTCCTCCCGGATGGAAACTGCCTTCTCCGGATCCCCCGAAGGAGGGAAAAAATACATACTTTGACACAAAGTGTGGATGCCGCAAGTATGGAATGCCAAACCGCTTCTTCACTACAGAAAAGGCTCAAGAGTCCTGTGTGATATTCTTCCATTGACTCTAGAAAGAAGGTGGACTGACGATCTCCTACAGGAAGATGAAAACGAGGAATATCGAGACCTTCACAGATGGAGAATTGTTGCCTAACCCAAACCCTAATTTACGAGAGGAGGACTTGAATCTGAGACTGGCTGAATTCTCAAGAACAGACCTTTCGTATGGAACGATCAAGGACGGAGAAACGAATCAGGAACTTTTCGTCTTGTCCCAATGAGGGTTTGTACTCTTCCTACCCTTCTCAATGTTACCCTTGAAATAAGGCTTTGACTTCGGTCGCATATAACAGTGGGAGCAGAATTTCTAGCCTTCTTCTTTGGTGGTGCTGACCTCTGTGAGGTAATGGCCTTCAACCTCTGAATTCTCTTCAAAAAGGGAAGAAGGGACCACGTCCTGCTTCAAATCAGAACAGAAGGAAGAGTGAGCTCTGAGAAAGGGTAATCAACAAACTGGACCGGTAAGGTTCTTCTTCAGAGCGGTTTTGTTTTCAAAACAGAGAGAAACGCCTAGCCAACAAGACATTGACGAGCAATGACACCTTCAAAGAAGCCAATGCTCTCAATGTCCTGTTCAGGGCAGAAGTATTTAAGTTTATATATGACATTCTGGATGGAGAGACGCAACAGCCTCTCCATCTTGTGGTTCTCCTTGGAGCCGAACACTACCTGGTTCACTGACCAAGTTTCCCGTGTTCAACACTCACGCTTAGCTGGCAAAGAGGACGGCAGTCTATCGTGTATTGCATAACCAGGGGCTTGAACCTTTGACCAAAACTGAGGTGCAACAGGGCTAACCTAAGCGTGCGAGATGAGGAAAAATTCTTCTTCATAACTCAAGTTAAGATATGAATGCCATTGACCACTTTTTCTTGTTAGATAAACACCCGTCAAAATGTCCAATGAAAATATCTAGTAAACATCTTATTACACGTGGGAATCATAATAAACAAACTCAACGCATTGGTCAGTAAAAGCACGTGAACTGAATATGGAATTTGAATGCGTGGGCTAAAAGGAACTCGGGTCTAATTCCTAGATTCGTATGATCTTAAACGGGACTCGGACATGGTTTGTCGACTCCGTTTCTAAGGTAGCAGTGTACAGTAAGACCGAATGGCCATGGGTGAGATTTCTATTAAGCAGAAAGCACCTGTTTTATTATATGCATAAAAAATTCAAAAATGTATATGTCCTAAAATTGGTGAATTCAATCTAGAGAATTATATGCAAGCTTCACATTTGCATAAAGAAATTCCCCAAAATGGGTTCGAGATTAATGGTTTAGAGGATATCCGAATGTGCGTCTAAGATGGAAAAACTCAATACTGTAGCAGCAGAAATTGATAGCCGGGGTACGAGGTAAGATTGCTCAAAAGTTTAATGATATACCTATGTCGAAATAGGCTCAGTTCCGCTATCACGGCAGTGATGCTTGGTTTTAAATTTTGGGTTGAAAATCCCAATTTTTTGCATTTTTTTGCAAAAAAAAAAAACAAATTTGGTTACCATGGTTTTTACAGGCTCACAACACCACAAAAAGCAGACTTGTCCAAAAATGAACTCTGCATAACAATTGCAAATGTTGTGTAGATTAAAAATTTATATACTTTGATATAGATGTCATTTAAGGTTAAAAAGCTGTGTGTACATAATTAATGCCTGCACTTAATTTTGCTGAATTTTTCAAATCTACTGTACACTGCCACCTAAGCTATATTCAGTTTTACTGTGATCATATGTTCCTAAAGGTTCCGAAGACGATTACTGTAAAATGCTAGAACACTGACACGTCAAAAAAGGAACCGCTCAAGGTGCTTTGCGATTAGGAAAAGTAATATCTTGACAATGAAATGTACAATTAAAGCTCTGATTTCGAAATGATTGATGACAGTATAGTACAAGAGATCTTAGAGGATTCTTGGCGCCTACCAAAGAATGATGTATGTCTGACGAAAGAGGAATATTTTCTCTGCTTTTTAAACTATAAATATTAAAATCCAAGATGGCTACCTCTTGGCCATCTTGTTGATTTTGTTTCATTAAGTTGTATGACCCATTTGGGGCTATCTTGTTGATAGATCGGTTCAAAAATGCCTTATACGCAACTAGGAACCTAGGGGAAACCAACCTCTGAAATTTCAGACAGATCCCTTTGGTGCTTTCTGAGAAATAGAGATAAACATCTTCAACTTCCAAAATCAAAGTTGTTTCTTTGTCGGCCATCATGTCGATTGGCCCTAAAATGTAATATGCAGAACAGGGGCACTAAGGTAACCTACATCTGTAATTTAAGATTTCTTGGTAACAAAAAAAACTAAAAAAGGACAGGCGGACGGACGTACAGACGGACGGACAGATAGACCGACAACCTGATTACTATAAGGCACCCGTATTGCTATACGGGGCCCTATTAAGCATCAGGATATTCATTTAAGTCTTTAAAGGCAATGTATAGGCCAACATCGGCTTAAACAGAACTAGGATCTGGTTCCTAGATCCGTATAATATTAAACAGAACAGAACAGGTTTTAGTCCAGGTGCCAAATGGTGATTTTCCACCTAACTTAAAAAAATAGTTCGCATAAATGTTTTTGCACAGAAATGTTCTTTAACATGTCCTACATCAGAAACTGGATGATGCCACCGTGGCATCATTGGGGAATTTGAAATATTCAAGATGGCGGACAAGATGGTTGACAAACTGCAACACTGATATATTTTCATCCTAACTTGAAATTCTTGCTATAAAATCATCAATTCTTTATGCAATTCGATAATCTTTTGTGTAAATATTCATCACATCGTCATTGAACATAATTCTTAATATAATAAAGTTACCTCTTATAATTAATGTTTAATTAATAAGTTAATTAATATAATTTTCAAATCGGTTACTGAATGAAAAAATTGCTCCGTTTTATTAGTTATTACATGTCGATTGGTATTTTGTAATTTTCATTAAGACAATATTTTAGATTTCGCTGGTTTCGGTGTTTATACTGTTTTAATTATACCTTTTTTGCCCATTGTATGATTATAGAAGGCGACCTTTGGGGTTTGATATTTTCTTTTCTTCCTAACGTCTTCCTTGACACACCTCACTTTAGTTTTGGCCGCCTGAGTTGACCGTTTAGAAAGGCTTTGCGAACTGTTACTTGCATAAGACACGCCACTTTACTGTCAACGTACTTATTTGAGTGACTTGCGCTACAATCAATACTTTTTTTACAGAATACAAATGTACATTGCGCTTAGCATTCAACAGAAAGAGAGTGAGATGACCATAGCCGATGTCAGAATATATGACCGACTGGGATGTATTTGGCAACATGTTTCAGTGAGAAAGCACTAAAGGTTTCCACCATTACAAAAGACACTCTTGATCATATCACAGCCACCCGAACCAAAGGCATCCCACAAAGCAACATATGTAGGGTAGACCGTTCTTAAAATGACAATTTCTTTGAATAGGAATACGTAATCAGCCAACCAACACTTTTAGTATTTACAGATTTCATTCTACCCAAAATGGAATTACCCATTCAGCAGTCATTTTGAAATATAGTTATAAGCTCCATGTAATTTTATTTACATCACTAATTTTATTGTAATTATTGGTAAGATGACATGTCCAGTCGTACCTAGTTTAATTGTCCTGCAGGTCGGGCGTTAGAATTGTAACTACTGCACCTATTTCGTGGTCGTAAAAGGCGACTAAATTTAGGATTTTATCTTTTCTCTTCTTCCTAACTGACGTCTGACTCCTAAAATCTCCCTTGACACAACCTCACTTATGGCTTTCGGCTGAGCACTCCCTGTGAGAAAGGTTCTAGGTTTTCCTTGTCCTTGGCTGAGACACAAAAGTCTATAAAAGTGATAGTTTCTGCTGCTGCTTAGTGCTCAGCATAACGGGAGTGGAACGACTTGTCAATATAGTGTGACTGGGTGGGTTGTTTTATTGGTATCTTCGGCGGCATGATTCAGTGATATTATAAAAAGGACAAGAGTTACACTATACAAGAAGACATAACACGAATATACCACACATCCGAGCTTCACAACGCAACAAAATGCATACATGGAATGCCGTCTTAGCACGACCCTACCTGTTAATAGGGCGTTATTTTAATATATAAAAACCATAAACAAACTAACTAATTTATTATGCAATATATCCTTATCAACATAAACTGAAATTATTGAAATTGAATTTATTGATATAAACAAGAATAACTCCCTTTTTTATTTAAATATAAACATAGTGTACATATAATAACAATGTTTTATATGTTTCAATATGTAATAAGAAACAGTTCAGAAACAGACAAAAGGTCTACCAAGATATATATTGATAGAGAAATTAAGCTGAATCGTTTACTGGACAAACTTTGATTGTTGATTGATTAGGCTTTTATAAAGTACTATTAACAGCTTAATTCATTATACGATGTGTTGCGTGGGCTCCGAATATCTTGGGAGGCTGCGGTATATGATTAGTGTTGTGTCTACTTTTGCCCCTCTATAGCACTACTGAAGCATGCCATCAAAGTAACCAAATATCACAACCCACCCGGTCACATTAAATAGGGCAACGGGCTAACAGTTGTTCCCATTCTCTTTCTGCTGGCCAGACACTGCCATTTTTAAGACTAATGGGAGGCTCGGCCAGGAGACGTAATCCCCAAATGGGCGAGAGTTCAACTATGACAAAAGTTAGGCAGAGATGTTAGGAAGAAAAAGAAAAGATATCAAAATTTAGTCGCCTTAAACGATAATGAAGGGGCAGTAGACGCAATTATTATGCCCTACATACAGAGAAACTGGACAAAGCGAGGTAATTTATAGAATGGATACCTTTGTTTCTTAACCAGTTTGTATATAATTGAGATGCACATAGTTGTTATGAGGCGATGTTGTTGATAAAACATTGAACTTTCAGAATGTCCATAAAACATCTGATTCAGTGCTTTGACGAAACCATTTATTAACCCATTTTAATGTACAATATATCATTCAACGATATCAGTTGAAATACCATATGATATAGTAACTGTGAAAGGGGAATGTTTACTGATGATACTTTAATTTCCAAAAAAAAAACCAGATAAAAAGGTTATATTTATTATATTTGAATTTTGATATTTTTCGAAGACCGTATTGAATTTGTTGTTCTTCCACATTTATCTTAATGAAACTATAAACAGATATTGGTTTATAATATTTATATTCTGTTTTTACGTAATTTATTTGTGATATTACATAGCTTGAATGTTGAGTATCAACCTCAGAAAACAAAGTTTAGTTGATTTGATATGGGAGTCCAAAATGACAATATAATGAACACGAAAAATCTTTCTGTAGAATGTTTGACTGCATTACTCAAAGATATTTTTAAAATCTTTGTAAAAATTGATTGATTTAATAAATGGAGTTGAACCTCTTTTTGATAAAAGGAGTGAAAGGACTGGTTTGTCCGTTGTTAGCATAATGTGACGGGGTGGGGACTTTTTGGTAGCCCATGCAATTTGATTACATTTACCATATTGAGGAGGGGTATATAGTTTAACGCCCTATTAACAGCCAGGAACACGAAGAGGGGAAAACAAATATTTATCAATATTAGGTCAATACATAAGTCCTCATATTATTGCATGTAAATGGATGTGGTATCATTTTATTCTTAATCAACATTATTCTAAATAACTGTTTATGTGCTAACCCATGCCCGGTTGTTTAGGGTAGGGTTATAAGACAAGGTAGATGTGCTTATTTCTGTTATTCGGGTTTATTAAAAAGTTTTGTCACAACCAAAACTGTATAAACTAGTGTTTTAAACAAAGGTTTTGGTTTTATAAAATGTCGGTAAAATGATTATATCAGATTTTCTTTTTTTCTGAAAGTATAGTAAATTCATAAACGCATTTGAATTGGCCTTTAAATCATATTATAACGAGCTGCATAAGTATATTAAGTGACTATTAAGTCACTTGTCAGTTTTTAAATAACAATTTGCAACAGTAATAAAGCCTATTGTATGAAAGTATTTGATATTGCTTAAATATAAACATGTGTCATATGACAATAGATATATTCCCTTTTAGCATTGAAATTGATATTTGTATTTCTAGCTGTCTGCGAAAGAAGAACTTAACTAATTATTTAAAAATATAATAACTTATAGTGATTTTATAGAGCAAAGAATATTAATATGATGCGTGTATGCTTTCTACATGTATATGCTAACATTTGTATATTTATATACTGTTCGTAAATTTTGGTTGCTGTATTCCCGGTCGCCGCACCTGATGTTTTTTGGCCTGCACATGTAGGTATGGCGTTATAATTGTACCGTCTACCCTCTATTGCATGATATATTAAAATACGACTAAATTTAGGATATTTCCTTTTCTCATCTTCCTAACTGTTTTTGTTCTTCCTTACGTCTCTTTTGATATCACGTCACTTTTGCGCAGTTGAGCGCTCGCCTTAGCGGGGAAGGAGTTCTGACTACTATTCTATGGCCGAAGATAGAATAGAAAAGATACATATCCTAAATTTAGTCGCCTTTTACGATCATGCACAAGGCACACTTTTGATGTTCTACCTGCAATATGGTTCCTAGTTCTGTTTGAGCTTAAACAGAACCCGGGTCTGGTTCCTAGTTCCGTTTAAGTTAAACGGAACCGGGGTCTAGGTGTCAAAGCCGCTGATGAAATTTTGTGTTAAATAGATTGATTCTGTGTTATATTATTCATGGAAGCTTTAAGTTCGTTTCCTGTATTACAATGGTAATTAAACATCTTATTAGAGGTAGAAATTCTAATAAATGGAACCCGGCTGGTCGATAAACGGAACTCGAGTCTGGTTCCTAGTTCCGATTTAGTTAAAAGGAACTGGGGTCTAGGTGTCAAACCCGCTGAAGAAATTCTGTTATATAGATTAATTCTGTGTTGTATTATTCATGGAAGCTTTAAGTTCGATTTCAGAATCACAATGGTAATTAAACATCTTATTAGAGGTAGAAATTCTAATAAACGGAACCCGGCTGGTTGATCAGTATTTGTGTTAAACGGAACTCGGGTCTGTTTCCTAGTTTTGTTTAAGCAAAACGGAACTAGGGTCTAGGTGTCAGATCCGTTTAAGGAAATCTGTGTTATAGATACGAATTCTGTTCTGTATTATGAATGTAAGCTTTAAGTTCGATTCCCGTATATAATATGTAATTGAACATGCAATTAGAGGTAGAAATCCTAATAAACGGAACTCGGCTCGTTGACCAGTACTTTTGTTAAACGGAACTCGGGTCTGGTTCCTAGTTCCGTTTCAGTTAAACGGAACTCGGGTCTGGTTCCTAGTTCCGTTTAAGTTAAACGGAACTGAGGTCTAGGTATCAGATCCGTTTAAGGAAATCTGTGTTATAGATATGAATTTTGTTCTGTATTATGAATGTAAGCTTTAAGTTCGATTCCCGTATATAATATGTAATTGAACATGAAATTAGAGGTAGAAATCCTAATAAACGGAACTCGGCTCGTTGACTAGTACTTTTGTTAAACGGAACTCGGGTCTGGTTCCTAGTTCCGTTTAAGTTAAACGGAACTCGGGTCTGGTTCCTAGTTCCGTTTAAGTTAAACGGAACTCGGGTCTGGTTCCTAGTTCCGTTTAAGTTAAATGGAACTCGGGTCTGGTTCCTAGTTCCGTTTATTAAACGGAACTAGGAACTAGGAACTCGCAATCAACTTCAGCCATCCATATTGCCCCTAAATATTGACCTAAAAACAGCAAGTATTAGCTTCCCAAAAAGCTGAGTGGGCTACGCGAACGCTTGACCATTTGGTCGAAAAAATATGAAAATTAAAGAATGATATGGTAATATTGCTTAGCAATCAAATGTTGGAAATTAAACCACGATCCGCGGGGGACCATGATGGTACAAAACACGCGTTCTTTGTAGTAAAACGTAGTAAAACAAGTCACGTGCTTATACCTCATTCATGCCATTGGCCGAAATATGGACTCGAATTATGGGTATTAACCATGCCAGTGATCACATGATTGTGTTTACTTTAATTTTGCTTTCTCTGGCCTGGTATTTAGGCCTGGTATTTAGTAATAAGAATTTAGCCTTTTGACGGAGATCATATTTTCTTTTTGTTATAGTTATCTATACATGTAGATTTAGAATTCTACGTTTTTAGCCGGGAGTAGCCGATTTGCGGTGATCCAAAATTAGACGGTTAGACCGATTGAATTTGTCAATTTGCATTATATCATTTATAGATAAAACGTGGAAATGGCGGTTTTATAACTCATTTCATTCCATTATCTATAGTAACACAGTACATATATGCAAGTGAAATGATATGCATGCAATATATAATAACAATGTGGAGTCCAAATATTTTCAAATAAATCAATTTTTCCGAAAAATGACAAGCAAGCTATCACCATATTTAGAAGTAAACACACAATCACGTGATCAATAGTTACCCATAATACACCTTTATATTTCAGCCAGTGGCATGAATGAGGTACATGTATAAGCAGAAAAATATATACATAGAGATTGGAAACTCCTTCTTTGTCTATGTTGACAGGCAGCGGGACTTCAGGTTTATAAGCATTTTCCCTTGGCCAACTACTTTTAAGTGTATTCTTTTAAACATGATACTTTTACATCAATACAAAGTTTACACATTACATCATGGTTTGATGTGACCAATTTTCCCGGTTGATGTTATTTAATATTAATTTTGAAAGCATGAAAATCAGCAATTTTACCTGGTTTTTCGAAAATCAGACTTTCAAAACCGGAAGTGCATTTAATTTTATTAATGTATAAGTTAAAATATATTTTTTCTATCCAAAATTGTATTCAAACCATCTGAAAATTATTTAACTTTTATAACATATCAGAGTTATTCTTCTGTATCTAACTATTTAAAAGTTTATCTAAAAACCCTTAAGCACATGCAGAGGTACATCTGCCTATCGTAAAAATGGCGGAGTTGCCAATCTTTACTACAAAAATAGATGCAATATTTATGAAATTGAATGTGGTTTTCGACTTTGGATGCAAAACCACGTCCCGGGAGGATTTTTAGCCCAAAGGTTGTACGTGCCATGGCCATTAAAACCGGAATAAAAATTCGTTTTGCCTTTATATAAGTGTAGCGTGGGGTGTATACATTTATGTATATATATGGACAGGGCAAACCAATAATTCCCAATGTTTATTGTGTACCTGTACTGTGACCTTTGTATTTCTCTATACTTTATTCCTCGTGAGTTTTGCCCTACATATGAGTCTGTGTTTCCGGGTATTTGATAAGTTCATGGTAGGGATTGCATAATGGACAGTCTATTCTTCGGAAAGGACGTCAATCCGGGGTCCGGTGTACGGTCAGTCACGCCATGTACGTTAAAGATCCTCTGATGGTACACTGTATTCGAAAAGAGAAAACTTATTGTAAGTCGCCACAGAGTAAGTTGTAGGTTTTGTTATAAGGATAATATAGACTACATGTAGGTAGGGTAAAGCAGGCATAGGCAATTCTGACAGTAAAAAAAAAGTTATTTATGTATATACTATTTTTTTCTTTACCAATTATAGGGTAGTTATATGCGCAGTGTGAATGTTTCGGGTTCAACAATTTGGAAGGTTTATTAGTTCAATCAATCAATCAATCAATCCATCAAATCAATCAATCATACGCTAGGGAGTCTGACGAATTGAGTTCCTGCATACGCTCACTGTAACACACTATCAGAGACACAGAACGACAATGGACACATCTTCCCATTTCCATATTGCTGTAAAAGCGAACCACAGAATGGAAATACCTGCTTTAAATTATATCATTGGTAATTCTGTTACTTTTTATTGTCACTAACTTTTTTAACACCACCGAAGAATACTGATCACCTTGACCCTCTTTCATTTGCTAAAACTACTTCCTTGTTCTTTGTCATTTGAAAGGCTACAGAGTAACACCAATTGAATAGGTGTAGAAAAACTTAATGTCACCAGTGACATTGCGAAATTGTTGTGAAAATATATCAACCTTACTTTATCGATTTGAGGACACACGAAACTGGTTTTCTTTGTTACGCTTATAAGGGACTCTTTTTTTCTGAGGTGGTAACATTTACACTTCTGTCACTATCAACTCTACCGAACTACGGGGGCTAATACTAGTACAAGGTATCGTGTGCTGGCATTATAAATAACATCTGTTTATTTATGGAATTCGCCTCTATCCAGTTGGCTTTTTGTACTGGCTATGGATGCCAACTGAAAGACGTTCAATACTTTATAGACTATTTTGTAATAATTTCCCTATAAAATCCCTTTACTTTCTCATGTTTCATTTGCTGATTTCTTACCATTGACGATGATAATGCATATACGCGGCTGGTAGTAGACTAAAGGTTACACATTGTGCACACGGTGTGAACTACGAGTAGACACGGAGTGCACGAGGTTTAGACTACAGGTAGCCACGGAGTGCACAATACTTAGACTACAGGTAGACACGGAGTGCACTTTTGACAGATAGAAATATTTATTGCGATCAGAAACATAATATTTATTGCAACATAAAATTGCCGTTAATTACTGGAAATCATTCGAACTGAAATTTTTATTTGAATAGATACATATAAAGTAAAATGTATCAATACATATTATCATACAATTTAGTTTATAAATAAGGACGTTTATTAGAAGTTATAAAAGCAAATTAACTGCGTAGCAAATTGACTGCGTACGGTAAACCACGTACTGGTTATGTCTCATCAATGGATAGTTCAAGTCCGCATTTTCCCAGTAAAAACTATTTCTCTTAGCTAATGATATGTAGTTTAAACATTGACTGTTTATCTAATAAATCTTACTTTGGATAGTTCGAACCAAGGACGTAGATGAAATTCTTTTTCGAACACATAAAATGATAAACCTTGCGTGGAGTAAGAATTTCAGTGTTGGCAAATCGTCGCCCAAGAGATATTTTGATCGGCAAAATATTTTGATTAAAGAGGATATATTGATGGGCATAATAAAAGCAGGGACAATTAAATTCTTCATAAAATGTTTATCTATTTGGAATATAGTTTTCTAAACGGCAAGGTGCGCGAAATAGTTTTAACCCTGTCAAATGTATAATACATGTAGGTATGCATTTGCTTTATGGAACCTAGCGCGTTGCAAAGCATTGGAAATATGAGAAATCGTCCATAGATGATGTTAAAAGTCGGCATTAGAAATTACATTTTATTGTGTCAACCGATTGAGGAACCTGTAAGCACTGGCTTAAAAAAGCATAAATTTAGTATCGGGCACACACACACATCATATATATATAGACTAGGACTACAGTTGCCATGGTCACTTGGACTACATACTGTTCCATCAACCACACGGGTATGATAATCTATAAATTACCTAGCATTGGTCAGAGTGGGGCCAGGGGCCTGGGGCCTTCTTTGGGCACCCTTCAATATGTTCAGTCAAGTGTATCACAGACGAACAACACCTGTATACATCACAGGGACCTGGCACGAAAATTTTTAACCAATAGTATACATATACATAATATAGTATCAAGGGTATGATGTCGTATACGTGTATTTGTACATGTCAAAGAAAATATAAATTAATCCGGAATATAAAAATGTTATATGTTTGGTTCTAATTTTACAATCTCAATTTTCCGGAATTGTTTCTCCGGGTTTCGGTTATTATGTTACTTATGTGAAGAAAATGAAAATAAACGAAGCAGGCAGCAGAACAGAAGATTTTGTCATTGTTTCGACCCTTATTTTGTATGTCTGACGTCGCCTTCACAACAAAACCCTCTCACAAGCCTTTCCCGGCGACGACATGGTGGAGAATCCTCATTGTATGACATTTTATACTTGAAATTTAACATTTGTTTGTGACCGTGTTGTGCGATTATCAACTTCCGGTCTGGACCATGCGGTTTTATGATGTTGTGATTGATTGGCCAAACTGAACTTTTGCAATGTATTCCCCATCTCAGCTTATCAGACATTTATTTGGAGATGAAAGAATGTTTCGATTGCCATTTTCCAGAATATTTGTGAGTTTTGAACATTGATATAAACTGCAATTTTCATCGATTTACATAATTTGTACGTGTGTGATTTTTCCCGCGGTTTTTTTTCGCCATGAATCCATTACTGAGGGGAACGAACGTTAGCCAGACAATACCAGGCCCAGTACTTGCTGCCCCCCTGGAGTCCATCCAGTCTCCACACGTTAAACAATCGTCCTCAGGATGTTTTAGCATAACAAAGAATACATCTCATATTCATCCATCAGAAAAGCTTGACTTTGATAATCCAAAAATTTCATCCTCGAGACATTTTACTGTCAATGACAACACAGATTCTTCTCCTCTTTCAGAAGAGGGATACCCTGGACAATCTCCATTTATTGTTATTCCACCGATATCGGACAGGGTCCCCATGCGGAAATTTGGAGGCTATACACATGAAGAGGGTACCAAATTTTTGGAGGAGTTTGAAAGCTATATAACTTTCAATGGACTTCACTTTGATCCCTCCCCACAGAGGAAAATAGCCGCTTTTCATATGCACCTTATCGGACCAGCACGTGTATGGTTTCATGCTTTAGATTCAGCATCTAAGTCCTCATGGACAGAATTAGAGAAAGCGTTTCGTGAGAAGTACACAGTCACAGATTCCCTTGATCCTGCCTTACTAGTGGAATCGGCGTCATTTCACCGTTTAAAATGGCATCCTGGGCAGCCATTGGAAGAATACCATAGTATAATCCTTGAAAAGGGACTCAAACTAGGAAAACCTATGCGGGACATGGTATATCAATTTATTGAGGGTTTAACACCTTCGTTAGCATTCTTCGTACGGTCCGGTATGTGTACTGATCTCCAATCAGCGCTACTACGTGCACGTTCTGGTGAGGCTTCGGGATATTGCAATGGTGTTCCCGGTATGTTAAACCCTCCCCTCGTGGCTGCAGTCTCAAAGTCAGAAACACAGAAATCAGACATTGAGGAGTTGAAGTCTCAGGTACAGGCCCTCACATCTTTAGTCCAGGGTTTGCAGGTTTCTCCGCAGAAGGACTCTACATCATCCACTCATTGTTATCGCTGTAAAGGGATGGGACACCGTCAACGTGATTGTAGGTGGACAGGGCACGGTGAGTCTAGACCACAGGACACCTGTCAACTGTGTAATCAAAGAGGGCATGTAGCTACCCAGTGTGTCAAGAACATTAACATTACACAACCCCCACCACCTATGCCTACATATCCTGCGTCGGTAAACTGGTTTCCCCCGGGGATAGGTCGCGGTCACTCGGGCGGTTATTAACAGAATCGCGTCATAGAAGTCCAGCACCAGACAGATGTACTTTTCGGACTATAAGTGATACGTCAGAGGAGACATGCGCAACTTCTGAGGGTTTCAGCGATAGTGACACTACTACTGAAAATGATGATAGTGGTTATCAGGATAGCTCTAAATTTATGTATTTACATTGTACATTTGCTCATCAAAAGGTTGTAGGTCTCCTTGATACGGGCTGCTCCATAAATGTTATGTCAGAACAATTATATAAGTCCTTACCTTCAGCATGTAAATCCCAACTATACCCTTCCCATGAATCCTCAGTAAAATTGGCTGATTCTAGACATATTGACATTCTTGGCATAGCTCGAATCAAGGGACACAATCAATATGGGTCATGTAAATTTACGGCTTACATTTTACCTAAAACATCACATCCTCTTATTTTGGGAACAAAATTCATGACGCAGTGTAAGATTGTGTTAGATTTTTCAACCTTTTCACATTCATTTGTACAAAAGACCCTCAAGGTGAAATGTAGGCAGGAAGTACATGTACTACCATCTTCAGAATGTATAGTACAAGGTCAGTTGCCAAAGGGTGTTATATTAGGTACTCAAGGTATTTGTACTGCTAGTAAACAAATTTTAAACACTGGCCTACTTGCTGCAAGGTCTGTAGTAACTGTACAAAATTCAAGGTGTGTACCTGTAAAAATTTTGAACCCAGGTAATACTACAGTTGTCCTCCAAAGAGGAACAGTTTTGGTGAACCTTGAAACAATGGATGGGTCGCATCATGTCATGCCTTTCAATACATCTCTCGATCATGTAAACGAAATAAGTTGTAACAATGTTGTGATTGAAAAACCTGGTGAACACAGGGAAGAGTGTGGTGACAACCAAACAAGTCCAAACCCCAGTGATTTTCTCTCAAATTTCAATTTGAACATTCCAAATTTGTCCCCATCCCAGGTCAAGTCATTAGAGTCATGCTTATATGACAATAAAGATGTTTTTGTAACGCCAGAAAACCCTTCCCTCGGTTTCACAAAGGTTGTCGAACATGTGATACATTTGAAACCTGGTTTTACATCCAAATATCAGCAACCTTATCGATTAACACCAGATAAGAAAGAGGTATTAAGAACCCAGTTAGATACTTTGTTAGAGCAGGGTATTATTACTTCAGTTGATGAAAAAGAAGATTTACCTATTACTAGCCCTATTGTGCTTGTGTCCAAACAGAAAAAAACTGACAATCATTCACCAAAATCTAAGCAGGAATCACACATGTCTGCATATCGGTTTTGCTGTGATTTCCGGTTTCTCAATTCACAAACACAGCCGTTCCGTTACACCATTCCAAATCTCCAGGAACTGACTGAGTCTTTAGGTACGCAAACCCCAAATTTTATCACTTCTATTGACATGAAGTCAGGTTTTTTCCAGATGGGCATAGCACCTGAGTCATCAAAATACACAGCCTTTAATACCTGTTTTGGTACGTTTAAATTTTGTCGTTTACCTATGGGTCTTAGCACAGCCCCCAATAGTTTTCAGCTATTGATGGATAAGGTATTGAAGGGGCTTACATTCAAATCAGTGCTCTGTTATTTAGATGACATTTTAATATGTTCAAACACTTTTGAGGAACATTTACAGGATTTGTCCAATGTATTTTCTCGTCTCAGACATGCAGGCCTAAAGTTAGGTCCACAGAAATGTACATTTGCTCGCGACAAGTGCATATTTCTTGGCCATGAGATTTCGAAAGAAGGAATTCGACCACCATCTGACCGTATTTCTGTGATCCGTGAATACCCAGTTCCACATACTCAAAAAGCACTTCGGCGAGCATTAGGCATGCTGGGATGGTTCCGCAAATTTATCCCTCGGTTCAGCGAAATCGCTTTTCCGCTCACTAATCTATTGAAGAAAGGAGTGAAGTATGCATGGACACATAAGCATGATGAGGCATTTCAGACTTTAAAAGACTCTCTCATTCACTCAAAAGCTTTGTCTTTCCCCGATTATGACCATGACTTCTGTTTATCAGTTGATACATCAAGTAAAGGTGTAGGTTATATGTTATACCAGCTATCGCCTGACAATGAAGTACGTGTGATTCGCTTTGGCTCGAAGGGCTTGAACAAATACCAACAGAGTTATGGTCCAACGAAATTGGAACTGTTGGGGATGGTTTACAGCGTTTTGGATTGCGCGTCATATATTCGTGGTCGACATTGTACTGTTTATTGTGATCACAAGGCTCTTCAACCACTCAACCAAAAACAACTTAAGGGAGCGATATACGAAAGATGGGTCGCAATTTTACAGCAATTTGACATTGGGGTTGATTATAAACCTGCTGCCCAAATGGTTGTCCCAGACGCGTTGTCTAGATGTCATCCTCACGATAAATTTGGTACCATGGATTCGAGCCCTGCAGAGGATGACCCATACTTTCCTTATGTGACAGATCAACATGCTAAGCCTGTGAAACTGCCGTCAGGTCAAAATCTTGCGTCGCTTATTAACTGTTCTAGCGATTCTGATTTGGAATTGAACAAGATCTTGCTTGTACCCCATACCAACATATCTGTGCTTCATTCTGATTCTGAGTATGATGCTGACACTGAAGAAGAAACATTTTGTGATAGATCAGTAAAGCGTCATAAAAAACAACTTCGTCACAGATCTCGGGGTAAATTGTGCCAGTCAGAATACTCTGTTGTTGAACCCCCACCCGTGGCCATGATCCATCAAGCGAAACAACAGGATGCAACGAGTTCTTCGAATGACACGACTTCGAATGTGATACATGATGGCAACCATTCGGAACATTCTGTTGTTGACACCCAACCCATAACCACCGAATTAAAGCAACAGGAAATGACGATATCTCTGAATGACACGACTCATGTGTTACATGATGGCAACCAGTCAGAACATTCTGTTGTTGACACCCAACCAATGACCCCTGAAGTAAATCAACAGGAAACAACAAGTTCTTCGACTAACGAAACTGAGGAGAAACATGATGACAACGATCTTTGTGGTTTCATGATAGAGCGACTTGACATTTTTCAAAAGACTGATTTTACGGTGAATCGTCTGATTCAGCTACAGGCACAGGATAATGAACATTCTCTGTTGATTGACTATTTACAAAATGGTGCACTTCCTGATTCACAGAAACTATCACGTAGAATTTTGCTACAAAGTAATGATTTTGTTCTGATTGACTCTCTCTTGTTTCACTCCCGAGTAACAAAGTCGAAACGAGCTCAGAACCTTGACCATTACCAGTTGGTTTTACCACCACAAGTCATTCCTACAATCTTAGAGCTCTACCACGACTCGCCTATCAGTGGTCATGGAGGAATTCAGGATACCTTGGACCGGATTCGTGAGCGCTACTACTTCCCTAAACTGTCTGTTGTTGTTACTGATTACATAAAGTCTTGTCACCAATGTCAACGTCGGAAAGTCACACGTACAAAGATAAAAACTGGTATCACAGCCTACCCAACACCAAGTTCCCCATTCCAGGTTTGGGAGGTTGATTTGTATGGACCTCTTCCTCTTAGTTCTGCTGGAAACTCTTACGTGTTCACGGCGGTCGACATGTTCTCAAAGTACCTTTGGGTGATGCCAATCAAGAACTCTGATGCACTGACTGTTGGCCTTGCTCTATATTATATGGTTACTACATTCGGTGTCTGTAACACGATAGTATCAGATAATGGATCTGAATTTATTGCGAAAGCTGCTAAGGAAACTTGCCGTCTCCTCCAGGTTCAGCAAAACTTCACGCCCAGTTTTGTACACAAGTGTTTGGGTGCATGTGAACGTACACACCGTGTCCTGGCTGAAAAGCTTACACCGTACATGAATCGTGCCAAGAACAACTGGGAAAGCTTATTTGCCGTCCATCATATTTGCCATGAATGCTGCAGTCAACCGTATGTCAGGATACTCACCTTTCGAAGTTGTGTTCGGTCAGCGCCCAACCTTTCCATTAGCTGGAGTTCCAGTGGATATGTCGACTATACCGGCTAGCATATCTACTTATGTTGAAGATCTTCAACGTCGTTTGGAGGTGGTTCGGTCACACATGAAGGATGCAGTCTTATTGAATCAGGACAAAATGGTTGCCCAACAACTTGGAAATAACAAGGAAACAGTTCAGACGGGAGATTATGTTTATTTACAACAAACGCCCACAGGTGCTGGACATAAACTTCAGAACATTTACTCAGACGTACTAGTAGTTAAAGAAAAGCTGTCTGAACATTTAGTGACCCTAAGTGATCCTACCACAGGGAAAGTTGGTACTCGCCCTGTTCACTTAGATCGACTAAAGCCAGCTCATATTCGCGCCCCAACACCCTCAAATTATTTCCGTATTGTTTCAAACAACAGAGTTGAATGTGGTGTCCAAACTGAAGACTTTAGCCCTATCACTTCTTCATCCTCTAACCGCGAGTCTGCTAGTGACTTACAGTCAGATTTAAATGAACAGATTAATGGAAGCGACTCATCTTCACCGATATCCTCAAACCTCGATTCTTCCAGTGACTTACATTCTGATGTAAATGTATCCTCTCCGCAGGTTGTAGGAAATGACTCATCTCGTTCGATGTCCTCAAACCAGGAGTCTACTAGTGATTCACATTCAGATATTCATGCGCCATCTCCACAGGTTATAGAACGTGATTCCTCTTCATCTACTCCATTACCTGTGTTACCTCAAAGACCTAAACGAACAATAAAAAAGCCAGTGCGCTACCGTGATTCTAGCTTTACAGCTGATTCCGACATGTCTTCGTCAACTGGACAAGATAAATTCTATAAAATCAAACGTGTTCTGGCTCAAAGAGGATCTGGAGCAACGCTTGAATATCTCATCCAATTCAGAGGAGAACCATCACAAAATGCCATGTGGCTGAAACCACGGGACTTGAATACTCATGCTCGGAAAACATGCCTTTTGAAGCCACCTAAAACTGTGTTATAGAGAATGTATTATATGTAGGGGTGCATAATTGTTGTCTTATGCACAGGTTCAGTACTTGTTGTTCTATTGACTTTTTGTATGAAATTGATGACTCAAATACTGATTTTATGAAATCCAATTATCCATATGTAATGCAGTGTATTGAGTGTTTTCATTATTTGATGTTTAAGATGAGGCTGATACTTTTTGCCATAGTTAGATGTTTTTATGCTGAAGGACTGTATTGTAAAATGATGACATTCATGTTTTTGTATGGTTTTCATATTTTATGATTGATTTTGAATTGATGATTTCCTTACAACATAACATTTCTCACCTTTTTTGAGATTTTTTTAATCAAATGAATACATTGATATATTAGACAGAACTTTGCTATGTTGGAAGTGTGCCACTTCTCAATATTCCAAATTATGTATTGATGCTATAGATTTTTTCATAATGTTGATCTCTGATTAAGAAAATTCATGTTCTATATTTGTTTGTTTGTATATTTTTTGCCATTCCCCATGTCTGATCAGATGACATCTTGATTGGAAATTTATTGATGCAACATAAAAGAGTCCTTGACCAAATATCTCTTTTTAAATTCTAGTCAAAGTGATGAATACCTATAACTATTGATAATTAAATGCACTGAATTAAAGATAATATGAGAATCTTATTCTCATGTGAATGATATATTTTCCCAACAGTTTTGTATAGTATGTATTTCATGAATGGGTTTGCATATGAATAAATTTAGATTGAGTTTGATATTTGACATGCAATAATCATAATTTGATATATTCTGATAATGAAATGGATATTACCATGATATTCATTATATGAATTTAAACTTTGACATTAATATGGATTTCTGCAATGTATGGTGAAAAGATTAGCTCCCATGTATAGCTATTGCATTGAAATGTTGTGGATTTTTGATAATTGACCATGCATACTCAAATATGTTTATGTTATGTTTATGCATTTATTGTTCAGAGATTTTGTTTTATTGTAAAGGTATTACAACATTACTTATTTGTGAAATAGATTTTCAGTGTGCCAATGTCCTAATACTAGTCAAAATATCTGTATTTTTCGCTGTTGTTATTACAACTTATTCCATTCTTATTTTCTGGAAAATTTCCTTATAACACCTAGAACTCAAAACCAGATTTTAAGCAAAGTTACTTCTATGTAATAGGAAATGCTTATGTGTCATGTTACATTATACAGGCCAGAAACTCTCTTGTGCATGTTAAGTATTACCTTTTAAATGGAAATCTTGTTTGTTCCAAATGTATTATTGTAACAGTAGGCATGGTTTAGTCATGCTAGTAGATCTTGTAACCAGACAAGGTCATTTCTTTTTACAATATTACTGTGAGGGTTCATAAACACATTTTTCTGTTTTCCTCTTACTTGCACTTTGTTAAATGTCACATTTGAGGATGTTTTCAATATTCTCCTGGTTAATGTAGAGTGCTCCTTTGTTTAGGATGATGTTTGTGATAGTTTGGTGCATTTTGATAATATGCAAAAATGTTAAAATTCAGATATCACTCTATTTCTGTATAATATTACACGTATGACTTGCATTCCTGAACTATGGTTTTGACCGTATTTATTAGCTCACCTGGTCCGAAGGACCAAGGTGAGCTTATGCCATACCGTGGCGTCCGGCGTCCGTCGTCCGTCGTCCGTCGTCCGTCGTCCGTCGTCCGTCGTCCGTCGTCCGTCCGTCCGTCCGTCCGTCAACAATCGACTTCTTCTCCATAACCGCTGGTCGGATTTCAACAAAACTTGACTGGTAGCATCCTTATGGGTTACTAACTGAAAATTGTACAAATGATAGGGCTGACCCCCCAGGGGCCTGAGGGGCGGGGCCAAAAGGGGTCAATTTGGCTATTTCCATATAAACGACTTCTTCTCTGAAACCAAGCATGGGATAGCACCCATAATGCAATGGTAGCATCCTTATAGGGTGGGGATTCAAAATTGTACAAATGATGGGGCTGACCCCCCAGGGGCCTGAGGGGCGGGGCCAAAAGGGGTCAATTTGGCTATTTCCATATAAACGACTTCTTCTCTGAAACCAAGCATGGGATAGCATCCATAATGCAATGGTAGCATCCTTATAGGGTGGGGATTCAAAATTGTACAAATGATGGGGCTGACCCCCCGGGGGCCTGAGGGGCGGGGTCAAATGGGGTCAATTTGGCTATTTCCATATAAACGACTTCTTCTCTGAAACAAGCATGAGATAGCACTCATAATGCAATGGTAGTATCGTTTATAGGGTGGGGATTAAAAATTGTACAAATGATGTGGCTGACCCCCCGGGGCCTGAGGGGCGGGGTCAAAAGGGGTCAATTTGGCTATTTCCATATAAACGACTTCTTCTCTGAAACCAAGCATGGGATAGCACCCATAATGCAATGGTAGCATCCTTATAGGGTGGGGATTCAAAATTGTACAAATGATGGGGCTGGACCCCCCGGGGGGCCTGAGGGGCGGGGTCAAAAGGGGTCAATTTGGCTATTTCAATATAAACGACTTCTTCTCTGAAACTAAGCATGAGAGAGCACTCATAATGCAATTGTAGTATCGTTATAGGGTGGGGATTCAAATTTCTACAAATGATTGGGCTGACCCCCCGGGGGGCCTGAGGGGCGGGGTCAAAAGGGGTCAATTTGGCTATTTCAATATAAACGACTTCTTCTCTGAAACCAAGCATGGGATAGCACCCATAATGCAATGGTAGCATCCTTATAGGGTGGGGATTCAAAATTGTACAAATGATGGGGCTGACCCCCCCCGGGGGCCTGAGGGGCGGGGTCAAATGGGGTCAATTTGGCTATTTCCATATAAACGACTTCTTCTCTGAAACTAAGCATGAGATAGCACTCATAATGCAATGGTAGTATCTTTATAGGTTGGGGATTCAAAATTGTACAAATGATGTGGCTGACCCCCGGGGGGCCTGAGGGGCGGGGTCAAAAGGGGCCAATTTGGCTATTTTCCATATAAACGACTTCTTCTCTGAAACTAAGCATGGTATAGCACCCATAATGCAATGGTGGCATCTTTATAGGGTGGGGATTCAAAATTGTGCAAATGATGGGGCTGACCCCCAGGGGGCCTGAGGGGCGGGGTCGAAAGTGGCCAATTTGGCTATTTCCATTTAAACGACTTCTTCTCTGAAACTAAGCACGGTATAGCACCCATAATACAATGGTAGTATCCTTATAGTGTGGGGATTCAAAATTGTGCAAATGATAGGGCTGACCCCCGGGGGGCCTGAGGGGCGGGGTCAAAAGTGGTCAATTTCCATATATATATGACTTTTTCTCTGCAACTTAACATGGGATTACGCTCATAATGCAATGGTTACATCTTTATAGGGTTTGGATTCAAAATTTTGCAAATGATGGGGCTGACCCCCCGGGGGCCTGAAGGGTGGGGTCAAAAGGGGTCAATTTAGCTATTTCCATATAAACGACTTCTTCTCTGCAACTAAGAATGGAAGAGCACTTATAGTGCAATGGTAGCATCCTTTATAGGGTTGGGATTTGAAATTGTACAAATGATAGGGCTGACCCCCGGGGCCTTAGACGGCAATAGATGCGAGGTCAAAAGGTCAATTAGGCTACTATTTTCATATAAATTACTTTGTCTCTGAACCTATGTATTGGATAGCATATTTGTATGGTATCAATAGCATCATTGTATGGTTGTGATTCAAAATTAAACTTTGGGAGTCAATTTTGCTTATTTTTCTAATTGTCAGAGTCTTGTGATAATTACTAACAAAAAACCAGGTGAGCGATACAGGCCCTCTGGGCCTCTTGTTAGTATTTTCTTTGACATGTCATTTCAAAATTGTATGCACAATTTTTGTTTGGGGGGCGGGGATGTCGTATACGTGTATTTGTACATGTCAAAGAAAATATAAATTAATCCGGAATATAAAAATGTTATATGTTTGGTTCTAATTTTACAATCTCAATTTTCCGGAATTGTTTCTCCGGGTTTCGGTTATTATGTTACTTATGTGAAGAAAATGAAAATAAACGAAGCAGGCAGCAGAACAGAAGATTTTGTCATTGTTTCGACCCTTATTTTGTATGTCTGACGTCGCCTTCACAACAAAACCCTCTCACAAGCCTTTCCCGGCGACGACAATGAACTAGGCGGTCGAAAAAAACGGAACGCTCCTCGTGTTTACAGCGTTTCGAGAGAAAAATAAGCATGGTGGTGACGGTTAAAGTAAGTGAGCTACACGATGTTTAAATGGAGTTTCTACAAAGTACGGGTCATGACATCTCCAAAGGAGCTAGTGGATGAACACAGTTATGGGTACTGTTTACCACCACAAGCGTATTTTTTGTGGTTTTGCCTTGGTTTTTGAGGTGCCCATTAGAGCCGAGACGACATTCCGACCGGACAGGGAAAATGTCTACCTAGCATATTTTTCGTAAATTTCCCGATTCATCAAGCCATAACTTCGTCAATACTTGGTCAATTTTGTTCATCAAGCACTCAATGGAAAAATAAATTATTTCTCTTTAAGGTAAGATATCCATCAATATTGTATAGAACCCCTTTATTAAAATAATCATGGTTTTAAAAAAATATGTCCGTTTTTCTCGACCGCCGAGTTCAAACCTTGATACTATAATATATATATATGTATACTATTGGTTAAAAAATTTCGTGCCAGGTCCCTGTGATATATATATATATACTGTTAGTTTTAAAAAAATCGTGCCAGGTCCCTGTGGTATACATGTAGTACCTTATCCCAACCCCAGGAGGCCCATTTATAACATGGCAGCCTCTCTACATACATACATTGTACTCATCACACAAATGCGTACAGTTATACAACAATGCTAGTCAATAGGGATATGTATTTTAACTGGTAGTGTATTTTAATTAATTTGATAATGAAGCTTTATGTATTAAAATAAAAAATAATCAAAATACCAAATGTATGATTAACTAAAACATTTATTTCAAGATTATTGGAATATCATATTTCATCCAATATCTTTTCATTAATTTGTTTTTTTTTACACTGGCTTTTTACATACATCAGGAACCTGATTATCATGACTATGTATATAAAATACCATATTACAATGTTGAATAAGTACCTAATCTAAATTAATGTTGTTTATAATATATACATGTATTATTGGTAAATTCAAGGTTGTGACAGACATGCTTGATTTACTTTCTCATGTTTCATTTGCTGATTTCTTACCATTGACGATGATAATGCATATACACATGTAGTTGCCAAAATATACAATCTTATGGTCTAATGATATAAATAGCTATTTTTGCGGAAATGACTACCACTATTGTAGTTTGTATATAAAAGGTGTCATATGACACCAAATGTTTTAACGAGTCCAGTGATAATTATAATGTGACTAAATGCTAAACGACGTAAATATGGAATGATCTAACGTGTGAGGCAGTTTAGATGATTTCAACTCCTGTTTTTAGGCCGGTGTAACGTTGAAAATGGACTCCCGTTGAAAACTGACCTCGGGTCATTTTTCAACGTTGAAAAATGACCCGAAAAACCGTTGAAAACTGAACATTAAGCGCACTTTTCACACCGACCCGTTGAAAATGGACCCCGTTGAAAGGTGACCCCATAAGAACTGGTGTTTTTGGCGAGGATCACCTCGCCATTGTGATCGTGGTTGCAAAATTCTCTTTCAGTCAATTTCCTCAATATGATTGGCTTAGAACTTGCTCGCAGATACTAGCGCTCCTAACGGCAGTGTATTCAACAACTTTGATTTTACCGGGAATTTTAAATAGCAAATTTTGAATATGAAAGTTACTGAAATAAGCGTATCTGTAATGTTGAAATAGGAGAAGTAGATAACTGCTTTCATATCCTTACCATATACACTATCCAAATGATCTGAGGTTGGAAAATTTTCACTTGAATTGTTTACAATGTATCTAGACTTTCCGTCCCGAAAATGTTGTTGACAATGCATGAAGACGTTTCGTCCCGAAAATGCTTCGCTTCGCCCCACGCGTTTTGTCCCTACTAGTGACAATTATCCCGCAACGGAAAAAATGAAATCAATGTTTCACCTTAAACATCAAAATTTTTACAATAATGATTTTTGTAATTTGAATCGGTAGCAAATAAATCTCAGGACGAAATGGAGATTTGTTTATCACGGCTGCGTTATGCCACATGTACGTGTAAATCCACAATGGAAGAAAGACAACTCTAAGAAAATTTAGGATAAACTTTGTAAACTGATCAAATAGCGCGTGAGAGACGATGAACATTTTCTAAATGTCCAAGCTGGCTAACTTACGGCAGTTAATAAGGTATGAATATTTACCACATCCATAATTATCGATAATTTTATAAGCACATGTATACATTATCAGATTATATATACATATTAAAGCACGTATAGAGGTTGTCACTAAAAACATTTTAGCCACTTTCATCACATGTAGGCCTACAGGAGCTTGACGTTCTTATAATATATATAACGTATTTAGTAAACTACGTAATCAACGAAGTATTTTTGGTCCGAATGACAAAAATCACACATAAAATGTTCGTATAACTCGAAGTGAGATTTTTTTGGACTACTTCATTTGTAGATCGATGAAAATGCCGATTTCTTTTTCATAATTCTTCCGTAGAACGGCACTTAAAAAGCTGTTTCAATCTACAACAAACGTGGAGAAAACGGTTAAATGCAATTATCCTGAGTTATATTTTATCAACAATCATCAGAGATTAGTAATTAAAACTTACATAAACATACTCCCGATTCTCACTTGCATTGTGTGATCACTCGAGCGGAACTAATCTCTACCCACCTGGCACAGTCTTACAAAGGGGTGTTCTCTTAACGCCAACATATTTATCAACAACAGGTAGGTGTTGTTTTAGGAAACAATAGGAAGGCAATTATATACTGTTTCATATAAGCTGTCTTTATTTTCACCTGTAAAGTCACTTGAGATTTACCTGTATTTCAATCAGTATCATAGGTAACATTGGTGGGTTTTGGATAAAAATTCCTTCAATATATTCCGTATTATATACAACGTAAATTATTAATCAAAGATAATCAGTGCTTTAATATGCTAAGAATTAATATGGAGCTACATGTGGATTATTAAGAACGATGCATTTTGAGTTCCAGGTGAAATATTTTTTTTTACAAATCATATCTCAATTTTATCAGAAAAACAGGTTTCTTGATCAGTGTATATTCTAATGTAACAGTATTCTGTTTTGACATAGGAGTTCCAGTAGGGCTACATTCTTATCCAACTTTCATTTCTTGTGACCGTGCATAGTTGCGCATGATTTCTCTTATCGCATAGACGTACACCGTGAAGTATTTGGTTAGAAAATGAGTGGAGAAAAACAATATCACAAAAGTTTAAATTAATATTGTCGGAAATTTTAACCTGTTGATTATAGTTTAAGTTGGTAATCTATTGAAGCCGACACAAACACACATATATGATGTTTTATAAACATTGGTGATAATATATCATTGGGGTTTAAAGCTCTATATGTATTTTTGATACAAAATATTTTTAGAAGTCACTTAATAATGTAAAAATACTAAATGAAATGAGATTGAAGACTGTTACTTAGGGTCTTAACCATATTCATTTTAATACACATTATAGATGTTAATGTTGCAATACTGGCAAAATTATTTCAAGTCCATATGTTGAAGGTCTTGTAATTCTCAAAATGTTGCAAACTTTTAGTGCTCAGAATACCAAATTAACAGTTTTCTATTTTTTTTTGTTTAAAGATTTATAGTACATATACCAATTTGTATCTAGTAACAATGTTTGACCGAAATTCAACCATAGGAAAGAAATCTTTATGTTATTTCTAACATGCACAAAAATATATAATTTTACTGCGCTGTTAACGGACAACAGTTTAATTATTGGGTGCTCTTTTGCTATAATGACATACATTTACATTATAATGTAATCTCACGCTGATCTAGATATACCATCTTAGGATAAGAAAGCAGGAAAATTATATAATTATGATAAATGATGCATCCTAATGTAACTTTCAAAATATATTGTATGTTCTGTTAACTTAAAAAGGTCAGTCAAGTACAAGTAAAATTTGGAAATCATATTTGACATAAATTCACTTTTTGGTAGGTTATTAACGCAGATGTTACATGTACATGTACTATATATGTATATAAGGTCACTTAACAGGCATATATGGAAGACCTTGTGGAAATATATCACGTTTCAACAGGCAAAATGCTTATATTATTTCAAACTTTTAATCAAATTGGTGTTACACTAAGTTGAAATTGGATAATTCCTTTTTGGATTTTTTCTTTGATATTACTGAATGGTAAAGTTACTTCCATGTGAAATAAGTTTCAAAGAATTTTGCTTGATTTTAGTATCAATCTATTGAAAATCTAATGAGATTTATACCAGAGATTTTAGATATATCAAGGAAATCTTTAAAATTCTTGAAATAAAATCATTGTGAATTTAATTTAATTTCATTCATAGATTCTATTGTTATATTTTCATAGATATTAACAGAAACATATATTATGTATATATGTATCTGATATTAAATATGAACACTTATTGAAATGAAAATTAATCAATATACACTTAGATAAGTATCAACACAGGTAACTTTTACATGTAAATTTACCTGTGGCATTGGTCTGCCTTTAGGAAAAAGACTATAACCACTGTCACAACAAACTACCCTACAGCTAAATCCAAAATGTTGGCGTTTAGAGATACACCCCTTACAAATGCAATCACACAAAAGCCTACACGATCACTGTTTTTAGTGCGATTACATCTTTGAGTATGAACAATACTAGTTCTTTGAACTTTTTACTCGGCAAAATAAACTTATCACCGTGCCCATGCACACATGCATATGCATATACTTATACTTCTGTGTGCACATTATCAGATACATTATATGACAACTGCTTTATTACAATCAATTTATGAAGGACAAAACTCTAAAGAACAGGAGGACTAAAGAACAACAGAAAATAAATTTCAATAATATTTACTCTAAACTGGTATTGTTATTTATAAAAAAAATGTTTAATTATATGATATTAGCCTTTTCGGTAATTACTCTGTTAATACATTTATTATTTTCTCATGTTTTACAGAATGTCTACATGCAAGTATCATTTCAATTGGAACCAGTCCAGGAGAAAAAATGTGTGAACAAAATGAAAGAAATCATTTTCAACTGTGGTAGCTTAATACTGTAATAGTTTTTGATATGAAAATAATTACTATCATCATATTCAAATTCCATATATATAATACATTTAATGTTGTAAACATTTTTGATCCAAATAATTACCATCATCATCTTCATTCCATATATACAATACACATTAGTGTTGTGATTTGTGAATTTTACTTTAATATGCATATACTTGGTATTTGTTTATTTTCTATGACATCTACATGCTTGAAATAAAAAGAATAAATAAAACATTAAATTTATAACACAATATGACATTAGTTGTTAATATTTTTAGAAAACATATTAAGATTATTGTTAATAATACACTAATCATCATCTTCGGCATACTTTATTCAAAATAAATTAGATATTAATTTGCATAACACAGGTTGTCTTATGTTTTCCCTCCTTGACTATCAATCTTCTCTGATCACTCTGAAAATGGTGATTTTACCTTTTTCGGTCGCCACATGAACTGCCTTAAATCAATTATATCCAATGCAATGAGACAACTGCATTTATTATAACGCTGTAAGGCAATTCTGCAAGATCAGCTTACATTGTTAATTTACATTGAACATATACATGCACAGTATGGTACCTTATTTATATCTCCTTTCCTATATTCAATATACCTTGATGACTTGGAATCTTATCTGGCGGAAAAAGAATGTTAATTGTCTGACAACTATTGACAAATTATTTACAGATAATATTGAAATGTATCCCAAACTTTTATCATTTTATATGGCGATGACACTGTTCTACAACAAATGTTAAACGGATTTGAATAATATTGCATTACATTATTGCATTACATGGAAATTATAATCTAATATATCAGAAAGATAAAAGTTGTAATATTCTCAAAACGTAAATTGGCCCAACAACACCAGTTTACGTTATGGGATATAGAATTATTTTGATAAGAAGGGTATACATATCTATGTATATTTTTTAACATTAATGGTAGCGTTTTTAAAGAAAAGGAAAAAACTGCTGAACAAACAATTAAATCAGTGTCTACTATTTTTAAGAAACAAAGGAATGTATCCCTTCCTGATGATTTTAAACTGAAAATATTTTAGTCACTTGTAATGCCAGTTTTATTATACTCATCAGAAGTATGGGGATTTGAAAACACAAATATTGTAGAAAAATCATTTGTAATTTCCTCAAGTTAAAAAAGTGTATAAAACAATTTATGGTTTATGGCGAGCTAACTAGATACTCAATTGATATTGGAATAAAATGTAGAATGATTACTTTTTGGCATAATGTATACTTAACATGAAAATAGACCAGACGTTTTAGCTCGCCTATTCGAAGAATAGGGGGAGCTAATGTTGTCACCCCGGCGTCGGCGTCAGCGTTGGCGTCCCATTTCACGTTAAAGTTTTTGAGCAAGCTTCTGTTTCGTCAATTGTTTAAGCTTAAGTCATCATAAATGTTTCTGATTTTATTTTCCTAATGTGTATGGATGCTGAACGTGATAATACAACCAATTTTGGGCCCTTTAGGGTTTTTTTTGGAGTCTGTTAATTTGTCATATTTCACGTTAAAGTTTTTGAGCAAGTTTCTATTTTGTCTATTGTTTAAGCTGAAGTCATCATAAATGTTTATGATTTTATTTTCCTAATGTGTATGGATGCTGAACGTGATAATACAACCAATTTGGGGCCCTTTAGGTTTTTTTTTAGTCTGTTAATTTGTCATATTTCCATGTTTAAATAGTAAATACTTGAACAACAACTTCTTCTGAATAGGCGAGCTTTGCTGTTCTCCGACAGCTTTGTTTAAATGGCTGTAAGATGTTTAAGATATTTTATCAGAGCTAGTTTAAATCATGTTTGGATATATCAATCAACTTGCTGTTTTACAAAAGACTAATTACAAAAACTTGTTAAAAGTAGACCAATTGACCAGTTTATTCAGAAATGGTATGACTATATTGATAAGTCTTCTTGAGGACTGACATATTCTATATTTAAGACATTTTGGCATAGAAAAATATGCCTCTTGTCTGTCTCTGCTGCAAAACAATACTTGTTAACTGATACTTTGGTCCCAGGAACTCAATGAGAATAGCAATTCAGAATGGATATTTTAATTGACATCAAATTAACAAGGAAAAGGTTAAAGATGCTATAAAGTCATTTGGCATATAACACCATAGGAAATATTAGAATGGGCTCCTAAGAGTTTAGTATATGTTTCTTATTTAACACCTTGGTGTCCAAGGAATCCTCAAAAGTCCAAACTGGAAGGAACACTAGCAAACTTTATTTCTTATTGTCCAAAAAAAATGTTGACTTTAGAAATATATCCTCCAATCATTGAGACCGAGCCATTTAGTACTTTCAGTACTTTGATTTAATTATGTAACCCAACTTTCCCGATGACTGGCCTCAGTCGACCATCTATCTATCTATCTATCTTGCTTTGGGAAAAATGAATGCCAAAATGCCAGGTCGTTATTTTTATAAAAAGACAAGATTAATTTTTTGTACACTTTTATCGATTTTTTACGATATAATGAAGAAAATAAGTGCAGAAATTAGCAAAACGTTGTCGGACAAATCCATTAGTTTTGTTTTGTTTATTTGTGCTTTATGTCATATTAACAGTCAGGGTAATTTCAGGACGTGCCAGGTTCAGGAGGTAGTGTCGGCGACTCGCTTGGCTGCTGTGAGGGTTTATTCGGACGGGAAAATGACGAGAAACTCCTCCATCTGTTATGCGTCACATTTATTCTCCATTCCATTACAAAACTATCTCCTTCTGGAGAGTTCACATAAAGGGAGGTAATAACAAACTTTTTTTATATGCTCATACGAGTTATCTCCCCTCTCATGACACCCGTATACACTAATACAGAACATCCGCCCCCCAAAATATTAAAATTTTATCAAAATTTTAAGCACGGGTTCATGAGAGTGGAAAACTCAAAATGAGGACTTACAAGATGTACAAAGTAGATATGATCAATGAACATAACGAACAATAGTGAAGAAAAACAAGTAATAGAATGAAATGGTTACACTATCCAATGGAGATAATTATATCATAAGCCACCTTAACTACAAATGTGAAAAAAAACAAAATGTAAGGTACAGTATATGGCCCTATGCAAAACATTACCTATAGCAACATTGTGCAAGGTGTCATGATGTTACATATTAAAGTGAAAATATAAATGACCAGTCATAATTACATTCGAATGACAAATTTAGAAATAAAATTCAAAGTATAGGTATTTCAATAATGGATTATATAAGTGATTTCAACTAGATGCTTAAATCTGAGAGAAGCATGTATTTCACAGAGTGAACATATATAAGAGGTGAAATTCTTTAACTGTGTGTAAATGGACAAGCAACAGGTACCATTTATCAGTAAAATGTACTATTTTATATACACATTATGTGTCACAATGCTGTATCCATGAACTTGACAAATGTCACATAAGAAACACCTTCTAAACCAGGGTCATAGAGTGAGCATCTATAAAATCTGGCATATATGACCTGTTACAAGTCTGACAATTCTAAACAAATGGAAGAAATACCTTAATTAATCAAGATCTCATAATCCAGAACATGTAAATTACAGATATATAACCTTCATACAATGGAGTATCATAAACATATTGTATTACATGTCACATGATCAACTCTATGAACAATTGCTAACCTTGATAAGTGACCAAATTTTGGCAAAAATCTATCAAAACCTTGAAACAATAAATGTTTTAACTTCAAACAGTAAACATAATAACAATCTTTTCAAGAAAAATACATTATACAATTCAGACATTTTCACATACTGCATATTATCATAAGAGTATTTCAACCTTAATCTGGTTGTATGGAAAGTGAACAAAAATTGTTCAGAAATGACTCAAATATCATGAACAGTGTTACACTCAACATCATGTAATCAAAGAAAATTGCTATGTATACAAAAGAATTATGGTTTGACATAAGCCTACATGAAGGTGACATTTTGTATAGTATAGCTACGTACATGTATTTATAAAGTTCATGACACGCAAAAGCAACACTTATATGCAAGGAGGTTGTTTGTGCAATACCATTCTCCGTGCCGAGGCATTGAGATCCTTGGATGGAATCCATTGGGCATTTTGGGAAGGTTCACCGACCCAGTGAATCAAGAACTCAGTTCCTGATGGAGTTTTACGCTGAGCTAGAATACGCTTAATTTTGTATTCCTTTCCTGAATGGCTGGATGATTCAGTAGAACTGCCCCCTGAATTACGATAGCGGATTGGCTTGTGAATAATCCGTTTTGGACGTTCAGCCTGATGGGCCAACGATGATGATTGTTCGACGTCTGAAGACGATGTCAGTCCAGTACTTGTCACGGACTTAGAGGCACTACTGGTTTTAGATGATGAGGCATCCTCGTCAACATCCAAGGGTTGAGTTTGTACTCCAATATCCACTTTCACGGTTGTTGAGACATGGAAATAATTGTTCGGTTGGGGTGCACGAACATAGGCACGCTTTAGTCTGTCTATATGTACAGGTCGAGGAAGACATTGTTGGGTTAAGGGATCCTTTAGTGTAACCAGGTGAGGTGATATGATGTCAATAACCACAAAAACACCTTTGTAAAGATCCTGAAGTTTCCGACCTTTCCCCGTTGGTACTTGATATTGATACACATAATCACCCTTTTGTAGAACGAGAGGTTTAGCTTTATCATTGGTCTTTGATGTCATAGCAATTTGAGACTGCTCGACATGTGCGCGTAGATCCTCTCTGATAAATGACAATTTGTGTTTCAACTTAGTCATGTAGGAGTCAAGATCAGGAGATCCATTGTCTTTGATTGGATTGGGTGAGCATAAAGGAAATGCTGGTCGGAAACCATATATAATCTCAAATGGAGAGTATCCTGAAGTAGAAGTGACAGCATTGTTCATGGCGAAAACTATGGCTGGTAAAATATCTTCCCAGTTGTCTTTAACATTGTTCATGTATGGAGTAAGCTAAGCTGCGATGACAGCATGTGTTCGTTCGCACGCACCTAGGCAATGATGAACGTAGCTGGGTGTGAAATTCTGTTGGATTTCTAACAGGTCGCAGTAGCTTTCGAGATGAATTCCGAGCCACGGTCTGAAACGAGGGTATCACAGACTCCATACGTAGTAATAAGCTGGAAAATTGCCATACCGACTGTCAGTGCATCTGCTGCTGCTATGGCAACAGTGAATAGCATCTTTGAGAACATATCTACGGCTGTGAAAATGTACGATTTTCCTGCTGATGAAATTGGAAGTGGGCCATAAATGTCTATTTCCCACACCTGGAATGGTTGACTAGGCATAGGAAAAGCTTTGATGGTATTTTTGTACAAACGAGATCCAAGTTTCCGTTGCTGGCATTTGGGACAGGAACGAACATAGTCATTAATTATAACAGACATTCTAGGAAAGTAGTATGTTTCCCTAATCCTGTCTAGCATATCTTGTATTCCACTGTGAGATATCAGAAGAGAGTCGTGATAGCTTTCCAATATCATAGGAATCAAAGTTTCTGGTATACAAATTTGATAACGACTCATGTTCTTTGTTCGTTGTGACTTGGCAACGCGAGAATGATACAGTACAGAATCGATAAGAGCAAAGTCCGAAGATTCCAGTAGAACACGTCTTGCTGCCTTTTGGGAATCTGGGAGAATATTAGATTCAACATAGTTAATAAGCGGCTTCAAATATGGATCAGATCTTTGTAAGGCTGATAGTTCCTTAGGATCTTTATGGATATCCGGGTATTTCCGTCCATTATCAAAATTGTCTGTTTGGCTACTTTTAGTAGTGTCACTTTCCGTGGTAGCATTGTCACTATCAACAATAGTATCCTGACTATAGTCTGATATAGGACTGTCAATTTCAGTATCCTGCTGATATTGAATGCCTGGTACGTATACAGTATCCAGCCGAGTTGGAGTCAGAGGCACAGGTAAGTTGTCAGGAACGTCAACACAATCAGTTAGAACATTATACGCAGGTATGTTGTCACTGTCAACTAATGTACTGGAGTCTGTACACAATTTGGTGGGTACTAAAGGTGCAGGCAAGCTAGACATATCACAACTGTCAATTTCAGTAGATATATCGAATGGATCGCGAATGATCTTCGGTTGATCAATAGCACAGTTTGCAGGGTTTGATCCAGAAGTATGTTGACTGGTATCCTGTTCACCCATCAAGTCAGCTTGCATTGGAGAATCATCCTTAGGCATAGGACACTGTGCAATTTTAACCGCCTTACACAGCTGATCAGTGTCTTTTGTACGAGTGTCATTCATTTTGACGACCTTCTGTGGTGTCACAAATATTTGTTTCTTCCGCAAGATGCGTTTCCGTTCGGTAGGTATAATACAATCCTCACTATCTGCATCATATTCATTGTCATTAACATTAATAACAGAATGCCTTGAGGGCTGAAACACTGATATATTGTTCACCTCAGGTTGGGAGGAGTCACTCTGGTGTAAAAGTGCAGACAAAGTAGTCGCGTTAGGTAAAGTAATGTTCTTTTCCTTCTCATCAACATAAGGAAAGTACATATCATTTTCATCTGGACTGTGATCCATCTCACCAACATAAGGAAAGGGGTGACAGCGTGAGAGAGCATCGGGAACTACCATTTTCGCTGCAGGTTTGTATAAAATTTCAAAGTCAAATTCTTGAAGAATCGCTAACCATCTCTCATAAATAGCCCCCTTTAATTGTTTCTGAAATAATGGTTGAAGAGACTGGTGATCGCATTCGACGACAAAATGACGGCCTCTCAGGTAAGAGCTACAGTCTAGTACAGCATACACCATACCCAACAGTTCCAGTTTGGTAGGTCCATAACAACGTTGGTGTTTGTTGAGTCCTTTAGATCCAAATCTGACAACACGTGGTTCAGCATCATGGAGTTGGTATAACATATATCCGACTCCTCTACTAGAAGTGTCGACTGAAAGTCTGAACTGAATGTCAAAATTAGGAAATGCTAAAGCCTTGGAGCTAAGTAGTTTTGATTTCAGAGTCTCAAATGCTTCCTGATGGGCGTTGGTCCATATGAAAGGTGTCCCTTTTTTCAGAAGATTATTCAAAAGGTAAGTATTGTCACTATATTGAGGGATGTATTTCTTGAACCAGTTGAAAAGTCCCATGGCCCTGCGTAGTTCTTTTTGTGTCCGAGGTACTGGATATTCGCGTATAATTCCCATTTTATCCGATGGCGGCTTCATACCTTCGGGTGATATCTCATGGCCGAGGAAAATACATTTCTTTCGTCCAAACATACATTTAGATGGATTCAGTTTGAGTCCTGCTTGAGAAAGTCGCGAAAACACCTCTTCGAGATCTTTAATGTGCTGTTCAAAGGTAGGTGAGCAAATCAGCACATCGTCGACATAACAGAGCACAGATTTGAATGTCAAGCCTTTTAACACTGTGTCCATCAATAACTGAAAACTGGCCGATGATGTATTCAGACCCATTGGTAATCTGGTAAATTTAAATGTTCCGTAACACGTGTTAAATGCTGTGTACTTCATAGAATCCCGATCAATGGCCATTTGAAAGAATCCAGAGCTCATGTCGATAGAACTAATGAAATTTGGAGTAGAATTTGAGAAGGATTCAGTCAGTTCCTGTATATTGGGTATCGTGTATCGAAATGGCTGCACTTGCGAATTAAGATACCGAAAATCCACACAAAATCTGTAGGAAGAAAGGTGTTTTGTTGTTCCATTCTTGGAATCTGTTGAAGATGCTTTCTTCTTTTTAGCGACGAGAACAATAGGACTCGAGATAGGAACATCCTCTTTTTCACTCACAGGAGCAATTACTCCTTGGTTTAATAATTCATCTAACTGTGTACGCAGTATCTCACGCTTTTCTGGAGAAAGACGGTATGGCTGATGGTGCTTAGAAATAGCATCAGGTTTAAGATGAATCACATGTTCACAAACATCAGTATATCCTAAACTAGGATTGTCTTTTGTCACAAATATACCTTTGTTTCTATATAAACATTTCTGCAAGTCTGATTTTTGATCAGCAGATAAACTATCATCATTCATATCAAAATGAGACAAAAAATTGTTGAAATTATCAGTATTTTGCTGAAAACTGGCCTTACTATCAGTACCAGTAACACCCGCAGTACTTCCAGTACTTTGATTTTTGTGTAAATTATCAATATTGTTGTCTGACAGACAAGTAAACATATCACCTGTATGAATATTCTGACTTTTAGGGTTATGTACAATATTATCAGAATAAGTATTTTCAGCATTGCCTACAGCCTGATTTCTGCATGAAAAATCAACATGTTCATTTGAAATATTTGTACAGGTGGTAATTTCAAAATCACTCACATTATGAGCAGGAAAAATATTTACAGACACATCATGATCATTTCTGTTAGGGTTACAATCATTTTCATCATAAACAACAGTTTCATGCTTGTCAGTTTTTTGTGAAACAATATTGTTACATACATGACTGTTTGAAAATTCTAAGACATCATCAGACTTTAAAATATGATATGAACAATTCAAAATTTCAAAGTAAGCCAGAGTAGTACCTTTATGTACATGAATTGTTGTATGATTTGGATTTAATATCTGCAAAGGTACTGACCTTGACCTGTGTACAGTGGCAATTGACCTGGCAACAAATAAACCTTTCTTTCTTGCCTGTGTGTTAGCAGTACATATACCTTGTAAACCTAATCTGGCACCTTTGGGTAGTTTACACATTACAACACATTCAGAGTTGGGATCTATGGCTAGGTCATGCTGACATTTTACTTTCAACTTGCTAGTACCAAAATTGTGGGCACCAAAATCTAAAACAACATTATGAGTAGACATGAAGTGTGACCCCAGAATAAGTGGGTGTGAAGTTTCTGACAATATATGCACTTCCAACTTACATTTGCCATATGGTGTAGAAACATGAATTTGAGCAATACCATAAATTTCAACAGCTCTGGAATCTGCTACTTTTACAGTAGACCGAGTCTGCTGTATCAACTCTTTATACTGGTTTGGTATAGTGTTGAAAAATGATTGGGATATGACATTGATATTACATCCAGAGTCTAGTAATGCATGCATTTGTATGTGTGCAATATGAACAGGTAAAAACATGAAATCATGATCATGAGAAATATTTGACTCAGGTAAATCATATGAATCACTGGCATGAGTACTATGTATAGAACTATCATTGTCAGAACTAGAACCGGTACATGTAGTGTTTTTACAACCACTGGCCATAGTACATAGTCTCTCAGGTGAACAACTGCGGTTATATCGATATCGACGCGAATTGTTAGTCACTGTTTGCCGCCCGAGAGGCCGCGAGCACCTCTCGGGAAATACACGTTTCCCTGGACATGGCCGGAAGCATTCATCTGTGGGGGTGGCGTCGGTCGCGTCGTCATTCTGGTTTGTACTGGGCGTGGTGGTGGCGCGAGCGTTTTACATGTAGGAGCGATGTGTCCAAACTGACCACAAAGCTGGCACTGCCTGCCTGCAGCATTTTCTCCTTCTCCGGTCCAATTACACTGGTGTTTCAGGTGACCTTCACCGTGGCAGCTATGACATGTGCGAGGTGTCTGGTGATGTCCTTGATCCTGTGAATGGTTCATCGTCATCTGTTGCTCCATGATAGTCGTCAGGCGATGGACCTGTTTTTGGAGGGATTGTACATCACTAGATAAGTCATGCACATCAAGACTGCCGTTTTTCTGGATGTTATTAATCATAATGGGGTCTTTTCTCCATCCACAGGCCTCTCCGATTTTGGCTTGGGCCAAAGCTCCCATGATGTCAGTAGGGTTGGATGCTCGTACAAAAAATTGTAGCTGGTCAGGTAGGCCGGAGATGAAATGGCTCATGACCTCATTTTCTGGTTTCCTTAGGAGGGTTCCTTTTTCTAGTAGCTGCGAATGGAAGTCCTCTACAGGCTGACCTGGACTTAGTTTGGTATTGGAGAACTGTTCAATCTCCAGTAGATATGTCGGTCCACACTGTGTGTTACAGAAACGTGTCCTAAACTCATTTAGGATGGATTCCCATGATTTGTCTATCAGGCTATTAAACCACGCGACCGCTGGTCCCTTCATATGAAGATGAAACGCTGCTACTTTCCGGTCATCATCATGTATATTAAGAAATGTCGTGTATGATTCAAACTGACTGAGAAATTTTTGAGCGTTCTCGTGAGGATATCCTGAATAGGTGTCACATGTGACTTTCGCCATGTTTATATCACGAGTACTGTCCATGGGAATGTCGAAGATAGGCCTACCGGGATCACTGCCTCCGGGAGCGGAACATTTCACAAACGAATCTAATAATCTTCGAATTAATGGAGTTCTTTCAGTATTCAATGGTGATTTTGAAGCATGTTGTGATGAAACATCTGGGTTAACAACAGGTAAATAGTCTTTATCTAACAATGCTGGGGGTTCATCATGTTGGAAACCATGTGGTTGTAATGGCGGGAACAGCGTGGGCGACGAGGAGAAATCTGAGGGGAGTTTCAGATGATTTTCAAATAAAAAAAAACTGTCACTTAAAACACTGTTATTGTTATGTATATTACTTGTGTGATCTGTTGACATCTTTCGTTTGGATTCTCCACCATGTCGGCGACTCGCTTGGCTGCTGTGAGGGTTTATTCGGACGGGAAAATGACGAGAAACTCCTCCATCTGTTATGCGTCACATTTATTCTCCATTCCATTACAAAACTATCTCCTTCTGGAGGGAGGTAATAACAAACTTTTTTTATATGCTCATACGAGTTATCTCCCCTCTCATGACACCCGTATACACTAATACAGAACAGTAGTGGAAAGCCAGAGTACCAAAACACAGCACACAACACACCACAAAACACAACACACAACACCAAAACACACCACAACATTATACGACAACACAACACAACAACATACAACATCACACACACACAGCAAAACATTATACAATAACACAACAACATACAACAACACACAAGAACACACAACAACACACAACAACACATCAAAACACAACAACACCACAACACACAACAACACAACAACAACACAATGACACAACAACACCATACGACAACACAACACATCAACACACACAAAAACACATACAACATCACACACACAACAAAACATTATACAACAACATACAACAACAAAGCACACAACAACACCACAACACACAACACCACAACACACAACAACACCATAACAACACAATACACAACAACACAACACAAAATAACACAAAAACAACGCAATACATAATGACACAGCACACAACAACTCTATACGATAACACGACACAACATCACAGAGCAACAGCATAACACACAACCTCACACAACAGCACAACTCAACATCACACTGCACAACAAAACATCACACATCACAACAAAACATCACACAACAACACAACACCATTCAACAACACACGCCATAACCACACAACATCATACAACACAACACCACACAACACAACAACGCAAAATACGACAACACTACACCACACAACATCGCACAATACAACAACACACCAACAACACACAACATAACAACACACCAAAAACACACAACACCACACAGCCACACAACACTACAACACCACACAGCCACACACCACTACAACACCACACAACCCAACAACACACAACACTAACATTAGATTAAATGAGGTATTTGTTATGATGATAACAATACAAAATTTCAATTCAAATCGAGGTGATTACGTAATTTATATACTAGCACAGAAGGGGTACACTTATATTAGGAATGGCGATAACAGCATTCGAGAATGTTTGTGCAACAGCTATATATGTGTATGTACTATGGTCATTTTTCAACAGACGATCCGTTGAGAATTTGCCAAGGTCATTTTTCAACGGTCATTTTTCAACAGACCTGCCGTTGAGAATTGACCCTAGACGCTGTCAATTTCCAACGGCATGTTCAATTTCCAACGGCATTCGGGGTCCGTTTTCAACGTTGAAAACTGACCCGAGGTAATTTTGAGATCTGTTTGTTGAGATTCTTCCTGAATGTCTTTTCTCCAAAAATTTTAGTTGTATTGAGAAAGTTACAGTGTTCTCTCCCAGGTACGAGACACACTTTAATCTATAATAATTGTAGCTAGTTTCTGTTCCTGCTTAGCGTTCTCAGCAGAAAGGGAGAGGGACGACTGGATTGCTATTTCATTTGTATTTGTTGGTATAGTATGATACTGTGGGATGTGCTGTTCGATACCTTTGATATAAAGTTTCAGTGGAGTAGTATTTAAATGTAGGTAAAAGTTTCACTATCACATGCATATGGAGACGCATATGAACTCCCGACACACGCACTTACCGCACGCATACAGAGTAGTTTGCTTGTTTGTTTAGTTTTACGTCCTATTTCCAACCGGGATCATTTATCGGTAAGGACGTGTCCAGCAAAGGTGGAGAAAGGTCGGAGTTCATGGAGAAAAACACCAACCTGTCGTTCTGTACTTGACAACTGCCCAACAGGGGATTCGAACGCACGATCCAGAGATGGATGGAAGGCTTGTGGTAATATATCGGGACATCTAAACTATTCGACCACTTTGGTCTATAATATACACAATAGACCGTCCAAAAACACCATGTGTGTTAATAGACATAAAGGTATTTTACCAGGTGATTTAAAGGTTGAAATAATTAAGGTAGGTTGTATCAATGACACCATTGTCTGCTGCTAAAGAGGATGGGTTACACTAAAAAACATTTTAAAAATAACATCATTGCATAATTTTCATACAAATGTAGTAACGAAATTTCAAGCTTTTAGGACATGTCATTTTGAATCACAGGTGATTTCTTACATTGTACATTTACCTTGTACATATACACTATTTCGATATTGTGAGTTATTGTCCCCACTTCCCTCTATACCATATTATAATATGTAAACTAGCAAGCGTTCGACAAGTCTAATGAACTACTGGCATGATAAGACCAACAAAAAATATGTCTGTTTAAAGTTACATTGGCAAAAAAAATTAGGGTCGGTCGGTCGGGAGAATTTTTGTTTCTTTTTTTTAGTGTCTTTCACTCTAAAATGTAGTCTGAGATCGAAATCTCGACTTTTTAATTTTTTTTCGTAGAAAAGTGGGGAAAAAAATTAGGGTCGGGGTTAAAAAATTAGTGTTTATCGGGTAACCCTAAACAGACATATTTTTTTGGCCTATTGTGATTCTATCTTCTCGGGGGTGCTCTAACAACTAGAAGGTTCATCTATACAAGGCAAAGACACGTACATGTGTAATGCTATCATCCTATATTAGAACTTAATTACACACGAATAATGACTACAAGTTTACGAGAAATGTCTCCGTGTCGTTGTAGATGATATTAACTTTACATAATTAACACAATTGTTTGTGTTTCATGTCCTTGGGACCTACTTCCTTGTTTAAAGGGTGTATGGTAAAATTACCACATAACGCCATGTTTTATTGTTATGGCATAAATATTGCCCAATGTCGTCAGTGAATTGTTATTAATGTTGCATACAATACCGTTCTCACAAGCTATCTAATTCCCTTGGGTAAGACAAGCATGAATCATTAACTCATTGTAGTAAGACATTCTTCCACTGTACCGGATCACGTTTACGGCTCAATTAACATTTCAAAACTGACGGTATATTGTAAGGGTAACGTGAATTGTCAACAAAATGTACTGGGGATGTGTTGACCGAGTGGCAAGATGTCCAGACATATAACCACAAACCATCTCTGGGTCTCGAGTTGGAAAAAAAACATATGAAAGTTACTCATCAATTTTCCAAATAGATATTTAGTTTAAACAATATTTATTAAAATATATACATACATATACACCAATACATACAGACAGCTAGGATGGGAAAACAAGCTAAGAGCTTATATTAATTCCTCTCCTGAAATAAAAGCACGGCGTTTTGACATGGACATATAAACAATAACAGGACAACCAGTGAGATAATACATTTATACTTAAATAGAGATATTTCTCTCTCCCTCTATATATTTTTTCCGTAGTACATTAAGTGTTTAATATAGAAATATACTGTCAATAGACAATTAATTTTATAGTTACTTCTCAATTAAGTGATAAATCTATATGATTTTCGTATACATCTACTGCAGACATTTAAAATAATAATTTTGTGATAGTAAATGTATAGTTATAATTATGAATTAATTATGTAGTTTAACATATCATATTAATTGAAACCCCAGTGAAAAAAAAACACAAAAAAAAACAAACAAGAAAACTATACAAGGTATGAATTACTAAAATATTTTACTGTAAAATATGAACTTCTGTACCGAAGCAAAAATTTCCTCGTTCATTTTATTTTCAAATGAAGGATCACCCCATAAAAGGAGGAGTTGGTTGCGAGTTCCTAGTTCCTAGTTCCGTTTAATAAACGGAACTAGGAACCAGACCCGAGTTCCGTTTAACTTAAACGGAACTAGGAACCAGACCCGAGTTCCGTTTAACTTAAACGGAACTAGGAACCAGACCCGAGTTCCGTTTAAGCTTATACGGAACTAGGAACCAGACCCGAGTTCCGTTTAAGCTTATACGGAACTAGGAACCAGACCCGAGTTCCGTTTAACAAACATACTGGCCAACGAGCGGAGTTCCGTTTATTAGGATTCCTATCTCTAACTGCATGTTCTATTACCTATTATATACAGGAATCGAACTTAGAGCTTCCATGAATAATACAGCACAGAATTAATCTCCTTATCACAAGTTTCCTTAAACGGATCTGACACCTAGACTCCAGTTCCGTTTAACTTAAACGGAACTAGGAACCAGACCCGAGTTCCGTTTAAGCTTATACGGAACTAGGAACCAGACCCGAGTTCCGTTTAACAAACATACTGGCCAACGAGCGGAGTTCCGTTTATTAGGATTCCTATCTCTAACTGCATGTTCAATTACCTATTATATACAGGAATCGAACTTAGAGCTTCCATGAATAATACAGCACAGAATTAATCTCCTTAACACAAGTTTCCTTAAACGGATCTGACACCTAGACTCCAGTTCCGTTTAACTTAAACGGAACTAGGAACCAGACCCGAGTTCCGTTTAACAAACATACTGGCCAACTAGTGGAGTTCCGTTTATAAGGATTTCTACATCTTATAAGATATTAAATTACATATGTTAGACAGGAATCTAGCTCTGAGCTTTCAGGAACGATACAACTTATACAATTTATCTCTATAACACAGATTTTCTTAAACGGATCTGACACCTACATCCTAGTTCCGTTTAACTTAAACGGAACTAGAAACCAGACCTGAGTTCCGTTTAACACAAGTATACTGGTCAATGAGTCGAGTTCCGTTTGTTAGGATTTCTGCATCGTATAAGATATTAAATTCAAATGATATAAAGGAATCTAGCTCTGAGCTTTCAGGAATGATACAACAGAGAATTAATCTCTATAACACAGATTTTATCAAACGGATCTGACACCTAGACCATTCCGTTTTGCTTAAACGGAACTAGGAACCAGACCCTAGATCCGTTTAACACAAATACTGGTCAACCAGCCGGATTCCGTTTATTAAAATTTCTACATGTAATAAGATGTTTAATTACCATTATAATTCTGAAATCGAACGTAAAGCTTCCATGAATAATACAACACTTAATTAATCTTTATAACAGAATTTCTTCAGCGGGTTTGACACCTAGACCCCAGTTCCGTTTAACTAAATCGGAACTAGGAACCAGACCCGAGTTCCGTTAAACACAAATACTGGTCAACCAGCCGGGTTCCATTTATTAGAATATCTACCTCTAATAAGATGTTTAATTACCATTGTAATACAGGAATCGAACTTAAAGCTTCCATGAATAATACAACACAGAATTTCTTCAACGGGTTTGACACCTAGACCCTGGTTCCGTTTAACTTAAACGGAACTAGGAACCAGACCCGGGTTCCGTTTAAGCTCAAACAGAAACTAGGAACCATATTCGAGTTCCGTTTATTTGATAGGAACTAGGAACCAGACCCGAGGTCAGTTTAGAGCCGACGCTTGCATAGATGTGACTTTTCTAGATTTATTTTTACAGGAATTGTCTTTGAAATTTCAGGACCATGTAATCAAAGTAAAAATCATTTCAGTGTAGATTTCTTTACACGACATCGACAACGAGACCTGTTCTGTTCTGTTTAATATTATGCGGATCCAGGAATCAGTTCCTAGTTCTGTTTAAGCCGATGTTGGCCTATACATTGCCTTTAAAGACTTTAATGAATATCCTGATGCTTAATAGTGCCACGTATCGCAATACGGGTGCCTTATAGTAATCAGGTTGTCGGTCTATCTGTCCGTCCGTCTGTACGTCCGTCCGTCCGTCCGTCCGTCCGCCTGTCCTTTTTTAGTTCTTTTTTTGTTACCAAGAAGTCTTAAATTGCAGATGTAGGTTACCTTAGTGCCCTTGTTCTGCATATTACATTTTTGGGCCAATCGGTCAATATGATGGCCGACAGAGAAACACCTTTGATTTTGGTAGTTGATATTTATCTCTATTAAGCACCAAAGGGATCTGTCTGAAATTTCAGAGGTTGGATCCCCTTAGGTTCCTAGTTGCGTTTAAGGCATTTTTGAACCGATCTATCTACAAGAAACCCCCAAATGGGCCATACAACTCAATCAAACAAAATCAAATGATGGCCAAGAGGCAGCCATTTTGGATTTTAATATTTATTGTATAAAAAGCAGAGAAAATATTCCTCTTTCGTCAGACATACATCATTCTTTGGTACGCGCCAAGAATCCTCTAAGATATCTTGTAATATATACTGTCATCAATCATTTCGAAATCAGAGCTTCAATTTTACATTCCATTGTCAAGATATTACTTTTCCTAATCGCAAAGCATCTTGAGCGGGGCCTATTTTGACGTGTCAGTATTCTAGTATTTTACAGTAATCGTCTTCGGAACCTTTAGGAACATATAATCACAGAAAAACTCAATATAGCGTAGAAACGGAGTCGAAAAACCATGCCCGAGTTCCGTTTAAGATCATACGAATCTAGGAATTAGACCCGAGTTCCTTTTAACCCAACGCAATCAAATTCCATATTCAGTTCACGTGCTTTTACTGACCAATGAGTTCGTTTATTATGATTCCCACGTGTAATAAGATGTTTAACTGGATATTTTCATTGGACAATATGACGGGTGTTTATCTAACAAGGAAAAGTGGTCAATGGCATTCATATCTTAACTCGACTTATGAAGAAGAATTTTTCCTCATCTCGCACGCTTAAGTTAACCCTGTTGCACCTAAATTTTGGTCAAAGGTTCAAGCCACTGGTTATGCAATACACGATAGACTGCCGTCCTCTTTGTCTGCTAAGCTTGAGTGTTGAACTCTGGAAACTTGGTCAATGAACCAGGTAGTGTTCGGCTCCAAGGAGCACCACACGATGGAGAGGCTGTTGCGTCTCTCCATCCAGAATGTCATATATAAACTTGAAAACTTCTGCCCTGAACAGGACATTGAGAGGATTGGCTTCTTTGAAGGTGTCATTACTCGTCAATGTCAGACGTGGTCCCTTCTGCCTTTTTTGAAGAGAATTCAGACGTTGAAGGCCATTACCTCACAGAGGTCAGCACCACCAAAAAAGAAGGCTAGAAATTCTGCTCCCACTGTTATATGCGACCGAAGTCAAAGCCTTATTTCAATGGTAACATTGGGAAGGGTAGGAAGAGTACAAACCATCATTTGGACAAGACGAAAAGTTCCTGATTCGTCTCTCCGTCCTTGATCGTTCCATACGAAAGGTCTGTTCTTGAGAATTCAGCCAGTCTCAGATTCAAGTCCTCCTCTCGTAAATTAGGGTTTGGGTAAGGCAACAATTCTCCATCTGTGAAGGTCTCGATATTCCTCGTTTTCATCTTCCTGTAGGAGATCGTCACTCCACCTTCTAGAGTCAATGGAAGGATATCACTCAGGACCCTTGAGCCTTTTCTGTAGTGGAGGAGCGGTTTGGCATTCCATACTTGCGGCATCTGCACTTTGTGTCAAAGTATGTATTTTTTCCCTCCTTCGGGGGATCCGGAGATGGCAGTTTCCATCCGGGAGGAAGTAAGGACCATGCTTTTAAAGGGCGCGGGCGAGGAGGTGCCTATTATGGACTACACACTCGGCTTCTATTCCAGAATAATTATGATCCGCAAGAGGTTTGGAGCTTGGTGTCCCATCAACTGCTGCTGGTTGTAGTGTGATTTCTGCACTCAAAGGAAGACATATTCACAACTATGTCGACGAATTCTTAATGATCCATCTAGTTCGGGAATCTTTGGATCGGAACACCCGTCTGGTCATGAAACTTTTGCTTAGAGTTGGCTTAGTTCCTTAAAGAGTATGAGGTTCCCCTTCTTAAAACATTGTCTTCTTGGGAAACCGTTTCCACGCGGTTCATGGTATTGTCATTCCAACTTTGAAGAAATTCGAGAAGGCTAGAGATATTCCTCTGACCTTCATCGGCTGGCCCCTCGTTGGTCTCAAAATATTCTGTATTATCTCAACTCATGGGGTTTGCTAGGTGGTGTACTCTGAAAGGCAATTACAAATGTATTTCAGGGGGTTTCGTTGTCGTCCATGCCAGCTCCCACCGTGAACATGTTCACGGATGCGTTCATGGAAGTGTTAGGGGCTTACCTCGACATCCATTGCCAGTCGATGGAGTGGTCTGGGGAACATGCAGAAGATGATGGCTCTTCTGTTTTCTGTGCAGACATTTTAGAAGATTCTGCATTCCAATGCGGTTTGAATGACTACGGACAACTCTACAGTGGTCGCTTATCTGGAGAGAAAGGGACACCAGCTCACGTCCTTTGTGTCCTCGCTATCAGTATTTCCGTATTATTCCTATCTATAAGGAAATGCAGTTAACAATTATAGTCAAGCATCTTCCAGGAAGCGCAAATGTTCTGGCGGATAATCTCCAGGCGGCGCCAGCTGGTTATGATAGAACGGCATCTATATCCCTCGACCTTTTTGCCTCTTTTCTCAATAATCAGTTGTCAACCTTTGTCTCTCCGTGGCAAACCAAATGGCTTGGGCCATGGACGCAGGGTTCTACAGAAGTTTCCGGAGCATTATTGCCCCTTCTTTCCGATAGCGCCACTGTTGCCGCGTCAACCCTGGTTTTCGGAGCTCTTGTCGTTTCTGGTGGCTCGTCCTCTGGTTCTCTCTCACCAAAACCAAATGTCTTTCGTTAGCATCGGCCCCAGACGTTACCTTCACGCTTGGACGTGATTTCAGGAGTCCTAGCTCAGACAGGCTTTTCTTCGGATATGTCAGCTCGCATCGTCCGATCAATTAGGTCTTTCTCCTCTGCCGCCTACCAGTCACGCTGGAAGATCTTCTTTGATTGGCGTCAGGAAGATTGATCCGGTCATGGCCTCTGCCCAGCTGATTGCGAGTTTCCTTCTCTGTCTTGTTTAGGGGGCACAATCATGTACTATTGCAGGCTATCGCACAGCTATTGCCAGTGTACTTTCTTTCCGTGGTAGACCAGAGGTAGGATCTTCACTTCTTTGTCTGTCTTGATTCTGGGGTTCAATCTGGACAGGCCTAACGTACAGTAGTTAGCTCACAGTGGAACCTAGAACTCGTTTTAGAGTCATAAATGGGGGCTTCGGCTTCTAATGGGCCTTTAGGATCGGACTCCATAAAGTTTTTAACTTTTAAGACTGTCTTTTTGCTTGCTGTTGCCTCAGGCCACATGAGAAGTGATATTTATGCATTGTCTTTTCGCTCTTCGCGTATTTCATGGGCAAGAGCTAGATCTGCCGTTACCCTTCTCACTGATCCTGAAATTTGGGCAAAGAATTGGGAACCAGGTTTTTCGCCCCATTCCATTAGAATTCCTTTCCTGTCAGTCTCTATTGAGTCTGGGGAGAATTATCGTATGCTTTGTTCCTGTCGGGACCTTAAAACAGGGTCAGCAGGATATCTCCTTCCAGCCCATCTCCACATTGATATGTCAGGTGATCAAGATTGCTTATGAGCCGTCTAATGATCAATCTCATGCGGAATGCAAGGTGAGGGCTCATGAGGTTATAGCCCTTGAGACTTCTTTGGCTCTCCGCAATAGGTCCTTGTACCAGGACATCAATGTCTTCTGCCGTTTGGCGTGGTCAGTCTACTTTCACCTCCGGTCTCTGTCCTTCCACTCTGATGGACTGTTTTCTGTCTGTGACTGTTTCTCCTCAGTAGACATTATATGCATTTATGGTCTTTTAACCTTATGCGAGCAGGTTTCACAATGCTGCACCTCTTTCCACGGAGAGGTATATCCGTTTTTACCTTTGTTCATTCAACCCTGTTTTATATTCTCTGCCTGGGGCCTGTCCCCTACATTTACCATTTGACTGGGCTGCCTGTCTTCGGACTTGCCATTACGGTAAGAAAGACAAATTCGCATACTAAAGTTATAGTAGCGTATTACTGAAAAGAAATTGAGGTTTTTCAATGTAAAACCAATTTACATGATGTAAAACTAACAATGACTTTATGGGGTTCCACTCTTCTGTCCTCCCTCCCTTTCCTCCTCAGTCATTTGGCCTCGTGGCTACATAGAGGTGTTTAGGAAGGGACATCATTCTATATACTCTCGTCGAGTACGAAATAAGGTACGGTAGGGAGACGGGATTCTCAAATATAATGTTTTCAGGGCTATAAAAATTGGTGTATGTAGTGAATTTGAATTCTAAAGTTATAGTAAGTATTATATCATGAAAGTGGCTTAACATTGAAAAAAACTCTAATTTCCTTATAAAAGACTTCTTCTCTAAAACTAAGCACGATATATAACAACTCATATTGCAAAGGTAGTATCTGTATGGGGTGAGGATACAAAATTATAAAAAGGGTGTGGCTTATCCCCTTGGGGGTCAATTTGTTTATTTCAATTTGTTTATTTCCATATAAACGACTTTTTCTCTGAAATTAAGTATGAGATAGTACTCATATTGCGATGGTAGCATCCTTAAGGGAATTCAAAATTGTAAAAATGCTGGGACTGACTCTCTACCACTATTGATTAGCACTCATAATCATATGATATTGAAAGCATCATTATATGATGGAGATTTAAAATTAAGCAAATCGTGGAGCCTGTTTTGCTATTTCCAATTGTAAGAGTTTTTGTGACAATTACTTCATAAAACAGGTGATTCTTTGATCTATTTTGTTGACTCACGGAAGGATATTCTTAAACAAGATCAATAGGTACAATGTACATGTATATTTCGAAGGCAGTTTTGGTATATGCTTAGATTCGATAAAATGCACATCAATTTAACAAGAATTTAAAATATCAGAAAAATATTAATTTGAAATACTCCTTCACATAAAAATAAAAATAAATGGAGAAAAATAATCTGGAAATCTAAATATTTCGATGAAACATTGTTAGATTTAAAATTAAAAATACAATCCTTTTACCATGGGGATTAGATAAAGATATCTGTAAAAATCGTATGTACTGGGCTTAAACGGTCTAGATCTGTTGCCAAGAATTTCCATTTAATTTCAAAAGAATTCCGGTCTCATTCATAAACGCCGCACGTCGCGTTATCGCATAACTTCACTCGGTCCTTTGGACCAGTTGAGCTAAAATGAGTAAATGCTATGGCAAGCCAATCTAAAATTTATTGAAGGAGCAAGGTCCATCCAGAATTTGATCGAATTATATAAGATATCATATATTATTATATTCCATATCAGGCCCTTCGGGTCAGATGAGCTTTACAAATGTCTATGCAAGCGTGGGGTTATACGGAACTCAGGTCTGGTTCCTAGTTCCGTATAAGCTTAAACGGAACTCGGGTCTGGTTCCTAGTTCCGTTTAAGTTAAACGGAACTGGAGTCTAGGTGTCAGATCCGTTTAAGGAAACTTGTGATAAGGAGATTAATTCTGTGCTGTATTATTCATGGAAGCTCTAAGTTCGATTCCTGTATATAATAGGTAATAGAACATGCAGTTAGAGATAGGAATCCTAATAAACGGAACTCCGCTCGTTGGCCAGTATGTTTGTTAAACGGAACTCGGGTCTGGTTCCTAGTTCCGTATAAGCTTAAACGGAACTCGGGTCTGGTTCCTAGTTCCGTTTAAGTTAAACGGAACTGGAGTCTAGGTGTCAGATCCGTTTAAGGAAACTTGTGTTAAGGAGATTAATTCTGTGCTGTATTATTCATGGAAGCTCTAAGTTCGATTCCTGTATATAATAGGTAATTGAACATGCAGTTAGAGATAGGAATCCTAATAAACGGAACTCCGCTCGTTGGCCAGTATGTTTGTTAAACGGAACTCGGGTCTGGTTCCTAGTTCCGTATAAGCTTAAACGGAACTCGGGTCTGGTTCCTAGTTCCGTTTAAGTTAAACGGAACTGGAGTCTAGGTGTCAGATCCGTTTAAGGAAACTTGTGTTAAGGAGATTAATTCTGTGCTGTATTATTCATGGAAGCTCTAAGTTCGATTCCTGTATATAATAGGTAATTGAACATGCTGTTAGAGATAGGAATCTTATAATAAACGGAACTCCGCTCGTTGGCCAGTATGTTTGTTAAACGGAACTCGGGTCTGGTTCCTAGTTCCGTATAAGCTTAAACGGAACTCGGGTCTGGTTCCTAGTTCCGTTTAAGTTAAACGGAACTGGAGTCTAGGTGTCAGATCCGTTTAAGGAAACTTGTGTTAAGGAGATTAATTCTGTGCTGTATTATTCATGGAAGCTCTAAGTTCGATTCCTGTATATAATAGGTAATTGAACATGCAGTTAGAGATAGGAATCCTAATAAACGGAACTCCGCTCGTTGGCCAGTATGTTTGTTAAACGGAACTCGGGTCTGGTTCCTAGTTCCGTATAAGCTTAAACGGAACTCGGGTCTGGTTCCTAGTTCCGTATAAGCTTAAACGGAACTCGGGTCTGGTTCCTAGTTCCGTTAAAGTTAAACGGAACTCGGGTCTGGTTCCTAGTTCCGTTTAAGTTAAACGGAACTCGGGTCTGGTTCCTAGTTCCGTTTAAGTTAAAAGGGAACGGGAACTCGGGTCTGGTTCCTAGTTCCGTTTAAGTTAAACGGAACTGGAGTCTATGTGTCAGATCCGTTTAAGGAAACTTGTGTTAAGGAGATTAATTCTGTGCTGTATTATTCATGGAAGCTCTAAGTTCGATTCCTGTATATAATAGGTAATTGAACTTGCAGTTAGAGATAGGAATCCTAATAAACGGAACTCCGCTCGTTGGCCAGTATGTTTGTTAAACGGAACTCGGGTCTGGTTCCTAGTTCCGTATAAGCTTAAACGGAACTCGGGTCTGGTTCCTAGTTCCGTTTAAGTTAAACGGAACTGGAGTCTAGGTGTCAGATCCGTTTAAGGAAACTTGTGTTAAGGAGATTAATTCTGTGCTGTATTATTCATGGAAGCTCTAAGTTCGATTCCTGTATATAATAGGTAATTGAACATGCAGTTAGAGATAGGAATCCTAAATAAACGGAACTCCGCTCATTGGCCAGTATATGTTTGTTAAACGGAACTCGGGTCTGGTTCCTAGTTCCGTATAAGCTTAAACGGAACTCGGGTCTGGTTCCTAGTTCCGTTTAAGTTAAACGGAACTCGGGTCTGGTTCCTAGTTCCGTTTAAGTTAAACGGAACTCGGGTCTGGTTCCTAGTTCCGTTTAAGTTAAACGGAACTCGGGTCTGGTTCCTAGTTCCGTTTATTAAACGGAACTAGGAACTAGGAACTCGCAACCAACTTCAGCCCTCCATAAAAGGATATTTAAATCGTCAACGATATTATATTTTGTGAATATACCAGAAAGATATTGTCGCCTAATGTCAGCATATTTGATACAAATGAAAAAAAATGAACAGAGTCTTCTATTTTAAAACCACATGCACAACGAGGCGAATCTATAAGATTTTTACTGAAAAGATGTTGGTTTAGTATACTGCATTCTAGACGAAACCGAGCATGAAGTATTTGGTCTGGTCTATTACCTGTGTTAAAATAGCTAAACGGTGTTCTTGTGATTTCAGTTTCAAGGTATTTTTTGATAACCTTAAAGGGACAATTCAGTCTAAGAGAACATGAAAATTTGTACGTATATCGAAAAAAACCCAGTTCTAATGGAAATTCGATCAGTCGGTTTTACTGTGATATGCCAGAAAAGCCCATGGTGGTGAAATACGTGTGAAATGTTCAAACTCGCACCTCCGTGAAGTTGATTCCTAGTTCCCAGTTCCTTATTCCATTACTTATTCGATTCCCTGATTACTTATTCGATTCCCTGATTACTTATTCGATTTCTAGCTACTAATTACCATCAGAAATGGTTCAAAATGCATTATTATGCATCACAATAATCTAGTTGACCTTTTAATTGCTCGTTAAGGGCCCATTACTTATTCGATTCCCTGATTACTTATACGATTCCCTGATTACTTATTCGATTTCTAGCCACTAATTACCATCAGAAATGGTTCAAAATGCATTATTATGCATCACAATGATCTAGTTGACCTTTTAATTGCTCGTTAAGGGCCCATTACTTATTCGATTCCCTGATTACTTATTCGATTCCCTGATTACTTATTCGATTTCTAGCTACTAATTACCATCAGAAATGGTTCAAAATGCATTATTATGCATCACAATGATCTAGTTGACCTTTTAATTGCTCGTTAAGGGCCCATTACTTATTCGATTCCCTGATTACTTATTCGATTCCCTGATTACTTATTCGATTTCTAGCTACTAATTACCATCAGAAATGGTTCAAAATGCATTATTATGCATCACAATGATCTAGTTGACCTTTTAATTGCTCGTTAAGGGCCCATTACTTATTCGATTCCCTGATTACTTATTCATAATAATGCATTTTGAAACATTTCTGATGGTAATTAGAAGCTAGAAATTGAATAAGTAATCAGAGAATCGAATAAGTAATCAGGGAATCGAATAAGTAATCAGGGAATCGAATAAGTAATGGGCCCTTAACGAGCAATTAAAAGGTCAACTAGATCATTGTGATGCATAATAATGCATTTTGAACCATTTCTGATGGTAATTAGTAGCTAGAAATTGAATAAGTAATCAGGGAATCGAATAAGTAATCAGGGAATCGAATAAGTAATCAGGGAATCGAATAAGTAATGGGCCCTAAACGAGCAATTAAAAGGTCAACTAGATTATTGTAATGCATAATAATGCATTATGAACCATTTCTGATGGTAATTAGTAGCTAGAAATTGAATAAGTAATCAGGGAATCGAATAAGTAATCAGGGAATCGAATAAGTAATGGGCCCTTAACGAGCAATTAAAAGGTCAACTAGATCATTGTGATGCATAATAATGCATTATGAACCATTTCTGATGGTAATTAGTAGCTAGAAATTGAATAAGTAATCAGGGAATCGAATAAGTAATGGGCCCTTAACGAGCAATTAAAAGGTCAACTAGATCATTGTGATGCATAATAATGGATTTTGAACCATTTCTGATGGTAATTAGTAGCTAGAAATTGAATAAGTAATCAGGGAATCGAATAAGTAATCAGGGAATCGAATAAGTAATGGGCCCTTAACGAGCAATTAAAAGGTCAACTAGATCATTGTGATGCATAATAATGCATTTTGAACCATTTCTGATGGTAATTAGTAGCTAGAAATTGAATAAGTAATCAGGGAATCGAATAAGTAATCAGGGAATCGAATAAGTAATTGGCCCTTAACGAGCAATTAAAAGGTCAACTAGATCATTGTGATGCATAATAATGCATTTTGAACCATTTCTGATGGTAATTAGTAGCTAGAAATTGAATAAGTAATCAGGGAATCGAATAAGTAATCAGGGAATCGAATAAGTAATGGGCCCTTAACAAGCAATTAAAAGGTCAACTAGATCATTGTGATGCATAATAATGCATTTTGAACCATTTCTGATGGTAATTAGTAGCTAGAAATTGAATAAGTAATCAGGGAATCGAATAAGTAATCAGGGAATCGAATAAGTAATCAGGGAATCGAATAAGTAATGGGCCCTTAACAAGCAATTAAAAGGTCAACTAGATTATTGTGATGCATAATAATGCATTTTGAACCATTTCTGATGGTAATTAGTAGCTAGAAATTGAATAAGTAATCAGGGAATCGAATAAGTAATGGGCCCTTAACGAGCAATTTAAAGGTCAACTAGATCATTGTGATGCATAATAATGCATTTTGAACCATTTCTGATGGTAATTAGTAGCTAGAAATTGAATAAGTAATCAGGGAATCGAATAAGTAATCAGGGAATCGAATAAGTAATGGGCCCTTAACGAGCAGTTAAAACGTCAACTAGATCATTGTGATGCATAATAATGCATTTTCAACCATTTCTGATGGTAATTAGTAGCTAGAAATTGAATAAGTAATCAGGGAATTGAATAAGTAATCAGGGAATCGAATAAGTAATGGAATAAGGAACTGGGAACTAGGAATCAACTTCACGGAGGTAAACTCGCTCGCTGTCCGCCATTACACATTGTGGTCGAACATATTGTATACCGAACCCTGTCCCTTGCTCGTAGAGTAATGCAACTTTACTCTAGAACTGCTCATATTGCTCTGACAGTAGTGTGTTTACCTTATTAGGTGAATTTTTTTTGCCTAAAAATCATTGTATCACCTCGTCAGTGGTTATGTAGTTCATTTGTTTAACGTGCGTGAGTTTGACTCGGGTATGGGTACTGCGTGCATGTTGTACCTGCTTTATCGTATCGATCAACGATTTGTAATAACAACGGTCTCAATTAAAATACTAAACAATGACGTGGTATTTGTCAATATTTTATGTTACATGTTTCATAAGAAATGTAGACCAATACATTTATGTCATATTTTGCTACTTGGTTATGTAAAAGAATTAGCCTGAGTGAATTGTCTCTTTAATAGAGGAATTTTCTCTTATATCTACTGGAAGTTCATTCCATGCAAGAGTCGATGAAGGTTTTTTAAAAAAGATTCATAATACAAATTTGTTCTTGTGCGAATCGTTTGATGCATATTTGATCATCTAGTGTTGTACAGTGTATGTATGAATTGCGGTTGGTCTAGGGGGTAATATGGAGGGAGGATATTTTGGAGATGTGTTATGAACCATTTTGTGATATTGTAAAAGTTTATGTTTTCTACGACGTTCGACTAGCTTTTCCCATTGTGTGTCTTTATAAAGTAATTCTATTTTCGAAAGTTTGGTTCCCCCTGTTATAATTCGGGCCGCTTCTGTTTGAACACTTTCTAACCTATCAATTAGGTATTTTGGAATATTGTCCCAAATTACATCCGCATATTCTAAGATGGATCTAACGAATGACATGTTAATGTGTTGTAAAGTGTCTCTATCAAGTGTAAATTTTAATTTTCTCATTTTTACTTATGTTTAATCTTTTACAGACTGATTCTATAACGTGGTCTATATGTATATTCCAAGAAAGATTTGAAGAGAACCAAACTCCAAGATGTTTGTGATTGGTAACTTCAGAAACAACACTGTTATTTAAGTAAATGTCTCCATGATCGGGTCCTAATAATGTCCGTGATATTATTAAACTTTCTGTTTTGTTTGGGTTAAAAGTCACCAGCCACGTATCAGCCCATTTTTGAATTGTTTCAAGATAATTATTCAACACTGATCTTGCCACATTTGGATTATTAACAATAACGTACAGAGACGTGTCATCTGCAAACAGTTTAACGTTACATCGTAAATTAACAACTATGTCATTGATATGAATAAGAAAAAGTAGAGGACCGAGTATTGACCCTTGTGGTACACCCGCATTTATGTTTTTGAAGTTTGAAAATTTAACGCCAACAACTATTCTTTGCTTCCTATTTTTTAAATAACTTTCAAACCATTTATTAATGTTACCTGATAAGCCCGCTAGTTTCAATTTATATATCAACCCATTATGCCAAACACGGTCAAACGCCTTACTTATATCACAAAATACTATTCTAATTTCTTTCCCTAAGTATAAAGTTTTCCCAATATCATTTGTAATATAAAGTAGCTGATTAATTGCAGAATCACCAGATGTAAAACCCGACTGGTGTTTAGTGAAGAAGTTTTTATCTTTAAGAAAATTGTAAATATATTTAAACACACAACGTTCCATTAATTTACCAACAATACTTATAAGAGAAATGGGTCTATAGTTTGCTAGATTAGATCTGTCGCCTTTTTTAAATACTGGAGTTACATTTGCAGTTTTCCAACTATCTGGATAAATACCTGAATTTAAGGAATTATTGAAAATACAACATAGCGGGTTAAATAATTGCTCTTTGCCTTCTTTCAAAAGCTTTGCATGAATTAAGTCGGGACAACTTGCTTTAGACACGTCAAGAACACTTATGGCGTAATTAACATCCTGGGGAGTTATAGTGAATATATCTAAATAAGGTGGATGGAATACATTGTGTGTAGGTAATGTAGCATGTGAAGTGTTTAATGAAGACTGTTCTGCGAAATAGGTGTTTTGTACGATGGCCCATATCAGCCGACATGGCAACTGCTTTACTAAACTGTAGTTGTACACACATTTGTGGTGATTGTCATGGCAACTGCTTTAGTAAAAAGCACTTGCCAACGAGTTTTGTCATTTTACTCGTTTGGCAACTGCTTTACTAAAGTAACTGTTTTGTCATCCTTACGCGTGGACCATATCAGCCGTATTCGCGAGTGTCTGGCTTTTGAGACAATTAACATTCCACGCCGATATCAAGCCTAGTTTGATGCCGTACAGGTGTGCTGATTAAATGACCTTTGAAACAAAAACGATACTTTACGACACAAGACAAAGGCGATTAAAGCTATATACAAATAACATAGCCATAGGTGGTAACAAGTTATTGTACGGTAATTAACGGTAAACTAATTTTGAGAGCCGGATGGGGAGAGGTTACAGCCCTAGGATAGGGACAATTAAATGATAGCTAGATTATATCTCCTTAGTTTGAAACTTAATCAGACTTGTATACTTAGTAGAGACAAAAAAATCGAGCCAAATTTCAATGATTTTTTTCCAATATACTAGGGACTGGTTGCCAGTCTAGGAGGGAAGCTAATTTAATGCAGGCATTCAACTCGCCTAAATCTCTCATTATATGCCCCTATCTAGGGAAAACCCATATTTTTACATAATACCTGATATTATTAAAGATGAATAAACATGAGTATGAAATTTTATAATATATTGAGTTACTTCACTGAAAGCCTATTTTCATTTAAACGTCAACATTAGCCACAGATTGCGTTACCTACCAATGATTCTACCAAGAAAAGTGTCGTAAAATATCGTTTTGGTTTCAAAGGTCATTTAATCAGTACATGTGTACAGCGTCAAACTAGTTTAGATGTCGGCGTGGAATGTTAATTGTCTCAAAAGTCAGACACTCGCCAACACGGCTGATATGGACCACGCGTAAGGATGACAAAACACTTACTTTAGTAAAGCAGTTGCCAAACGAGTAAAATGACAAAACACGTTGGCAAGTGCTTTTTACTAAAGCAGTTGCCATGACAATCACCACAAATGTGTGTACAACTACAGTTTAGTAAAGCAGTTGCCATGTCGGCTGATATGGGCCATCGTAGTTTTGTGCGTCTGCTTTACTTTTATCATAATTAATTACTGTATTGTTACATATTAATGGGGGTATAGAAAAAGATTTTTTGGAGAAGCGAGTGAACGTGTTTGCTAATTTCCACCATTGTCGAGTGCATGGTTTGGTAAGTTTAAGTGTATTTGACAGTTTAGTTTTGTAATCTGCCTTGGCTTTTCTTATCGCATCAACACATGAATTACGTAACTTTTTGAACTTATTCTAATGAATTTGACTTTGAGTATGTTTAGCTTTCCTATGCATACGTTTCCTAGCTCTTATCAGAGCTCTGATGTTATTATGCATCCAAGAGGAATCTCGAGGACGAACAGTAATAATTTTGTTGGGAACTAAACATGCAGCACAAGTTAAAATTGATTCGGTTAAAAAGTTAACAGCATCTTGTGAAGGGTAATTATTTATATTTACCTGCCAATCGATTTCACCAAGTTTGTTATTGAACAGCTGATAGTCGCCTTGGTTATATAGCCATATTTTTCTTTTAAATGTACAATTGTAGGTGTTTTTAGGAATATCAATATATACATATATAGGGCAGTGGTATCTATCTAAAGCTGGCCATGGTGGAACGATTCTCCAACTGATACCTTTTTAATTGTAAAGAAGAAGTTCTTTCAGTGAAGTTTGTTGGATCATTTACTAATTGAGTTAGGGAATATCTTTTATATGTACTGGTCCGTGTGTAACTGGCAGGTTCAACATGTTTTCATTAAAATCACCAGTTATAAAGATATTCTCAGTATTTGTATCAAAAGCAAGATCTATAGAGTTTTCTATGAGGAGCCATATATCATTTTTGGAATTTGGAGGTCTATAAAATGTTCCAATTAAAATATCAATATTGTTTATACTTATTTCTAATATACGTCCTTGGTACGACGGTGTACTTTTATATTTTTATTTACATATACAGCTATTCCTCCACCTATACGATCATATCTACTCCTAAGAAATGGGGGATGGAATTTGTCCAAAAGCAGATCATCCGAGGTCTCAGTGATAGAGTTTAACCAAGTTTCGGTAATAGCGATAAAATCGAAATCTTTAAGTTCATACATTATAATATCTATTCTTGGTAGCAAACTTTGAACCTTATAGTGAACTATTGACAAGTCATTATCATTATCAAATGATACAGTACTGTATGATGAAACTGTGTCTGAGTTATCAACAGAAGGACCCGGATTTAATTCAACATCTCCACATTGATATAGCAAATACGCAAACCATAAATGTACTAATAATATTAAACTGCAGACGCAAAAATAAATACACACAACTAACTGCTTATTACTATTTTCATGGAGAGCTTGCTGACTATGGATGTTGTTTATTTTGCCTTCAGAAATAAAAAAAACCCACAGTAATTGAAAGTGATCTGTATTTATAGAGCCAGAACAAATTTACCATCAGAAGAAAAAAGGGGTGATCCTCTTATTATCAAGTGGAAGGCGAGCTTTGAAACCATGTATCATAAGGATTTTAGTGCTTTCTATAATAATACAATATTGTAAAACAAAGGACAGTGAACGCGTACCTACATATAATTTTAACGGACAGATGGATGTATAAATTTATTTCAGACACTACATTTGATATTGCTATACAAATTTTCTTGATTTTATTGTTGTTGGATTAACCGCGGTAATTATATCTGCTTCAATGTCACATAAAGTTAATTGGGTAATTATATTACGTACACGGGGCAACCAGGTGGTATGACGCTTATTAGCCTCGGGACAATGGACACGCCAATTAAGCATAATTAGGGCTGAAGTTGGTTGCGAGTTCCTAGTTCCTAGTTCCGTTTAATAAACGGAACTAGGAACCAGACCCGAGTTCCGTTTAACTTAAACGGAACTAGGAACCAGACCCGAGTTCCGTTTAAGCTTATACGGAACTAGGAACCAGACCCGAGTTCCGTTTAACAAAAGTACTGGCCAACGAGCCGAGTTCCGTTTATTAGGATTTCTACCTCTAATTGAATGTTCAATTACATATTATATATCGGAATCGAACTCTGAGCTTTCAGCAGCGATACGACACAGAAAAGAAATCATTACGGATCCTTGTTTCTTTTACGAAATCAACATTTTGTATAACAAGTAAAACAATTCCTTGTTATACATGTATACCGATTCTCATGCGGTGACACATATACTAAACAGGCATTAGGTTATACGATAAAGGCAATACAGATAAGACCGCAAATTAGAACCGATGTACATGCTTGATATGAATAAAATATTGAAATTTCTTACCAAAATATAAACGCAGTATTTGTGCTTCGATACAGACCAGCAATTCCTTCCCAGGCCAGGATTCAGGGATTTCACTGAGGTTAGATGACACATAGATGTACAAAAGAAAATCGCAAAAATCAGATACATATAGAGGATAAGAAGATACATAAATTGAAGGAAACCTTTGAAAAACCGTGATTATAAGTGTTCATATATTAGGTACATCGTTAGCCATAAATAGCCTATAGTAGATACGATATGGTGACGTAGTCAACGATAAATTACAGAACATTGGGTATCTTAGGTGGTAACAGAGTAAGGAAAATAACAATGTAGTAAATATTAGAGATTTTATACATACTGTATAAGTATAAACACTCATAGAGCCCGACACACATATGGTCTGCCATGTCCTTGCATGCACAACATGTATATCGATCAATTGGAATCCAAAGAGACAAATTTTGAAAAAAATGAGTTAGGGGCTAAGCGTCATTTTTTGCATATTATTGGCCAGAATACTTATATGTAGTTCTATATAAACAATAAACATATATGTATGTAGTGTACATACTAGGTATTTTAGCTCGATATTAAGTAGACAAGTTTAACTAAGAGACAAGACACTGGGGGGGATGGTGGGGGTAGGGGGGGGCGTAGGCCTAGCAGAACCAGAGCAGAGACATCCCTACATACATACATAGAGATACGACTGTACAAATCCGGAAAAAACATCAAAATTTACCAAGTTTCTTAAAGTGAACAGTCGGGCAGGATGGCTAAAGTCGGTAAAATGGTGTGAATGTATCCAGTATAATTTCTTATGAAATAGAAAAATGAAATCTCTTGCCAAAATCTGTCTGCGTACAAAGAATTAATTTAAAGTATAGGAATCCTAAAATGTCCTCCCGGGAGTATAGCAGGGATGTCTCAACATATGCACACACATAATATGTACATATCTGTATTAGGAGGTACGACTGTACATGACATAAAGAGAAGAAAAATAACAAAACAACAATAGATATTAAGATTTGTTCCCTGTAACAGAACATCATTGTCTCTCTCTATGAAATAATATAACCTTTCACAACTGTACCGGAACAAGGTAGTAGTAAAGTAATTTACAGAAATTGGCAAAATGTGCATATGTCAAAGAAGTACCGGAGGAAAAACCCGCGACCCAGGTCAGAGATTTAAATATAATTAAATCTCTGCCAAGGTGAAGCGGAGAATTTTAGTAAAGTGTCCTTTGTTTAACGTAGACGAAACTCTAGTGAGACTATTTCCATTATATATCACTAAATGAATCATGGTATATTGGTTCATGCTAAAAGAGTTACTCTGATGTTCAAGATATAATTGACCTGATAAGCTGATTAATCATCTGTTGCCACTTTAAAGTACATAAGTTTACGTAATCACCGCACCAAAGTTTGACCATAATGACGTCACTAATGTCGACATAAAAGCGTTAGCTGATCGCTGTAGAAATGGCTGCTCCATTTTATATATCAACGTCAGAAAAAGATCCACAACTATCTGCAAACACATGACATCTAAACTGACCTTAGTTGCAATAACAAAACTGTGTTTCAATATTTAAATCACCAAGGTAACGCGAGTTTATTTGAGTATTCTGAGTTAGTTATACTGTGTTAAAATATTTTCTAAGGGTTATACATCTCCAAACTTCTTTCACCAAACACGAAACTACCAAGATATTGACAAAATCTGAATTTAAATATCATTTGATGCCGTCCACCAGATCAGGTTTACTACAGGTATTAATTAAGTCGTATCATGTTCAACGTTATGAAATATAAGATATGTATTTATGTGATATATATTATTGAAGTATAATTGACGAGCTATTTCCGTGAGATTTTAGATGGTCCTTATTATGCTACTCTGTGAAAAGATAACCTTATTTTAGAGTCGTTAAACTTTTGTTTTTGTTTTTGTGTTCATACTCATATGCTAGTATTTTGATGATGATACATACGCTTGCTAAAATATTTACTGTTCTTGTCAATTCAGTATGTAAACGATCATGTATATTATCATATATTTCCTATCATTAGTCGAACTCCTCCTCAAAAATATATGTTTCCCTGAGCAGTCACATTTGTTTTTACATATCCGAATAAATTGGAACCGCAGTGGCTGAAAAAAAGTTAAGATGTGCAATTTACCACAAGGACGAACGGTATTTACAGGGTATTCAGGATCTCCCCTATGTTCATAACCTGTTTTTGCAGTCCTTAAATCACCCTGACAGTTAATAAAACGTTTAACGAGCCAAACACACATAAATGTACACTGTATTTGGATCAACGACGTAAATATCAGTTTCATTCTCATACATTTCTAGACTTACGGAAACTGTTCATTGAAAATATTATTATGAAAGACCTAGCATATCTAAATTTTTAGAAATTATGAAATCGGAAAAAAAACTTTCAAAATCACAATATATTAATTTTAATAACAGTAAAATAAACTAAATTATTAGTTGAAGGGTATGATAGCGATTCGCTCTACACAATAGTCCAGGTGATGAGTGGATGGGCGAGATAAATTATTACATGTATATATGTTTTAACTGATAAGCCAAATGGCGTAAATTAATAAAGAACTTGAATTTATTCATCTACAAAGCCAAAAATTAAGTTGAGTTGTCAATCTCTAGACATATTAAACGGGAGATCTCTTAGATTCGACAAAATCTTGGTGTGAACAAAAGGATTTTGGAAAATAATGTACTCCGATTTCGATATGGCTTTGCCTTTAGGTCTTTGGTCGTCAGAAACAGTAATGGTTTCATTACATATTTACTGCCGTTCATTTTGTTTCCATTTGTAACACACCCTTTGTACGAGAACTCCATATCTCAAATAACCTGTCTACAGCTCATCATAGAGATCTTGATACATGTATGGCCTTGAGTATTTGATGACAAAGCATATCAATGAACCCACCTTATCTATGCAGTTTGTGAATACCCTGCTATGGCAATGTGCTGTCTAATGCAACCAGGAAGTGTTCGGGTAGGCGTATTTGTAACATTGAGACAAAATCCCGCTGCGTAGAGAGACAACAGCTGCAGATCTACTAAGCTCTACTAAACGTAAGTTTGAAATAAAACATACATCTTGTTTGGATATTTTGCTTTATTATTTATCTTATGATGACACTCTTTTCCTTTTGCAAAATAAAGTATACAAGGCTGTAATTTTAAGAAAAAAAAATATTATGAAATATTCTTTTAAATATATATATAATTGTTATTTATCTCATTTTCAGAGTAAACGAGAATGCCTGGAAGGAGAAGTAAGCCCTACCAGGTAAAGATTCCGTTTTTGTAATTTTATTTTGGTTAAGTTTTATTCATAACATGTTTATATTTTTGTTTACTTTGAAATAAAATTTATCAATTTAGGTACACAGCCAATAGGTCTTAATGTTGATTTCACGTGAATGTCATGTAAATATCAGATGAATTCAACATGAAAAAAAAAATGAATAAAAAAACAAATCGCGTGATATTCACGTGAAGTATTTATGGCTGTATTCTTCAATTTTCAAATATTTCCTCAATATTTATTGGATTTTCGATAAAAATTGAATTAACCTTTTAAAACTTCACGAATTTTGCATGATATTTTGTTTGCTATTACTTTCCATATAGACATATAGAGGTTCCCCAACAAGTGACTGTTGTTTATCATGTTTATCAAACTCGAGTTAGTTTTCAATTTATTTAATTTTCAAATTTTGAAAAGACACGAGCATTTACATAAGCTATCAAACGAAGTAAAATCGATAATATTTTTTGATATAATTTTAAGATTCAACCTTTTTTGGAGTATATAACAGTATGAACATATTTCTTTAAATATTGAATACCTTGGCCCTTTCATGCCAATCTGTTTCTTTCAATAAATTATAATATATTATATTTACGGGCTATTTGAAATTAAACGGCGAATCCTGTTAACCATTTCAAGTTATTATCCAAATTCTAGTAGGTTGCAAAAAAAAAAAAAAAAAAAACCAACAACAACAAAACTTTGATTTGACACATACAAATGTACCAGTATGTTCCCCTCAAATTCAGTTGTATTCGAATTTGCATGTTGTCTATGATGGCCAGTCTCCTTAAATCTAAATGACATATCATTATTTCAAAACATATCGTATTGAAATATGATAAAGCATTGTAGTTTTGGGATAATTTGAATTGAATTTCTTTGATTTTCTTCGTATATTTATCTGTAAACTTAAACCATAAATATATCGTATTGAATATATATCATTCACCTTGCTATGTTGGTAGTGGCCGCGGTGGTCGTTTGTTTAAGATGTCCCAATGGTCCCCAGCTCTGCAACGCGAGTTCAAACCCCGTGTGGGGCAGTTGGCAGGTACTGACCATTGTCGGTGGTTTTACTCTTGTTAACTCCAACATCTAAACATGTAACATCCTTATATGACCCCGGTTTTTAATGGGACGTTAAACCAAATATGTTCTCCTCAAGTATAACCAAAGTAAAAATTACTACAACTTGTATATCTTACATAACACGAAACGATCATTATTCATGCACTCAATAGGTGATCGGGTTTCAGTCCAATTCAGGGCTGTATTTACAGATGACCGTGACATTTGTATTGTGGCAAACAAGTTTTATTAGGTGAATCTAATCTAAAGCTAGAAGACTCTTAACCATAACCACACATGTTTATTTGGACTACATGCTGATATTTCCTTACATATATATATATATATGTGTGTGTACACTAATTTCATCAAGTGTTCGGAATATTTAATTTCGGTTTATATTCCTATTACAACCTGTTTCTCCTTTATTTCGTTTTGTATGTATTCTGCATAGCTGTATGACCATGATTCTTGAGGCGACGACTACTGCACAACACATCATAATATCCATCATTGTCCATTTTATTTATTTTGTGTGTGTGGTGTGTGGTAGCTCCTTGAGAATAAGGTCCGACTTTATTGAAATGACACGGGAAACAGTAGAGGACATTAAAGTTTTTCTCCGCTCATGCACACTTAAAGCACAAGTTGGCTTAATTTACCGAATAACAAATCCTTCAACAAGTTCAAATGTATTCAAAACCATTAAATCGTTTGTAGAACACTGATTGTTTACACTAGATTGCCGTACTAAGGTCTTAAATAAAATTAATCTTTTGGATACTTCTCAAACTTAAAAAATTGAACTACAAAACACATAGGAATTATTAAGTATGGACATACTAATATCGTTATTTTTACATGTATGAGTTTTCATTGTCTATTGACATGGTAATGGAGTTTATTGTTCAGTTTCTTTTAAAATTCGATTGAACGTCAAATTATCACCAATGTCATTAAATAAACTATCGGGTCGTAGTTGAAGAAAGCCAGTGAGAAAAAAACTATGGAGATGTTTGGTCACCGTAACTTTCTATGTGTATTTCTTTATATTTAACGTGTAAATTAACACACACTAGTTTTTTTTTTTTTTTTTTTTTTTTTTTTTAAACTTTCTAAGGCGTTTTTTTGTGTTATAAAAATGCCGAGTGAGGAACAATCAATGTAGCTTTTCAAATTATAGAAATAACTACTGGGATATTATAAATACAACAATATACATTGTTGTTACTTATTAATGCTGAGCCATGAGCTATTAGTAGGCTCTATAAGATAGTGTGTATATAGTGGAGCGGGTAAGGTCGATTTTCGGTAAAATCGTTCAAAGTTTGAAGAAAGCATGACACTTTGCATATGGCTTCTTTGGGACATAAGGTTTCAGGGAAAAAAATGGACCCCAAAAAAATCACGGCCCCTAGCGGCCGCCATATTGGTTTCGAAAATGGCAGCCAAAAATCCACCTTCTGTGACCCATACCTCACGTTCTATACCAGCTAAACCCAAACTTTAAACGTCTACACCCATATTATTGATACTTAGGAACATTCTGTTAGTGTTAAACTTCACGTAGAAGGACCGCCATTTTGTATTTCAAGATAGCCGCCAACTTTGCGATCTATATCTTTATATAGAATGCAAATAAAAAATGGCTAAACTGACTTTAAGCAAATATAGTGAGAGTACTTATATTTTCGTAGTGTTTGATGCATAAATAGTTTGATTCTTATTTTAATTTCAACATGACTGCCATTTTGAAATCCAATATGGCCGTTGTAATGTGAAGTTGTTTCCGTATTTCACTCTGTAAGTGATCGAGCAAAAATTCAAGTTAACACTCTGAAAATGTTGATATATGATATGCCTTGAATTTCAACTCTGCAGGCGTCATCAGAGGATCATCTTTCATGGGCTTTATAGAATGCTCAATTGGAACATCCTCAAAGTCGCAAGTCAAAATCGATTGACCAAATCACTGCCCATTTGCAGATAACACCTAACTCATACCTTGTCACTTCTACTGCGATCAATAGGGCGCACTCTCTTCTGTTTTTGACAGTAAATCCACAGTTGTCACTACCTATTACTCTCAAAGTTGGCAATAGCTTTTAAGTTGAACACGCAGAAAACAGGAACACCTATTCCAACATTGTAGGGTATTGGTATCTTCTACCAAACCTTAATACTTCGTCTTCCTCCATTCAAATCCCTCCTCATAGCGTAACTCCTTTGGAACTGTCAAGCCATCCATAACAACTTCAGAACATCTAGACACAAGTTTCACCTTATGGTGTCTGAGAACACAATCCACCTTATTTCCCATATGTATGTATAAATTCCTTCTTCAGATCATACAGACGCCTGTCATTACTATTTGCCTATAGCAAAGTTGATGAAAGTGTTTTCTTTTAGTGGCTAGGGCTTCTTTGTTTTTTGTTTTTTCTCTTTTCAAGATGTCTGCCAATTTACTTTGCACCTTATCATGGCAACCGCTATACATTCTTTAAGGAGCTGGGGTTGTAGAACGCGCAAGAGTTCTTGGTGTCACAATTAGCAGCATGCACTATCGGTCCCGCTATTTGTCATATATCGACGTCAACTAGAACCAAATTCGGCAAGGTTCCAGATGACCAATATCTGACTAAGTTAGTTTGCTGTCTATGTGGTCCTAGTATTGTTTATACCCTCTATTATCTCCATTGATTGCACTTAGTTTGAAGGCTTATTGTTCCTCGGTTCTCCATCGCTGCAATATATTTTCATCCAGTCCTTGGTGCCGTTTGTATATTCTATGCGTTTTAGGTGAATTTATTTTCCATATACTGCACTGCTAGCATAGCGCTTCATATATGTTCTTTATTCAACACCATCATCTGTCTTGCCTTCGCCACCTTCATATCCAGTAACGAGATCGGGAGTTCTAGCTCGGAGGTTCAGCTTACATTTGTAAAGTTTTGACATAGAGGTACTTATGTCTATCTTCGCAAGGACTTGTTTGTGGTTAATTCTAATGCCACTACTGTCAAATTGATAGACGTACCACAAGGAGTCATGTCAGACAAAGTAGACATCCAAGCTTTGGTGGTTAAACCTTGCTTTGAACTTACTCGAAGTCCTTCCTTAAGTAGAGTCTCCTGGTGTTGGAGTCGTTCGGGATTACATCGAACCAATGACCCGGTTATTTTATCTGATTATTAACAACAGAGGGAATATCTTCCCCTGAATCCACATCAAATTGCCTGAGATGCGGTTGACGGCCGGGCAAGAACGTAGTTGTGCAATATAAGTGCGACCATCTCATCCATGAAGCCTCCTTTTGAAGACGAATTCCAAATGATATCCTTGCATTTAGTACTTCTGTCTGCAGGTCTGATATTTCTCCATCACACAAAGTATCTCTCGGATGAGTGCCAAAGTGATTTTGGTTAAATATTTTCTGATGATTCCCTTGCTAATTTCCTTGTGATAGTATGTTTTGGGAGGCTGCGGTATATTCGTGTTGTGTCTCCTTGTGATAGTATGTTTTAAGAGGCTGCGGTATATTCGTGTTGTGTCTCCTTGTAATAGTGTGTTTTGGGAGGCTGTGGTATATTCGTGTTGTGTCTCCCTTGTGATAGTGTGTTTTGGGAGAATCTGGTATATTCATGTTGTGTCTCCCTGTGATAGTGTGTTTTGGGAGACTGCGGTATATTCGTGTTGTGTCTCCTTGTGATATTGTGTTTTTGGAGGCTGTTGTATATTCTTGTTGTGTCTCCTTGTGATAGTGTGTTTTGGGAGACTGCGGTATATTCGTGTTGTGTCTCCTTGTGATAGTGTGTTTTGGGAGACTGTGGTATATTAGTGTTGTGTCTCCCTGTGATAGTGGAACTCTTGCCCATTTATAGTGCTATTTCACTAAAACATGTATACAGTAGTGAACAGTAAACAAAGCAAGGAATAAAAACTGAAGACATCTATTTGTGAAATATTAGCGGAAAATTCAGGATTCAAACACTCGTTAGAATTTTTTTTATCTTCAAAACGTGTTCCAGTTTTGTTAGCGTTTTATTACCTCAAAGATTATATGTTACATGTATTAGGTAACATAAACACAATTAATTGATAATCACTTATTTTTTATCTATCATGTGTCTGAAATACTGTAGTTATGAGAAAGAGATAATAACATCTTTTAATAACTAATAGGTCGATGTTTTTTTTATTAGTGCAGATTTCTAAAATAATAAAACCTAGAAAAAATGTCATATGTTTGCGGAAAACAGAACTAAGTGCAACTACGAAGGAACTGTGTTTAGGAGAGGGCAATCCTAAGTTGTAAAACTTGACAAATTCCCTTTTGAATTTGTTCTCATAAAATATTATATGTTTCTTTATGTCTCTCCCTTAAAATTTCTCCGTTGTGAAACTTACAAGAATACTTACATATGCCATCCAAACCTACTCTTTCTATTATATTTACGACATTACATACAAATAAAACTAGTGTTATATTTACTTTATTTACAGTATCCAAGTCCTTGGAAGTAGGTATATATTATTTCCGAATCATGTTATTATTAAATTAAATGAAAATCTTCAAGGCAAATACATGTCTCGAATTTTAGTCCATTGGTGTCACAAGTATATTGATAAAGATGTTTGTATCTTATGTATTGAAAATAAATAAGTTTAGATTTCACAGATATTTATAAAAACAAAAAAAATGTCTGTACTACAAATACAGAAAACTACAAATAAAAGCTATAATATTATGTAACTCGTAACTGATACTGGGAACCATTAATTTTCGCGAACTTTTATGGCATTATAAAATTGTTGTCAACAAGTTATTAGGCATGGACACGCAAAATTAAATCGATGGTTTACAGTAAGCTATTTTTCGAGATGCACTCTAAAGAACAACTTGTTTTATAAGTATATATTCATCGGAAAATTATAAAAATAAAACTATAAAAATAAACTTATTTGTTAACACATATAGTTTTGTAAAGCTATCACTATGATATTAATCCCCAGTTAACACGGGGTTATGTGCCCTTGGGAGCAAGTCTTGCTAAAATTGTCTGTGACGTTTCACTCCTTAACCAATGACGTACAGATAAATGTGCACATCAAATGAAGTGAAGTATTGTAACCTTGAATAGTTTAGTGGTGCTCTTATTTTATAGCTTTTTGCGTAAGAAATCATGCGCTAAAAACAGTATCACCCTAATTCTATTTTCTGTATATAGTTTATATAGCGATGGTAGAGATTGCGCGAATTCATCATTGCACAAATTGTTCAAAATCGTCTCTTTAATGAATGTATTTAAATCAACACTTCAATTGGTAGGTTTGAGTAACAAAGTAATTTGTTTGTTTAAAATGCAGTGAGATAACAATTATGCAATGGCGCCATGCGTAACAATACACACTCAGCAAATCATTATATTGAGATATCTTAATTACTGTATATTCACCATTATCCTGTCCGATCAATTATGCCTTGAAATGTCGCAATGAATTCCAACCTTGGATAAACGTTCTTCTGGACCAGGAAGTATTCTATCATGGCCTCTTAAGTCGCAAAGACTGTAATATCTATAACTTGGCATACATGTTGCATTTTGATGTGTGTTTATAGTTTACCGTTTGTGGACACAATGTATTTAAAAAGGACTTTGATTCTATTTGTAAGAAAATTATAACGAGACGTAACAGCAGAAAGATAATTATTACATTTATGAGTCCGGTGAATACATCATTGTGCAAAACTTTATTCCATTGGGAAGTGTAAATTCATTTTCATTTTCATCAAAATACTTATTCAATCCTTAGACATAAAGAAACACATAGGTACGCGTTTCAAACCTGTCTATAAAGATTACCCAAGGGACAAAGGAAATGGCCTTATGAAGCCAAGTGATTTTAAAACATTGGTTGAAATTGGACATCTGGGATATCCTTGATATAAAACAGGTTATACATTTTATAATGTATGTTCTAGACGGTATCAAAATGATGTTCCGTGGGAATTAGCGACTTAAATTTATACTAATGTGCACCTGATCGCAGGGGTTAGATGATCTCAGTTGTTATCTTCGCTTGGGATCATACCCAGAACTGTTCTAAAGGAACTGATTAAAATTGTGTAAATGAGCGATATATACATTGTAAGTTACAGTAATTGGCCAAGTTTAAATATATTTGATCCAAAAGCTACTGGGTACTTGGCAAGTTTACAAAACTTGTGTATAGGGACCAGGTTACCGTGGCAACTATAATTTCAGTTGCATTTATTTGTCGGTTTGTGTTTATTTGCTGATCAGTGGTCAAGTACATATCACATGTTTGTTTTCCTTTCTCTAATGTTAAATATTTGAAGCTAGTAAAATTGCATTATGTGTGAAGGTATCAGATAATCTCAGTAAAACTCGGTAAAACCACCCTTCAAGACAAAAGAATTGTTTATATTTATTTATCTTAGAAATCATTGCATTTATACATTGACATTGTACATACACTTAATATTTATTGTACGTGCATAACAATAAAACAGTTGTTGTACAATATGAAAATGTAGAATAATTATCTGTAGTACGTGATACCTGTTTATGTATGAAGAAAACATGGCATTTCTCGGTAAATTCACAGCTTTTATAGTTGAATAAATAGATCAGAAAAAGCGAAGGTGGACTTTCATTTTCTTATATATAGCATTGATGTCTTCTATAGACCTAGCTGAAGAAAATGGTATATGATATATAAATATTGGTTAAATAATAATGAAATAAGACCATTTTAAACATTATGTAAATCAAGTTTAAATTATGAAATATGGGAAAACACATTTAAAATCCAGGTAACGTGGGAAAACACAGGTAAATTCCAGGATATATGAAGCAGACTTGACTGCTATCACAACATATAACTACCCTTATGTTATTTTTAGAAAGGTCATATTGTCAATGATGCAATAACACCGGCTTTGGTAGATAAACTTTTAATTCTTCTTATTTAAGCGTTAAGTACGCTATTTATGTATAGCGGAATGCTATTTAATACTTTTAGATAGATATTTTGTCAAAATATCGCTAAAAGAATCAATTTTGGAAAAAATAGTTGCATAACAGTCATAATCTTAGTTATATGCATACATAGTTAATAATTAGTATTAAATTGGTCTTTTCCCCAATATGGTTTTGTAAAAACTTGAAATTTATCAAGAATGCCCTTTAAAAATATAATAAAATCAAAACATGGCTATTCCCCACCCCACCCCGCGAAACGAAGTGTTAGCAAGGGGGAGGTATATTGATTTGACTTGCCTGTCTGTCTGTGTATCTCTGTCTGTCTATTCCAAGAAAAATGTTTTCAAAATAACTCTTCTTAACTGAATAAACTTCATTGAAACTTGGCACCAAAATTGGGGACCATGTGTAGATGTGGACACAGGTTTACGTTCGTCGTTATGTTGGTTGCCATGGTAACCAGGTCAATATATACAGGTCTTTTGTAGAAAGAAAAATAATCACAACTTCTGAAATACTGGGCCAATATCAACTTATATTCACAGCTATATTGAAGAGCATGTGCAGATGAGCAAGCAGGTTTTCATTTGTTGAAATTATAGTTGCCATGGTACCTTGGTCCCTTTACACAAGTTTTGTAAACTTGCCAATTGTTTTAACTTGGCCAATTACTGTAACTTGTTATGTATATATGTCTATAACTTGACATATCACATAATCTCAGTGTCAAAAAAAAAAAACACATACGAAGAAAACTCTTCTGTTTTTAGTCTTACCTTAAAAGATCACAGCAAAGCACAGACCTTGGGCTCATTCGCCTTTTCAATATAATAAATAATAATAAATGTGCAACTGTATTGTCTTGTGTTGCAGCATATAATATTTGTCGTAATACGTATTTGTTTTTTATGAAGGTGTATATTCCACCGGTGGATTATATGTACGACAACAATATAAACGGACCAGCAATGAATCAACATCCAAGTCAATACTCAGATCCACCTCCTTATCAAGAATCCACTAACCAAACAGACACAAATGTAAGTTGTACATGTGAATGTTTAACCGTTTTGGGAACAAAACAAAGTGGCCGCGAAAATCTGCAAACTTTCAAAATGACATGGGATTAAACTTATCGTGATGGGGTTGTGAACAGGTTATTGTTGATATATGTGAAGAATAACATCTTATTGTATTGCCGGTGTAACGTTGAAAATGGACCCCCGTTGAAAACTGACCTCGGGTCATTTTTCAACGTTGAAAAATGACCCCGAAAAACGTTGAAAACTGAACTTTCAGCGCACTTTTTACACCGACCCGTTGAAAATAGACCCCGTTGAAAAGTGACCCCATAAGAACTCGTTTTTACACAACAACACAACACGACACCACAACACCACGAAACCAAACAGCATCACACAGCACAGCAACACACCAACAACACAACAACACTACACAACACAACACACACACAACAACAACACATCACATCACACAACAAAACACAGCAAAATAACACATCATCACACAACAAAACATCAAACAACATAACATCACACAACATAACATCACACAACACAACAACGCATCACACTAAACACAGCATCACAAAAACACACAACACAAGACAGCATTACACAACAATACGACACAACATCACAACAAAACATCACACAGCACAACAATTCCACAACACAACAACCACGCAACAACAATACAACAACATCCAACAACAACACTACACAACACAACATCACACAACACAACATCACACAACAGCACATCACACAACATAACACAACAAATACACATCACACAAACACGCAACAACAACACAACACCACCCAACAACAACACACAACACCACAAAAAACACAACTCACCTCACAACACATCACAACATAACAACAAAACATCAAACAACAACACATAACACAACACACAACCAACAACAACACACACAACACAACTACAATACAACATACAACAACAATACAACAACACCTAACAACACAACAATACAAAGCAACACAAAACCCGACAACAGTACACAACAGTACACAACATAACGCAACAACACATCACAAAAACATCACGTAACAACGCTTTACACAAACACGGAACAACAACACAACACACAACAACGCAACACATAACACAGCCACACAGCACACAGCAACACACCAATGCCACACAACACGATAACATGACACAACCAACACACACAACAACACAACAACACAACACCACATAACATAACAACACAACATCACACAACAACAAAACAACACACAACAACACCAGAAACAAACAACACACAACACAAAAACACACAACTACAAAACAACAAAACACAACCATACGCAGAACACAACATAAGTGATCCATACGCAGATATATAAAACATTCTTGTATTGCAGGGAATAAATATATATTAAAAATTACTGAATATCTGACAAACGTAAAATCGTCGAAAATATAATCATAAAAAATCATTAAGAAACAAATTACTAATATCCCATAATTATAGTTTTGTAACACTATCCACTGGTACTCGGAAGTGAATACCACATAACAATTTCTTTTTATTTACTACGTTACCTCAGTGTCATATAGCAATTCCTCAGTCTGAGAACAATTAAATTAACATTATCTACACGGGCGAACAAAATAGCTATAGAAAAAATGAAAGTTTTGTATTCTCCATAATAAACATACAAAATATTTAAATGAGGTATTTGATACGATGATAACAATACCAAATTTCAATTCAAATCGAGGTGATTACGCAATTTAAATACCAGCATATCTAAGGGTCGCTTATATTAGGAATGGCGATAACAGAATTCGAGAATTATGTTTGTGCAGAATCATATATACATAGAGATTGGAAACTCCTTCTTTGTCTATGTTGACAGGCAGAGGGACCTCCAGTTTATAGGCATTTTCCCTTGGCTAACTACATTTAAGTGTATTCTTTTAAACATGATACTTTTGCATCAACACAAAGTTTAAACATTATATCATGGTTTGATGTGATCAGTTTTCCCAATTGATGTTATTTAATATGAATTTTGAAAGTATGAAAATGAGCAATTTTACCTGGTTTTTCGAAAATCAGGCATTCAAAACCGGAAGTGCATTTTGTTTTATCAACATATAAGTTAAGATATTATTTTTTCTTTCCAAAATCGTACTCAAACCATCTGAAAATTACTTAACTTTTATAACATATCAAAGTTATTCTGCTGTATTTAACTATTTAAGAGTTTATCTAAAAGCCCCTGGGGACATAGAGAGGTACATCTGCCTATCGTAAAATTGGCGAAGTTGCCAATCTCTATGTATATATGTTTCTGGTTTGTGCAACAGTTTTATTTCAACAGACCATCCGTTGATAGTTTGCCAAGGTCATTTTTCAACGGTCATTTTTCAACAGACCTGGCGTTGAGAATTGACCCTAGGCACCGTCAATTTTCAACGGCATGTTCAATTTTCAACGGCATTCGGGGTCCGTTTTCAACGTTGAAAACTGACCCGAGGTCAATTTTCAACGGAGGTCCATTTTCAACGTTACACCGGCGCGGTGACACATGCAGACAATCCTCAGAACAAATATTACAGAAGTTTTACCGAAGGTGGTGAAAATATTGGCCAGCGATGCATTTCATTCCTGGTGTTTTTGTATAGTATATTGAGGTATTTTTTTTATATATGTATACTATATGTTATTGAGAGAACGTCAAACTCCTGTGGTTTAACGTTCGGTTTTTATTGATGCTCACGGACTAAATGCGTTCAAGCCGGCCGGTGCTCCATCCCCGGCACGCACTGGAAAAGCTCAGAGATCATCTGCCTGATCACGTGGGTTTTCTCCGAGCACTCCGGGTTCCTTCCACTTTAAGACCTCGCGCGCGCTTACATCCGGACCATCGAAAGTGATTTGTAATCGATGTAAAAAAGATAGTTTATATTTATATGCGTTATAAATGAATTCGTCTTTTATTCACAAGAGATACAAAAATGGAAATTTAAACAGCGTCAGGTTTCAATCATTTTTATTTTTGTTAATATAGACCGTTTTCTTATTATTTACTAAATTCAGAAATAAAAGTACATGTACAATGTGTATTTTTTAGTTTAGGTATCTAGTGTACTATTCAGATATTCAGAAAAAGTACTAATACAAATATGTAGTGGAACAAATAGCGTTTAGTGATATGTTAAAAATCATAATGACGATGCTTAATGTTTGAATAATACTTATCCTCATGAAGTGTATTTGGCATTGCAGTAGACACTGGTATTACTCTAAATCTTATCTATATCTGCAGGTCTCGGACGGCTCGCACTACATGCAACATCTAGGTGCAAACAGATATGATGTAAGAACTTTGGGAAATGTTTATATATACAGAATACGACACTAATGGGTGATATAAGTCGGAAAGACATAAATACATTTTAAGATTGTGCTTGTTAATGTTGAGACATTATCCAACTTGTTGTTCTACAGGTATCATGCCATATGTTTTTGTCGCAATGAAGATTATTATTAAACAATGTTAAAAGTTATAATTTCGTTAAGTTTCAATACTTAACTTTAATATATTTTTTCTATTTAAAATATCTGTGAATAGTTATATTGAATAATTACTAAACACACAGAAACTACATGTATATGTTTTCTTGAAAATTTATTCCATGTTTATCGAATATTTCATTATCATAATACATCATAATTGCATGTCTTTAGATGCAAAGTCAGTCAGGCGGAACCGTCAGAAGTGTAAGTATTCAACCATGCATAAATCGTTTGTTAATACACCTATACAATACGATACATTTTTTAAAATTTAAGTCGCACATTTCTTACAAATGACATAAAAAACACAACAACCACAAATAACCTGTCTTATAGACCACCTCTGTGTAGAGAACGCCTGCTTAATACGACCACGTGTCTTATAGACCACCTCTGTATAGAGAACGCCTTCTTAATACGACCACATGTTTTATAGACCACCTCTGTATAGAGAACACCTGCTTAATACGACCACACGTCTTATAGACCACTTCCCTATAGAGAACGCCTGCTTAATACGACCATATGTCTTATAGACCACCTCCCTATAGAGAATACCTGCTCAATACGACCACATGTCTTATAGACCACCTCTGTATAGAGAACGCCTGCTTAATACGACCACATGTCTTATAGACCACCTCCCTATAGAGAACGCCTGCTTAATACGACCACATGTCTTATAGACCACCTCTGTATAGAGAACGCCTGCTTAATACGACCACATGTCTTATAGACCACCTCTGTATAGAGAACACCTGCTTAATACGACCACATGTCTTATAGACCACCTCTGTGTATAGAACACCTGCTTAATACGACCATGTCTTATAGACCACCTCTATATAGAGAACGCCTGCTTAATACGACCACATGTCTTATCGACCACCTCTGTATAGAGAACACCCTGCTTAATACGACCACATGTCTTATAGACCACCTCTGTATAGAGAACACCTGCTTAATACGACCACATGTCTTATAGACCACCTCTCTGTATAGAGAACACCTGCTTAATACGACCATGTCTTATAGACCACCTCCTTAGAGAACACCTGCTTAATACGACCACATGTCTTATAGACCACCTCTGTATAGAGAACACCTGCTTAATACGACCACATGTCTTATAGACCACCTCTGTATAGAGAACACCTGCTTAATACGACCACATGTCTTATAGACCACCTCCCTATAGAGAACACCTGCTTAATACGACCACATGTCTTATAGACCACCTCTGTATAGAGAACACCTGCTTAATACGACCACATGTCTTATAGACCACCTCCCTATAGAGAACGCCTGCTTAATACGACCACATGTTTTATAGACCACCTCTGTATAGAGAACACCTGCTTAATACGACCACATGTCTTATAGACCACCTCTGTATAGAGAACGCCTGCTTAATACGACCACATGTCTTATAGACCACCTCTGTATAGAGAACACCTGCTTAATACGACCACATGTCTTATAGACCACCTCTGTATAGAGAACACCTGCTTAATACGACCACATGTCTTATAGACCACCTCTGTATAGAGAACACCTGCTTAATACGACCACATGTCTTATAGACCACCTCTGTATAGAGAACACCTGCTTAATACGACCACATGTCTTATAGACCACCTCTGTATAGAGAACACTGCTTAATACGACCACATGTCTTATAGACCACCTCTGTATAGAGAACACCTGCTTAATACGACCATGTCTTATATCGACCACCTCTGTATAGAGAACACCTGCTTAATACGACCACATGTCTTATAGACCACCTCTGTATAGAGAACACCTGCTTAATACGACCACATGTCTTATAGACCACCTCCCTATAGAGAACGCCTGCTTAATACGACCACATGTCTTATAGACCACCCCCTATAGAGAACTGCTAATACGACCACATGTTCTTATAGACCACCTCTGTATAGAGAACGCCTGCTTATACGACCACATGTCTTATAGACCACCTCCCTATAGAGAACGCCTGCTTAATACGACCACATGTCTTATAGACCACCTCTGTATAGAGAACACCTGCTTAATACGACCACATGTCTTATAGACCACCTCCCTATAGAGAACGCCTGCTTAATACGACCACATGTCTTATAGACCACCTCTGTATAGAGAACGCCTGCTAATACGACCACATGTCTTATAGACCACCTCTGTATAGAGAACGCCTGCTTAATACGACCACATGTCTTATAGACCACCTCTGTATAGAGAACACCTGCTTAATACGACCACATGTCTTATAGACCACCTCTGTATAGAGAACACCTGCTTAATACGACCACATGTCTTATAGACCACCTCTGTATAGAGAACACCTGCTTAATACAACCACATGTCTTATCGACCACCTCCCTATAGAGAACACCTGCTTAATACGACCACATGTCTTATAGACCACCTCTGTATAGAGAACACCTGCTTAACACAAACTCATGTCTTATAGACCACCTCCTATAGAGAACACTGCTTAATACGACCACATGTCTTATAGACCACCTCTGTGTAGAGAACACCTGCTTAATACGACCATGTCTTATAGACCACCTCTATATAGAGAACGCCTGCTTAATACGACCATGTCTTATATAGACCACCTCCCTATAGAGAACACTGCCTCTAATACGACCACATGTCTTATAGACCACCTCTGTATAGAGAACACCTGCTTAATACGACCACATGTCTTATAGACCACCTCCCTATAGAGAACACCTGCTTAATACGACCACATGTCTTATAGACCACCTCTGTATAGAGAACGCCTGCTTAATACGACCACATTGTCTTATAGACCACCTCTGTATAGAGAACGCCTGCTTAATACGACCACATGTCTTATAGACCACCTCCCTATAGAGAACACTGCTTAATACGACCAATGTCTTATAGACCACTCTGTATAGAGAACACCTGCTTAATACGACCACATGTCTTATCGACCACCTCCCTATAGAGAACACTGCTTAATACGACCACATGTCTTATAGACCACCTCCCTATAGAGAACGCTGCTTTAATACGACCACATGTCTTATAGACCACCTCTGTATAGAGAACACCTGCTTAATACGACCACATGTCTTATAGACCACCTCCCTATAGAGAACACCTGCTTAATACGACCCATGTCTTATAGACCACCTCTGTATAGAGAACGCCTGCTTAATACGACCACATGTCTTATAGACCACCTCTGTATAGAGAACGCCTGCTTAATACGACCATTGTCTTATAGACCACCTCTGTATAGAGAACGCCTGCTTAATACGACCACATGTCTTATCGAACCACCTCTGTATAGAGAACACCTGCTTAATACGACCACATGTCTTATAGACCACCTCCCTATAGAGAACGCCTGCTTAATACGACCACATGTCTTATAGACCACCTCTGTATAGAGAACACCTGCTTAATACGACCACATGTCTTATAGACCACCTCTGTATAGAGAACGCCTGCTTAATACGACCACATGTCTTATAGACCACCTCTGTATAGAGAACGCCTGCTTAATACGACCATATGTCTTATAGACCACCTCCCTATAGAGAACGCCTGCTTAATACGACCACATGTCTTATCGACCACCTCTGTATAGAGAACACCTGCTTAATACGACCACATGTCTTATAGACCACCTCTGTATAGAGAACACCTGCTTAATACGACCACATGTCTTATAGACCACCTCTGTATAGAGAACACCTGCTTAATACGACCACATGTCTTATGACCACCTCATATAAGAAACCTGCTTAATACCACCTATAGACCCTGCTTACACGACCAATGTCTTATAGACCACCTCTGTATAGAGAACACCTGCTTAATACGACCACATGTCTTATAGACCACCTCTGTATAGAGAACGCCTGCTTAATACGACCACATGTCTTATAGACCACCTCTGTATAGAGAACGCCTGCTTAATACGACCACATGTCTTATAGACCACCTCTGTATAGAGAACGCCTGCTTAATACGACCACATGTCTTATAGACCACCTCTGTATAGAGAACGCCTGCTTAATACGACCACATGTCTTATAGACCACCTCTGTATAGAGAACGCCTGCTTAATACGACCACATGTCTTATAGACCACCTCTGTATAGAGAACGCCTGCTTAATACGACCACATGTCTTATAGACCACCTCTGTATAGAGAACACCTGCTTAATACGACCACATGTCTTATAACCACCTCTGTGTATAGAGAACACCTGCTAAATACGACCACATGTCTTATCGACCACCTCTGTATAGAGAACGCCTGCTTAATACGACCACATGTCTTATCGACCACCTCTGTGTAGAGAACACCTGCTTAATACGACCACATGTCTTATAGACCACCTCTGTATAGAGAACACCTGCTTAATACGACCACATGTCTTATAGACCACCTCTGTATAGAGAACACCTGCTTAATACGACCACATGTATTATAGACCACCTCTGTATAGAGAACACCTGCTTAATACGACCACATGTCTTATAGACCACCTCTGTATAGAGAACACCTGCTTAATACGACCACATGTCTTATAGACCACCTCCTATAGAGAACGCCTGCTTAATACGACCACATGTCTTATAGACCACCTCTGTATAGAGAACGCCTGCTTAATACGACCACATGTCTTATAGACCACCTCTGTATAGAGAACGCCTGCTTAATACGACCACATGTCTTATAGACCACCTCTGTATAGAGAACGCCTGCTTAATACGACCACACATGTCTTATATAGACCACCTCTGTATAGAGAACGCCTGCTTAATACGACCACATGTCTTATAGACCACCTCTGTATAGAGAACGCCTGCTTAATACGACCACATGTCTTATAGACACCTCTGTATAGAGAACGCCTGCTTAATACGACCACATGTCTTATAGACCACCTCTGTATAGAGAACGCCTGCTTAATACGACACATGTCTTATAGACCACCTCCCTATAGAGAACGCCTGCTTAATACGACCACATGTCTTATAGACCACCTCCAATATAGAGAACGCCTGCTTAATACGACCACATGTCTTATCGACCACCTCTGTATAGAGAACGCCTGCTTAATACGACCACATGTCTTATAGACCCCCTCTGTATAGAGAACACCTGCTTAATACGACCACATGTCTTATAGACCACCTCTGTATAGAGAACACCTGCTTAATACGACCACATGTCTTATAGACCACCTCTGTATAGAGAACACCTGCTTAATACGACCACATGTCTTATAGACCACCTCTGTATAGAGAACACCTGCTTAATACGACCACATGTCTTATAGACCACCTCTGTATAGAGAACACCTGCTTAATACGACCACATGTCTTATAGACCACCTCTGTATAGAGAACGCCTGCTTAATACGACCACATGTCTTATCGACCACCTCTGTATAGAGAACACCTGCTTAATACGACCACATGTCTTATAGACCACCTCCCTATAGAGAACGCCTGCTTAATACGACCACATGTCTTATAGACCACCTCTGTATAGAGAACGCCTGCTTAATACGACCACATGTCTTATAGACCACCTCTGTATAGAGAACACCTGCTTAATACGACCACATGTCTTATAGACCACCTCTGTATAGAGAACACCTGCTTAATACGACCATGTCTTATCGACCACCTCTGTGTAGAGAACACCTGCTTAATACGACCACATGTCTTATAGACCACCTCTGTATAGAGAACGCCTGCTTAATACGACCACATGTCTTATAGACCACCTCTGTATAGAGAACGCCTGCTTAATACGACCATATGTCTTATAGACCACCTCTGTATAGAGAACGCCTGCTTAATACGACCACATGTCTTATAGACCACCTCTGTATAGAGAACGCCTGCTTAATACGACCACATGTCTTATAGACCACCTCTGTATAGAGAACGCCTGCTTAATACGACCACATGTCTTATAGACCACCTCTGTATAGAGAACGCCTGCTTAATACGACCACATGTCTTATCGACCACCTCTGTATAGAGAACACCTGCTTAATACGACCACATGTCTTATAGACCACCTCCCTATAGAGAACGCCTGCTTAATACGACCACATGTCTTATAGACCACCTCTGTATAGAGAACGCCTGCTTAATACGACCACATGTCTTATAGACCACCTCTGTATAGAGAACACTTGCTTTATACGACCATATGTCTTATAAACCACCTCTGTGTAGAGAACACCTGCTTAATACGACCACATGTCTTATCGACCACCTCTGTATAGAGAACGCCTGCTAAATACAACCACATTTCTGATAGACCACCTCTGTATAGAGAACGCCTGCTTAATACGACCACATGTCTTATCGACCACCTCTGTATAGAGAACACCTGCTTAATACGACCACATGTCTTATAGACCACCTCCCTATAGAGAACACTTGCCTAATACGACCACATGTCTTATAGACCACCTCTGTGTATAGAACACCTGCTTAATACGACCATGTCTTATAGACCACCTCTGTATAGAGAACACCTGCTTAACACGACCTCATGTCTTATCGACCACCTCCCTATAGAGAACACCTGCTTAATACGACCACATGTCTTATAGACCACCTCCCTATAGAGAACGCCTGCTTAATACGACCACATGTCTTATAGACCACCTCTGTATAGAGAACACCTGCTTAATACGACCACACGTCTTATAGACCACCTCTGTATAGAGAACGCCTGCTTAATACGACCACATATCTTATAGACCACCTCTGTATAGAGAACACTTGCTTAATACGACCATATGTCTTATAGACCACCTCTGTATAGAGAACGCCTGCTTAATACAACCACATTTTTTAAAGACCACCTCTGTATAGAGAACCCCTGCTTAATACGACCACATGTCTTATCGATCACCTCTGTATAGAGAACGCCTGCTTAATACGACCACATGTCTTATAGACCATCTACCTATTGAGAACTCTTGATTAATACGACCACATGTCTTATAGACCACCTCCCTATAGAGAACGCCTGCTCAATACGATCACATGTCTTATAGACAACCTCCCTATAGAGAACGCCTTCTTAATACGACCACATGTCTTATAGACCACCTACCAATAGAGAAGCCTGCTTAATACGACCACATGTCTTATCGACCACCTCTGTATAGAGAACGCCTGCTTAATACGACCACATGTCTTATAGACCTCCTCTGTGTAGAGAACACCTGCGTTATACGACCACAAGTCTTATAGACCATCTCTGTATAGAGAACTTCTGCTTAATACGACCACATGTCTGATCGACCACCTCTGTATAGAGAACACCTGCTTAATACGACCACATGTTTTATAGACCACCTGCCTATATAGAACACCTGCTTAACACGACCTCATGTCTTATAGACCACCTCTGTATAGAGAACACCTGCTTAATACGACCACATGTCTTATAGAACACTTCTGTATAGAGAACGCCTGCTTAAAACGACCACATGTCTTATCGACCACCTCTGTATAGAGAACACCTGCTTAATACGACCACATGTCTTATAGACCACCTCCCTATAGAGAACGTCTGCTTAATACGACCACATGTCTTATAGACCACCTCTGTATAGAGAACGCCTGCTTAATACGACCACATGTCTTATCGACCACCTCTGTGTAGAGAACACCTGCTTAATACGACCATGTCTTATCGACCACCTCTGTATAGAGAACACCTGCTTAATACGACCATGTCTTATAGACCACCTCTGTATAGAGAACGCCTGCTTAATACGACCACATGTCTTATAGACCACCTCTGTATAGAGAACGACTTCTTATTACGACCATATGTCTTATAGACCACCTCTGTATAGAGAACGCCTGCTTAATACTACCATGTCTTATGGACCACCTCTGTATAGAGAACGCCTGCTTAATACGACCACATGTCTTATAGACACACCTCTGTATAGAGAACGCCTGCTTAATACGACCATATGTCTTATAGACCACATCTGTATAGAGAACGCCTGCTTAATACGACCACATGTCTTATAGACCACCTCCGTATAGAGAATGCCTTCTTAAAAAGACCATGTATCTTATCGACCACCTCTGTATAGAGAACACCTGCTTAATACGACCACATGTCTTATAGACCACCTCCCTATAGAGAACACCTGCTTAATACGACCACATGTCTTATAGACCACCTCTGTATAGAGAACGCCTGCTTAATACGACCATATGTCTTATAGACCACCTCTGTATAGAGAACGCCTGCTTAATACGACCACGTGTCTTATAGACCACCTATGTATAGAGAACACTTCCTTTATACGACCATATGTCTTATAAACCACCTCTGTGCAGAGAACACCTGCTTAATACGACCACATGTCTTATCGACCACCTCTGTATAGAGAACGCCTGCTTAATACAACCACATGTCTTATAGACCACCTCTGTATAGAGAACGCCTGCTTAATACGACCACATGTCTTATCGACCACCTCTGTGTAGAGAACACCTGCTTAATACGACCACATGTCCTATAGAACACCTCTGTATAGAGAACACCTGCTTAATACGACCACATTTTTATAGATCACCTCTGTATAGAGAACGCCTGCTTAATACGACCACATGTCCTATAGAACACATCTGTATAGAGAACACCTGCTTAATACGACCACATGTCTTATAGACCACCTCTGTATAGAGAACGCCTGCTTAATACGACCACATGTCTTATAGACCACCTCTGTATAGAGAACGCCTGCTTAATACGACCACATGTCTTATCGACCACCTCTGTATAGAGAACACCTGCTTAATACGACCATATCTCTTATAGACCACATCTCTATAGAGAACGCCTGCTTAATACGACCACATGTCTTAAAGACCACCTCCCTATAGAGAACGCCTGCTTAATACGACCACATGTCTTATCGACCACCTCTGTGTAGAGAACACCTGCTTAATACGACCATTTCTTATAGACCACCTCTGTATAGAGAACGCCTGCTTAATACGACCACATGTCTTATAGACCACCTCTGTATAGAGAACGCCTGCTTAATACGACCATATCTCTTATAGACCACATCTGTATAGAGAACGCCTGCTTAATACGACCACATGTCTTAAAGACCACCTCCCTATAGAGAACATCTGCTTAATACGACCACATGTCTTATAGACCACCTCCCTGTAGAGAACGCCTGCTTAATACGACCACGTGTCTTATAGACCACCTATGTATAGAGAACACCTGCTTAATACGACCACATGTCTTATCGACCACCTCCCTATAGAGAACATCTGCTTAATACGACCACATGTCTTATCGACCACCTCCCTATAGAGAACGCCTGCTTAATATGACCACGTGTCTTATAGACCACCTCTGTATAGAGAACACCTGCTTAATACGACCACATGTCTTATCGAACACCTCCCTATAGAGAACACCTGCTTAATACGACCACATGTCTTATAGACCACCTCTGTATAGAGAACACCTGCTTAATACGACCACATGTCTTATAGACCACCTCTGTATAGAGAATGCCTGCTTAATTCGACCACATGTCTTATCGATCACCTCTGTATAGAGAACGCCTGCTTAATACGACCACATGTCTTATAGACCATCTTAGACCATCTACCTATTGAGAACGCCTGCTTAATACGACCACATGTCTTGTCGACCACCTCTGTATAGAGAACACCTGCTTAATACGACCAGATGGTTTATAGACTAGCTCCGTATAGAGAACACTTGCTTAAAACGACCACATGTCTTATAGACCACCTCTGTATAGAGAACATCTGCTTAATACGACCACATGTCTTATCGACCACCTCCCTATAGAGAACGCCTGCTTAATACGACCACATGTCTTATAGACCACCTCTGTATATAGAAAGCCTGCTTAATACGACCACATGTCTTATCGACCACCTCTGTGTAGAGAACACCTGCTTAATACGACCATGTCTTATAGACCACCTCTGTATAGAGAACGCCTGCTTAATACGACCACATGTCTTATAGACCACCTCTGTATAGAGAACGCCTGCTTAATACGACCACATGTCTTATAGACCACATCTGTATAGAGAACGCCTGCTTAATACGACCACATGTCTTATAGACCACCTCCCTATAGAGAACACCTGCTTAATACGACCAGATGTTTTATAGACTAGCTCCCTATAGAGAACACTTGCTTAAAACGACCACATGTCTTATAGACAACCTCTGTATAGAGAACATCTGCTTAAAACGACCACATGTCTTATCGACCACCTCCCTATAGAGAACATCTGCTTAAAACGACCACATGTCTTATCGACCACCTCCCTAAAGAGAACGCCTGCTTAATACGACCACATGTCTTATAGACCACCCCTGTATATAGAAAGCCTGCTTAATACGACCACGTGTCTTATCGTCCACCTCTGTGTACAGAACACCTGCTTAATACGACCATGTCTTATAGACCACATCTGTATAGAGAACGCCTGCTTAATACGACCACATGTCTTATAGACCACCTCCCTATAGAGAACGCCTGCTTAAAACGACCATGTGTCTTATCGACCACCTCTGTATAGAGAACACCTGCTTAATACGACCACATGTCTTATAGACCACCTCCCTGTAGAGAACGCCTGCTTTATATGACCACATGTCTTATAGACTACCTCTGTATAGAGAACGCCTGCTTAATACGACCACGTGTCTTATAGACCACCTATGTATAGAGAACACTTGCTTTATACGACCATATGTCTTATAAACCACCTCTGTGCAGAGAACACCTGCTTAATACGACCACATGTCTTATCGACCACCTCTGTATAGAGAACGCCTGCTTAATACAACCACATTTCTTATAGACCACCTCTGTATAGAGAACGCCTGCTTAATACGACCACATGTCTTATCGATCACTTCTGTGTAGAGAACACCTGCTTAATACGACCATGTCTTATCGACCACCTCTGTATAGAGAAAACCAAAAGACCACCTGCTATAAAGAGGATTTTTCTTCTGGCCTATTGAGTGTTCACTACAGACAGATTTTGCTATTTCTTGTGTCAAATAAAATGACTGTCGATCATGCGATTCTAACAGTTATTGGTTTGAGAGTTTAAAATGACAGTTTCATGACTCAATCTACTTATAAACTTGCACTTATCTTACGTTGTCGAATTGTTTTTGTAAGTCATGTCGATTGAGGGAGAAGCTTAAATAGTTATATAAATAATGACAGGTTTTGATAAATGAGGTAAATAATTTCACATTGTAGACTAGAACCAACTGTACTTATGACTACGTACAAGACGTAAGAATACCTTCCTATGTAAGTATTAATACTTTGAAGATATTTCTTTATTTCAAATGTCATTTTCTATCGATGCGTACGTCTATGTTTTCAGTAATAATGTTTGGTGAGGATAAATATTCTAGAACACTTTTATTTTTGTCTGTATTTATATCATTTTTCAAGGTTTTACAATATGTCCACAAAACATACACACACCTTTATCCTTACTATCGTATTCCAATCAAATATGCATTTACTAGTACCACCATCACCATCCTCCTCTTCCTCCTCCTCCTCCTCAGTATATTCATTATCAATTTTGACAGCCCTTATCCTATGCAAGTAAACACATATACACTAATCAAAAGGTATCCATGCCCCTTCACTCGCTTTATGTTATAATCCTCATCGGAAATAGGCAATCATTAAATAGATGTATCTTTAAAGTAACGAATTCAGACAATAAACACCAGTAGTAGGCGATAAAAATGATTCTTATGGTTAAAACAATTAATGAACAATTGTTGAACTTTCAAAATAATCAGTTAGTAAACGATTATATACAATGTTCATGTGTTTGCAATGTTTACAGAATGCAAATAATCTTGGCAGTGAGGCAAATGAAGTATTCACAGTTTAATCAATTAAAACAAACCTTATAATAACTGTCGTTTGAGAAACTTTTTTCTTCTATCAGACTTTAATGGTTATATTTAACTCCATTGAATCATTTGCATAACTTCTTATAAACTCATAATTTTGTTTCGCATATTCCGAATTTTGCTCAGGCGCCAATTGCATATTATATAAATATTGATGATGGCGACATGTTTTCATGGGCGCAACGTTCAATTTTTCAGAGAAAATGATTCCATGTGATGACGTATTATTTAATACCTACAAGAAAGGGACGATAGCTCTGTAATATGTAAAAAAAAACACCAAATAATTCGTCATGGTCCATCGCTTTTCAAGTGAGATCATGAAATTTTAAATCAAAATTGTGTCTTTTTTAAACGCAACATAAATTAAAGTGTTATTCCCCTGTTGGTGTTATAAATGATTCGAGTTTTGAAATTCGTTAATTTATGAAATGTTAACAGACTCACTGATTTTTAAGATAAATATTGAGATTCTAACTTTAGCAGTTGTAAAATCGGGATGCATAAAAACTATTGGATACCTTTTGAATATTACCAAATTCAATCTCTACCAACATCTTTTTTCAAGTGCACAATGGAAGAATACTTCACATGTGCCTTTAATATGTTACTTTTCTCTTTCTGGATAATGTTTAATAAAAGGGAAATAACTCTTAAAAGTTTATAAGCATAAAACCGATGTAATGATATTGCACAGGCAACCAGGGCCCAGTTGTTCAAAGCATGAAAAGCTTAATCACATGATAAGTGCAATTTTCATTCTCATTTACTGCAAATTTTGTGATTGTAAGTTAACTTCAATAAACTCAGTAAGTAGTAATAACGAAATGAGTTCTTAAGATTCCTAGAAATTTTGTAAATTTCTATTACCAGAAATTATTTTATCTTGATTTGAAAATTGTCATAAAATTGTTATTAGTCTAATCACATTTTGAACAACTGGGCACAGATGTATAAATTAAGTGAAGGGTTTAGACAGAGTTGAATGAACATGACCTCTATGTTATTTTTTTTTGATATGTAGTGAAATTTTAATCAAGTATTATACCACAAATATATTCAATTTCACATAAACATTGTCTTAGCATAACAAACCCCTTATAACATTAAGCATGAATCAAATGTGGAAGTTCTTTATGTGATTAGTCCGGTTAAACAGAGAGAAGAAAACAAGTTTCTTGAAGACACCAGTAGTTTGTTGGTTTGAGATTTTTTGGCTGTATAGTAATACAATTGTAAAATACAAAATATGTCACCTTAAAGACAACTGGACAATCGGTGATTTGTCAATATATATCAATAATTTCTCGTTTGTCCATACCAATAGTATCCTGACTCCGCGTACGCATCAGGTGGAGGGGATCAAATGTATACTGTAAGTACGTAATGGATATTCTATTACGTAGCACATTTATTAAAATACTTGTTCTAAATCATCTATTTATTAACTCTTGAATAGTTATCTAAACAAACTATATTGTTATTAATTGTTGTTTTCAAGCTTCGAATATCGAATTTCAAAAACTAATTTATTATACAGTAGACAAATGATAGGAAATACAATCACCTTATAAAACAATGTTTTAATAATCAGAAAGGTTTTCGTTGGCCATGGAAACTCGATCAGCATTATGGCGTGCCAGAAATATTGACAAAAACATGATGAGACGAATGCCAAATATTGCATAGCAAGCTTGACTTTTTAACAATATTTTTATGGTTAAAATATAGACAATTTCATTTCATTCAACGTCATATTCTAATGAGGTTAGCATGGTACTGACCACCGTTAATACCAAACATTGGACCTGTAGCTATTATTGAATAAACACATTTAAATTTTAAAATTGTATTTCAAAATATAAGATTATCAATGAAATCGGGATGTTAAAAACCACTCAAGATTATTTTATGTTACAGAAGAAGGGCCGTTCTCACAGATACGTGATCATTGTCGCTGTAGTGCTGGTTGTCTTGGCGATTCTTGGAGCTGCAGCAGCAGCTGCATTAAAAGTAACAGTTTTCAAAGACGAAAGAGTTTTTGCAGGTGTCTGTCTTTTATATGGATAAACATGCGTTAATGTTTCTTCAATGTTTAAAAAAAGTAATATTTTTACTGTCCGTAACGGTAATGAGAAAGTTGAGATTAAAATTTGTCGTGTTTGCGAAAGGAAATTAAAAAAAAAAAAAAAAAAAAGAAAAAAAAAGAAACTGCATTCAAATATGATCAGGAAAGATAATATTGCATTCTTTTTACATTCAAGGTATGTTAATATCAAGATTTATCAGAAACCTTATTCTGACAAATGAAACATTATGGTTCATCACTGCAATGTCGGAATTAAGTGAGATTATTTATGGTTACTGTATGAACGACCCTGTTCTTAATAAATAAATATTCCAATTAAAAGTACTTATCATGCGTTTAAAACAATATCGATTTTGTATCTCCTTATCCGAGTTTTTTTTGTTTTTTTTTTGTTCTGGTTTTTAACTCTCGATTCTCCAACCTCTGTGTCTTTTTGCCGCACCACGTATTATAGTTGTCATTCTTTAATGGCATTATATCATTTCTTTAATTTGTTAATAACTAAACAGATGCACAACAAGGGAATAACCCAATGGATGGTGTTTGGTCTGATTGGCCGGCATGGACTGACTGTTCATCAACTTGTGGAAACGGCACCATGACTCGCCACAGAACCTGTGACAATCCTTCTCCTGTGTATGGGGGCGATGACTGCGAGGGATCTACAACGGAAACCCAGACGTGTATGCTTGCTAACTGGGGATCTACAACGGAAACCCAGACGTGTATGCTTGCTAACTGCTCTGTGAATGGGAATTGGAGTGAATGGAATCCGTGGACGGACTGTTCAGAATCGTGTGGCAACGGCACCAGAAACCGAAACAGAATTTGTGATTATCCTCCTCCAGCATTTGGTGGTAATGACTGTGTTGGATTTAATTCTGAAGAAGAATTATGCATGCTGCAGTATTGCCCTATAAATGGAAATTGGTCTAATTGGGAAAATTGGAGTGGATGTTCAACAACTTGCGGTGGTGGCATCCGGAATCGTACTAGACACTGCGACAACCCAACTCCGCAACACAGTGGTCAAGACTGTGAGGGAATCAACTCAGAAACATCAAGTTGTGCTGAGGACACTTGTCCTCCACCTGGTATCTGGGGCATGTGGTCCGAGTGGAATGACTGTTCCAAGACATGCGGTGAAGGTGTGTCAACTAGGACAAGACCGTGTGACGACTCTGCTGGTGGGGAATGTATTGGGGCTGATACAGAGACTCAGACCTGTCAAGACCTTAAGTGTTATGATCCTTGGTTAGGTTGGAGTGACTGCAGTCTCACGTGTGGAACTGGTATACGGACTAGGGAAAGAACGTGTGATGGTAGATATACCGGGCAGGAATGCGGATGGCATTATCCAACATTTAGAGACACAAAGACCTGTACCAACTCAGCGATTTGTCAACCAGGTAGGTATCCTCTGTGATTTACAGTAACATGGAACATTAGTATATATTTCTATAGAATGGTCACTGGTATTACATCGAATATGATAATTATATTTATGTGCTTTAATTTCAATACAAAGAAAAAAATGGCGTGGAGATCTGATGATAATATGTCATCACTCCTGAAGAATTACATATATCGTACGTAGCCATATTGTCAAGGTTAAATATTATATCTGTGAAAATATTAGAGGTAACTAAAACCATGTTAAGCAAACACAAAATAACAACAATAACGTGAGAAAAATATAAGGATACAAAATGAAAAATAGTTGTTATTAAGTAACTAGTGAACATCGTATTACTGTCAATGAGAACACGTCTGCAACCTTTAGAACATTATTGAAAAAATAAAACATGAAATATGTCTAACGATTTCAGAATCCTCTTTTAAAGCAACAAAAAAAAAGCTCCTTAAATTGGACATGATCCACTTCGAATATTTGGTATCATTTCATATTATTTCATTTATTTTATTTTTGTATAGACTTATTTTATGGGCACCTTTGTTAATACTTTGTCCCTTTCATCATGTTTTGTAGGTTTCTGTGAGAGCCGAAGTGCAAACTGTTCCTACAACCATCCGACAAGGTGTGACATGTATATCAGATGTGATGCGGGCAAGATTATGCACGAACAGGTGTGTAATGTATTGATGTGGTACCAGGTACAAGACACCAACCCGTGTCTAGGCCATTGCAACTGGAAGGCCAATGTCCAATGTACGATATAAGACACCAACCCGTGTCTCAGCCAATTCGAATGGGAGGCCAATGTCCAATGTACGGTATAAGACACAAACCCGTGTCTCGTATTATATTATAAACTTTATTTATTTTACATCGATTACGTAACAAGTTATACAACTAATGCAAATCACTCTCGATGACACAGATGTAAGCGTGCGAAGGATTTTAGTGTGGGAGGAAACCAGAGTGCCAAGAGAAAACGCACGTGATCGGGCAGATAACCGTAACCTTTTCACGTCCGTTCCGGGGATCGAACCCCGGACGGCTTAACCACTACACCATCCGTTAACCCAATCAACCAGTGTCTCGGCTACTGCGACTGGCAGGCCAATGCCCAATGTAGATACCAACCAGTGTCTCGGCTACTGCGACTGGCAGGCCAATGCCCAATGCAGATACCAACCAGTGTCTCGGCCACTGCGACTGGAAGGCCAATGCCCAATGTAGATACCAACCAGTGTCTCGGCCACTGCGACTGGAAGGCAAATGTCCAATGTAGATACCAACCAGTGTCTCAGCTACTGCGACTGGATGGCCAATGTCCAATGTAGATACCCACCTGTATCTCGGCTACTGCGACTGGCAGGCAAATGTCCAATTTAGATACAAACCAGTGTCTCGGCCACTGCGACTGGAAGGCCAATGTCCAATGTAGATACCAACCAGTGTCTCGGCCACTGAGACTGGCAGGCCAATGTCCAATGTAGATACCAACCTGTGTCTCGGCTACTGCGACTGGGAGGCAAATGTTCAATCTACATTATAAAATCGTCCATTATTTGAATAGTAAGACGATTTCTCGCGGAATATAGAAACACCAAGACTTTCAAGGTATTGAAGTCGTATTGTCAGGGTAAGGGAGACAACTCTTGTTTTTTCTATGCAGCCTCTTGAATTAAAACAGGTCTTCACACATTTAAATGACCGTTACTCAAGTACATTTTGTTACTACATATTGCTGCAAAATGTGTCTCCATGTAGTGATGTACTAATTACAAATTAATAGCTCTCGTATTCTATAGTATCAGGTCATATTTTTTTTGCTATTTAGTTTTTAACTGCTTCCTTTTTACTACATTTCTTTATGAAAAGAAAAACATGTGTATTGATATGATAATATAGTATTGATACACAGATGTTGCACTCGGATTGAAATACTTATTCGGTTGACAGTTGAAAACTATTAATACTCTCTTTATAAAGGATTCATGATACGTTTGTTTATTTTGTTTTGTACGTGACTTGAAGATTTAAATCTCTTAAACCGGTTTTTGTGATTTTTTTTAGGTAAACCAAATCAAGCGTTACGTATTTGTTTCTGTTAAGATCAAGCGATAAGCCAAAGCGACATTCACACCAGATAAATAGTTTTTAAATGTAAAATTAGGTTAAATATTTTCTTTTATTTGGGGATACAATACAATATAATGTAAGTCCATTTTAAGCTGTAAGCTTGTTTTCCTACTCTCAAATACTCTATGTATTGAATGTAAAATGCATGTATATTAATAATTGAATATATAGGGAAAAGAAGTGATTCTAACAGCGTGGCCAACTAAAATGTATTGTCGAATTTTCGGTCTGCCCTTTCGTCAAGACACAAAATTAACAAATAAAATTATATATTAAGGAGGTCACGAATGTTCACAAAAATACAGATAAACTACAGAGACCATGGCATTATTGTCTGGATGATCCCTTCGGTCAGTCGTTATGATTAGATGTAGTTCATCTGATGAAAGTCTTGGGGTTGATAACATTTTTGACCCTCGGGTAGAAAATCCCTATCCTTCATATCCACATAAAATATTCTGGGGAGAGGGCTTATATTGGCATAGCCTGCTGTCCAATCCCTATTAAAGCAAATGATTTTTAATAAAATTATTAAATATTTTGAAATGAAATAAAATATTCTGTATCCTATGTATGGAAGGATCCAGTCATTTACATTATATTCTGATCTTTTTAAAATCTGAGTAAACAGCTTAACCATTGTCCAGATTTAAAAAAAATAGTTTGATTTTCTTCTGAAATGATACTTAATATACGTTTTATGAACATGTTGTACACCAGTGTTATGTTAAATCGTATGTATATACCCTTTGTTACTTAGAGGCCAATAATATAAGCACCGTCTTTTGTTTGATCCCATTGCGTTTTTTTGAATAAAAAATATCACGAATGTGTACCTTGTGTTTTTAAATCCTGTCAACACATCTCAATACATGGCTAATTAACACTAAAGTAATATAAGACACGGTTATAATTAGCTCCTGGGGACCAACAAAATCACTTCGTTATAAGTACAGTTCGTAATACTTATATTAGAAACATCTGATAGGACATTGAACAGGATGGAAATTACTACATTATAACCATGAATTCGTTCTAAGTGTGTTCGTTATAAACGTGTTTTACTGTATATAGCTTAGGAGTTTTCTTTTCGTTCGATGATACATTAGTTTGTATTTGTATGCATTTATTTTCTAAATTCGCCTCACTTATTTGATAGTACGAATAATATCAATTTTCACTGCATCGGTTTACTGTTTTCTTCCTTATATACAGTGTTCACATATCAAAAATGACGTAAGACAGTTGGAATCAAGGCACTCTGGATAACTTAAATTTGATCCTTCAGAATCTATATCAAATTACATTACCAATTATTTCGTGTGGCTTTCTTTACAAATGCTCTTTTTAGACCCATAACCACTTAAAAATTACTATATAATTAATGAGTCAATACGTTATAAAACACTTACGTAAGTATAAAACACGTACGTAAGTATAAAGTATAAAACACGTACGTAAGTATACAGTATAAAACACGTACGTAAGTATACAGTATAAAACACGTACGTAAGTATACAGTATAAAACACGTACGTAAATATACAGTATAAAACACGTATATAAGTATACAGTATAAAACACGTACGTAAGTATAAAGTATAAAACACGTACGTAAGTATACAGTATAAAACACTTACATAAGTATAAAACACGTACGTAAGTATAAAGTATAAAACACGTACGTAAGTATACAGTATAAAACACGTACGTAAGTATAAAGTATAAAACACGTACGTAAGTATACAGTATAAAACACGTACGTAAGTATAAAGTATAAAACACGTACGTAAGTATACAGTATAAAACACGTACGTAAGTATACAGTATAAAACACGTACGTAAGTATACAGTATAAAACACGTACGTAAGTATACAGTATAAAACACGTACGTAAGTATACAGTATAAAACACGTACGTAAGTATACAGTATAAAACACGTACGTAAGTATACAGTATAAAACACGTACGTAAGTATACAGTATAAAACACGTACGTAAGTATAAAGTATAAAACACGTACGTAAGTATACAGTATAAAACACGTACGTAAGTATACAGTATAAAACACGTACGTAGTTATAATGTATAAAACACGTACGTAAGTATACAGTATAAAACACGTACGTAGTTATAATGTATAAAACACGTACGTAGTTATAATGTATAAAACACGTACGTAAGTATACAGTATAAAACACGTACGTAAGTATACAGTATAAAACACGTACGTAAGTATACAGTATAAAACACGTACGTAAGTATAAAGTATAAAACACGTACGTAAGTATACAGTATAAAACACGTACGTAAGTATAAAGTATAAAACACGTACGTAAGTATACAGTATAAAACACGTACGTAAGTATACAGTATAAAACACGTACGTAAGTATACAGTATAAAACACGTACGTAAGTATAAAGTATAAAACACGTACGTAAGTATACAGTATAAAACACGTACGTAAGTATACAGTATAAAACACGTACGTAAGTATAAAGTATAAAACACGTACGTAAGTATACAGTATAAAACACGTACGTAAGTATACAGTATAAAACACGTACGTAAGTATACAGTATAAAACACGTACGTAAGTATACAGTATAAAACACGTACGTAAGTATACAGTATAAAACACGTACGTAAGTATACAGTATAAAACACGTACGTAAGTATAAAGTATAAAACACGTACGTAAGTATATACAGTATAAAACACGTACGTAAGTATACAGTATAAAACACTACGTAAGTATAATATAAAACACGTACGTAAGTATACAGTATAAAACACGTACGTAAGTATAAAGTATAAAACACGTACGTAATATAAGTATAAAACACGTACGTAAGTATACAGTATAAAACACGTACGTAAGTATAAGTATAAAACACGTACGTAAGTATAAGTATAAAACACGTACGTAAGTATAAAGTATAAAACACGTACGTAAGTATACAGTATAAAACACGTACGTAAGTATAAGTATAAAACGTATAATATAAGTATAAACACGTACGTAAGTATACAGTATAAAACACGTACGTAAGTATACAGTATAAAACACGTACGTAAGTATACAGTATAAAACACGTACGTAAGTATAAAGTATAAAACACGTACGTAAGTATAAATATAAAACACGTACGTAAGTATACAGTATAAAACACGTACGTAAGTATACAGTATAAAACACGTACGTAAGTATACAGTATAAAACACGTACGTAAGTATAAAGTATAAAACACGTACGTAAGTATACAGTATAAAACACGTACGTAAGTATACAGTATAAAACACGTACTAAGTATAATAAAAACGTACGTAAGTATAAGTATAAAACACGTACGTAAGTATAAGTATAAAACACGTACGTAAGTATAAAGTATAAAACACGTACGTAAGTATAAAGTATAAAACACGTACGTAAGTATAAAGTATAAAAACACGTACGTAAGTATAAGTATAAAACACGTACGTAAGTATAAGTATAAAACACGTACGTAAGTATACAGTATAAAACACGTACGTAAGTATAAGTATAAAAACACGTACGTAAGTATAGTAAAACACGTATAAAGTATATAAAACACGTACGTAAGTATAAAGTATAAAACACGTACGTAAGTATACAGTATAAAACACGTACGTAAGTATACAGTATAAAACACGTACGTAAGTAATAAAGTATAAAACACGTACGTTAAGTATAAGTATAAAACACGTACGTAAGTATAAAGTATAAAACACGTACGTAAGTATACAGTATAAAACACGTACGTAAGTATACAGTATAAAACACACGTACGTAAGTATACAGTATAAAAACACGTACGTAAGTATAAGTATAAAACACGTACGTAAGTATACAGTATAAAACACGTACGTAAGTATACAGTATAAAACACGTACGTAAGTATACAGTATAAAACACGTACGTAAGTATACAGTATAAAACACGTACGTAAGTATACAGTATAAAAACACGTACGTAAGTATAACAGTATAAAAACACGTACGTAAGTATACAGTATAAAACACGTACGTAAGTATACAGTATAAAAACACGTACGTAAGTATACAGTATAAAACACGTACGTAAGTATACAGTATAAAACACGTACGTAAGTATTAACAGTATAAAAACGTACGTAAGTATAAGTATAAAACACGTACGTAAGTATAAAGTATAAAACACGTACGTAAGTATACAGTATAAAACACGTACGTAAGTATACAGTATAAAACACGTACGTAAGTATACAGTATAAAACACGTACGTAAGTATAAAGTATAAAACACGTACGTAAGTATAAAGTATAAAACACGTACGTAAGTATACAGTATAAAACACGTACGTAAGTATACAGTATAAAACACGTACGTAAGTATACAGTATAAAACACGTACGTAAGTATAAGTATAAAAACACGTACGTAAGTATAGTATAAAACACGTACGTAAGTATACAGTATAAAACAACGTACGTAAGTATACAGTATAAAACACGTACGTAAGTATAAAGTATAAAACACGTACGTAAGTATAAGTATAAAAACACGTACGTAAGTATAAGTATAAAACACGTACGTAAGTATACAGTATAAAACACGTACGTAAGTATAAGTATAAAACACGTACGTAAGTATAAGTATAAAAACACGTACGTAGTATAAGTATAAAACACACGTACGTAAGTATAAAAAGTATAAAAACACGTACGTAAGTATACAGTATAAAACACGTACGTAAGTATACAGTATAAAAACACGTGCGTAAGTATACAGTATAAAACACGTACGTAAGTATACAGTATAAAACACGTGCGTAAGTATACAGTATAAAACACGTACGTAAGTATACAGTATAAAACACGTACGTAAGTATACAGTATAAAACACGTACGTAAGTATAAGTATAAAAACACGTACGTAAGTATACAGTATAAAACACGTACGTAAGTATACAGTATAAAACACGTACGTAAGTATACAGTATAAAAACACGTACGTAAGTATACAGTATAAAACACGTACGTAAGTATACAGTATAAAACACGTACGTAAGTATAAGTATAAAACACGTACGTAAGTATACAGTATAAAACACGTACGTAAGTATACAGTATAAAACACGTACGTAAGTATACAGTATAAAACACGTACGTAAGTATACAGTATAAAACACGTACGTAAGTATAAAGTATAAAACACGTACGTAAGTATAAGTATAAAACACGTACGTAAGTATACAGTATAAAACACGTACGTAAGTATAAGTATAAAACACGTACGTAAGTATACAGTATAAAAACACGTACGTAAGTATACAGTATAAAACACGTACGTAAGTATAAGTATAAAAACACGTACGTAAGTATACAGTATAAAACACGTACGTAAGTATAAGTATAAAAACACGTACGTAAGTATAAAGTATAAAACACGTACGTAAGTATACAGTATAAAACACGTACGTAAGTATAAAATAAAACACGTACGTAAGTATACAGTATAAAACACGTACGTAAGTATACAGTATAAAACACGTACGTAAGTATACAGTATAAAACACGTACGTAAGTATACAGTATAAAACACGTACGTAAGTATAAAGTATAAAACACGTACGTAAGTATAAAGTATAAAACACGTACGTAAGTATACAGTATAAAACACGTACGTAAGTATACAGTATAAAACACGTACGTAAGTATACAGTATAAAACACGTACGTAAGTATAAAGTATAAAACACGTACGTAAGTATAAAGTATAAAACACGTACGTAAGTATACAGTATAAAACACTTACATAAGTATAAAACACGTACGTAAGTATAAAGTATAAAACACGTACGTAAGTATAAAGTATAAAACACGTACGTAAGTATACAGTATAAAACACGTACGTAAGTATAAAGTATAAAACACGTACGTACGTAGTATAAAGTATAAAACACGTACGTAAGTATACAGTATAAAACACGTACGTAAGTATAAAGTATAAAACACGTACGTAAGTATACAGTATAAAACACGTACGTAAGTATAAAGTATAAAACACGTACGTAAGTATAAAGTATAAAACACGTACGTAAGTATAAAGTATAAAACACGTACGTAAGTATACAGTATAAAACACGTACGTAAGTATACAGTATAAAACACGTACGTAAGTATACAGTATAAAACACGTACGTAAGTATACAGTATAAAACACGTACGTAAGTATACAGTATAAAACACGTACGTAAGTATACAGTATAAAACACGTACGTAAGTATACAGTATAAAACACGTGCGTAAGTATACAGTATAAAACACGTACGTAAGTATACAGTATAAAACACGTACGTAAGTATACAGTATAAAACACGTACGTAAGTATACAGTATAAAACACGTACGTAAGTATAAAGTATAAAACACGTACGTAAGTATAAAGTATAAAACACGTACGTAAGTATAAGTATAAAACACGTACGTAAGTATACAGTATAAAACACGTACGTAAGTATACAGTATAAAACACGTACGTAGTATAAGTATAAAACACGTACGTAAGTATAAAGTATAAAACACGTACGTAAGTATACAGTATAAAACACGTACGTAAGTATACAGTATAAAAACACGTACGTAAGTATAGTATAAAACACGTACGTAAGTATACAGTATAAAACACGTACGTAAGTATACAGTATAAAACACGTACGTAAGTATACAGTATAAAACACGTACGTAAGTATACAGTATAAAACACGTACGTAAGTATACAGTATAAAACACGTACGTAAGTATACAGTATAAAACACGTACGTAAGTATACAGTATAAAACACGTACGTAAGTATACAGTATAAAACACGTACGTAAGTATAAAGTATAAAACACGTACGTAAGTATACAGTATAAAAAACGTACGTAAGTATACAGTATAAAACACGTACGTAAGTATACAGTATAAAACACGTACGTAAGTATACAGTATAAAACACGTACGTAAGTATAAAGTATAAAACACGTACGTAAGTATAAAGTATAAAACACGTACGTAAGTATAAAGTATAAAACACGTACGTAAGTATACAGTATAAAACACGTACGTAAGTATACAGTATAAAACACGTACGTAAGTATACAGTATAAAACACGTACGTAAGTATACAGTATAAAACACGTACGTAAGTATACAGTATAAAACACGTACGTAAGTATAAAGTATAAAACACGTACGTAAGTATACAGTATAAAACACGTACGTAAGTATAAAGTATAAAACACGTACGTAAGTATAAGTATAAAACACGTACGTAAGTATAAAGTATAAAAACACGTACGTAAGTATAAAGTATAAAACACGTACGTAAGTATAAGTATAAAACACGTAAGTATAAAGTATAAAACACGTACGTAAGTATAAATAAAACACGTACGTAAGTATACAGTATAAAACACGTACGTAAGTATAAAGTATAAAACACGTACGTAAGTATAAAGTATAAAACACGTACGTAAGTATAAAGTATAAAACACGTACGTAAGTATAAAGTATAAAACACGTACGTAAGTATAAGTATAAAACACGTACGTAAGTATACAGTATAAAACACGTACGTAAGTATACAGTATAAAACACGTACGTAAGTATAAAGTATAAAACACGTACGTAAGTATAAGTATAAAACACGTACGTAAGTATAAGTATAAAACACGTACGTAAGTATAAAATAAAACACGTACGTAAGTATAAAGTATAAAACACGTACGTAAGTATAAAGTATAAAACACGTACGTAAGTATACAGTATAAAACACGTACGTAAGTATAAAGTATAAAACACGTACGTAAGTATACAGTATAAAACACGTACGTAAGTATAAGTATAAAACACGTACGTAAGTATACAGTATAAAACACGTACGTAAGTATAAAGTATAAAACACGTACGTAAGTATAAAGTATAAAACACGTACGTAAGTATAAATATAAAAAAACACGTACGTAAGTATAAGTATAAAACACGTACTAAGTATAAAAGTATAAAACACGTACGTAAGTATAAAGTATAAAACACGTACGTAAGTATACAGTATAAAACACGTACGTAAGTATAAGTATAAAACACGTACGTAAGTATACAGTATAAAAACACGTACGTAAGTATAAAGTATAAAACACGTACGTAAGTATACAGTATAAAACACGTACGTAAGTATACAGTATAAAACACGTACGTAAGTATACAGTATAAAACACGTACGTAAGTATACAGTATAAAACACGTACGTAAGTATACAGTATAAAACACGTACGTAAGTATAAATAAAACACGTACGTAAGTATACAGTATAAAACACGTACGTAAGTATACAGTATAAAACACGTACGTAAGTATACAGTATAAAACACGTACGTAAGTATACAGTATAAAACACGTACGTAAGTATACAGTATAAAACACGTACGTAAGTATACAGTATAAAACACGTACGTAAGTATACAGTATAAAACACGTACGTAAGTATACAGTATAAAACACGTACGTAAGTATACAGTATAAAACACGTACGTAAGTATAAAGTATAAAACACGTACGTAAGTATAAAGTATAAAACACGTACGTAAGTATACAGTATAAAACACGTACGTAAGTATACAGTATAAAACACTTACATAAGTATAAAACACGTACGTAAGTATAAAGTATAAAACACGTACGTAAGTATAAAGTATAAAACACGTACGTAAGTATAAAGTATAAAACACGTACGTAAGTATACAGTATAAAACACGTACGTAAGTATAAAGTATAAAACACGTACGTAAGTATAAAGTATAAAACACGTACGTAAGTATACAGTATAAAACACGTACGTAAGTATAAAGTATAAAACACGTACGTAGTAAAGTATAAAAACACGTACGTAAGTATAAAGTATAATAACGTACTAATATACATAGTATAAAACACGTACGTAAGTATAAGTATAAAACACGTACGTAAGTATAAAGTATAAAACACGTACGTAAGTATACAGTATAAAACACACGTACGTAAGTATAAAGTATAAAACACGTACGTAAGTATAAAATAAAACACGTACGTAAGTATACAGTATAAAACACGTACGTAAGTATACAGTATAAAACACGTACGTAAGTATAAAGTATAAAACACGTACGTAAGTATACAGTATAAAACACGTACGTAAGTATAAAGTATAAAACACGTACGTAAGTATACAGTATAAAACACGTACGTAAGTATAAAGTATAAAACACGTACGTAAGTATACAGTATAAAACACGTAATAACGTAAAAACGTAGTATACAGTATAAAACACGTACGTAAGTATACAGTATAAAACACGTACGTAAGTATAGTATAACGTAGTATAAAACACGTACGTAAGTAAGTATACAGTATAAAACACGTACGTAAGTATACAGTAATAAAACACGTACGTAAGTATAAAGTATAAAACACGTACGTAAGTATATAGTATAAAACACGTACGTAAGTATAAAGTATAAAACACGTGCGTAAGTATACAGTATAAAACACGTACGTAAGTATACAGTATAAAACACCTACGTAAGTATATAGTATAAAACACGTATGTAAGTATAAAGTATAAAACACGTACGTTAGTATACAGTATAAAACACGTACGTAAGTATAAAGTATAAAACACGTACGTAAGTATAAAGTATAAAACACGTACGTAGGTATAAAGTCTAAAACACGTACGTTAGTATACAGTATAAAACACGTACATAAGTATAAAGTATAAAACACGTACGTAAGTATACAGTATAAAACACGTACGTAAGTATAAAGTAACCAGAATGTGGCCATATATCGAATACTGCCGTATCATCAATACGGTGGAGTGAAATCGGAGATTTGTTTTCAAGGTTTTGGTGGTTTCTTAAAAAATATTAATAAATAAATAAAAGTTGATACAATGTACGTAGGTTTTTATCTTACCATCTGTACTAGATCATGATATCTTTTGACGTGTCAGAAACATTTTTTTTCAAGGCGGATTCATCTCAATGATCATTCTTTTGCTTTCTTAAGAACATGAGGACCATTATACGAGAAAGCTTCTAGATAACGTAGATATAAGGTTATATACCAGAATAACTCATTCGTGAGGGTTGCTTTCTGAAATAAATCTTCATATGTTCGGATTTACGGTAGACATAAGAAAACTTATGATACTTAGATAGAAATCTACAAGATGATATTACTGAGACCGGACATTACTATTCACGTCGTATTTCTTCAACGAATTTCTTAAGATTTTGAGTGAACGTCAAAAATTGTGTCGACGAAGAGAAAAAAACAATTAACTTCAATAATTTGTTACACTGCATGTAGTCGCCTATTATATGTATATATATATATATATAAATTAAGGATACATATTTAAAACGCATACAAAAACAGTAGTTTTATGCAAACTTTTGCAATTTCGAAGAAATCTATTTTAAAATCTTGATATTGAAAGTTATAAGTTGAATTTATAGTAAAGGCATGAAGTTTTCGGTCACTGCCCAGTCAGATTGAACTTATAAATTTGAGTAGTTTACCTCTCACTGTCACGTGCTGATAAAGACTGTGGTTATGGCGCTGTATTATATTTAAGTCATTACTTATGTAATTCATGTATATCTTGGATGATACTGATACGTCATGGTCCCGTCGTCAGGTGAATTCTCCTTCCTTGGTTGTTTCGGCGCTGTTGACTACAACCTCCGGAGGTGCACCGACAGGGGTGATCAGGTCCCAGCCCGGAACCACTCAGCTGTCCGCTAGTATATCACAACACTGTTGTTCTAATAGTTAATGTTCATACACAACTTGATGTTACTGGTGTTGCCCTCTCCACCTCTCTTCACTCTTCTTCCACACCCACATTGATGCCACCTCAGCCTCTCAATCTTCTTCTCTCTATGCCAGGGATGCCGATGATCCGCAGGGCCCTCCACACAGACTGCCCAACGAATTCACGACAACCAACCTCTACAGGAAAAACACCACACTCTCCACCCTCGTTGATGACAGTTGGACACCAAATCTTGGTACTTGGCCTTTATAATCATAAATATTTATTGTCATAATGTTGCATAATTCCCGTTGAAAAAATAAAGATAAACAGGATATTGACAATCTTGACAAGATAAACCGGATGTTGACACTCATGACAAGAGAAACCGGATGTTGACACTCTTGACAAGATAAACCGGATGTTGACACTCATGACAAGATAAACAGGATGTTGACACTCTTGACAAGATAAACCGGATGTTGACACTCTTGACAAGATAAACCGGATGTTGACACTCATGACAAGATAAACCGGATGTTGACACTCATGACAAGATAAACCGGATGTTGACACTCTTGACAAGATAAACCGGATGTTGACACTCTTGACAAGATAAACCGGATGTTGACAATCTTGTCAAGATAAACTGGATATTGACACTCATGACAAGATAAACCGGATGTTGACACTCTTGACAAGATAAACCGGATGTTGACACTCTTGACAAGATAAACTGGATGTTGACAATCTTGACAAGAAAAACCGGATGTTGACAATCTTGACAAGATAAACTGGATGTTGACAATCTTGATAAGACAAACCGGATGTTGACATTCTTGACAAGATAAACCGGACATAAACAACATTCCAAATCTCTTACTGTTTATTAATGAACTACACGCATACACATCTGTTATTACAAATATCATTTCATGTTGTTTCGTTGCATACCTCACAAAGCCAGACGAAATTAGACAATCTTTCTATTCGGTGGGAATGAGACGGCGTTGCTTATTGCATGTGAGCACATAGATCTATTCCGTCATTGCATATTTTATTATTTAATGTAGGACTGAATTTCAATTTTTATCACATAATCTTGAAAATGGTATTAAAATTAATTATAAGCATTGATGTCACTATTTTTTAATTTAATCGGGGTATGAAAAAAAAATTGTTTGCAAACTGTGTGAATCCGCGTAGCAAACAATTTTTTTAGAGACATGTGCAATACAATAAAAACAATAACAATGATTTGATTAGGAGACAAGTACAAGTGTCCTTTCATCAAGTAATAAAACTAGCCGACGACGCATTTTAATTTTTTTTTACATATAAAATATAATGAAATATGTGAAGGCAGGTGAACTTCCTATTGCGATTACTTTAAGGTCAAAATTGAGCACGCGCGCGAAGCACGAGCTCGAGGTCAAAGGTGATATATGGCTTGGCCAATTGGACTGTACATATTAATGTTTATTTTTATATGACGTTTACAACTTCCGGTTTACAAGCGAATATGTTCTACGTATACAGACTGTCTTACCCTCACCGGAAGTACAGATATCTCTGTCCGATAAAGTAGACAAGAATGTGAAGTTATGTGGATGTGCAATAATGTCAAACTTGAAATTATGGAGCCAGTCTCCTGAGCATTCCTTAACTTAAGAAAGACACTTAATTAACATTTCCCATCGGGAGTAACTAAAGATTTAACTCCAGTCCTTAACTTCAAATATTTCCTTAACTTCAATATTGCTTTCCTGTGAACAATGATAAAGTAAACGGGTTGTCTAAAACTAAAGGATGTCTGTCAATTGCGTCAAAACAAAATCCATATGAAACTAGGATATATATAAAAATTGAGATAAAAAAGTATATATATTATAGCTTTTGCATTGTTGATCTTTTTATGTTTCGATACATTATACCAATATTATATACTATTTTTATATCATTCGCAATTTTATATATCCCACAAATAATTACTAATGCAGTCAGCCTACAAAATCCGGTACAAATGTATTAAGGATATATTGGGCCATTTTACAGCCAATCGTAAAAGTTGTGCTATATGTTTTTATGACCATGGCATACAAATGTTTATATGCTTATATTGTGGTATTTCTGCTATAAGAATTGTAGATCAAACATGACGGAGATAGTGGCCCTGGATTATATTGTTGTTATATCTACATTAATTGTCTCCCTTGGGATTGGTGTGTACCACGCATGCTGGGGACCAAAACAAAACAACATACAACAGTATCTGCTTGGAGATAGGAAATTGAACGTATTTCCAGTGGCGCTGTCTCTTACCATTTCTTTCCAGTCATCAGTTATGATTCTAGGAAATCCAGCAGAAATATACGTCTACGGCATTCCATTCATATGGCAGGCGGTCGGGTATACAGTGGCCACTCTATTCGCACTGGTGTCTCTGGTACCCTTGCTTCATCCACTGGAAATAACGAGCTTTTACGAGGTGAGTTATGGTTATTTCATCAGTTGAAATATAAGCATTCGATTTTTAACTTCCGCGAAGTAATGGAAAGTTATTTAATTTTGCTTCCCAATATACCTTTCCTTGATTTGTTTTCAATGTTCACAAAATCTCATGGAACATGACGTCACGTAGTTATTCATGTATGACGCGGTAATAAAAGTATAAACCTTATTTCAAATAATTGTGAATTAATTGGTAATATTAACCATCTGCTGTCTCTTAGGATGAGGAAAAGATATTTTTTGTGTAAAAAAAAAACATTAATTATTGACTCACACGTCATCTAAATAAATATGCATGGCATGTTATTGATTTAGTTTGCTATTATTTGCTAAAATGGTATTTATACAGGTCAATAAACTCTTGCATAAATCTGAATTGGAAATTATGGTAATACATCAGCACATTTTTTGTCCGCATGTTGATAGGAATAGTGAAATGTACCCCATTATACGGTATAGTAGTCGGTCAGCCAAATCTTTACCGTTCAGCCGGTCATTTTAGCGGGTCAAAATAATACTTCCACATATGGAGCGCAAATATCGAAGACAATTAATATCAGATTATCAAATGCAACACATTTCTGCTCTGACAAGTAAAAAATGAAGAAAAAACATAATTGGAAACATGCACATAATATTTCAAAAAGGTATTCTCGCTAAAATGATATTTTTACTGTAAATGGTATGTTCTGATTGGTCAATATTGAATGAAATTAACCCAACATATAACCATTAAATTCTTTTATTATACCTCAAGTGAAAATCCTGCATTCTGATTGGACGAGAGATATTTGGTATTTGACACTTTCACACGGCAGGTAACATTAGAACAATAGGAAACAATAGACACGTTCGTAGCGACCCCCTAGCAACGGGTGATAGTGTATATTTGACAGTGCAAAATATTAACCGCCGAAAAAGATGCGCACTCTTTTTTTTCCGACGCCATCTTTGTTTTTTGAAGCGACGCTTCAAAATTTATCTGGAGCTAATTAGTAATAGTTCTGCCAAATTAGTCTGTTTATCAATATTTTTTTTCAAAGTATGGACGGGGCTTTCCGTTTACGCCTTTTCGCTTACCGTCCAAGTGCTATATGTTGGTTTTTATGAACCCGTCGGTGATTAGGGGAACGGAAGACATGCGATTTCAAGCGTCTTCATGACGTTGCAGATGTTGTAAACAGACGACGGGACGAAACCAAAACTCATTGAGATTTACAAAAACGTTAAGATTTTAACAAACGCAGGAGTTAAGACAACAAGAATTTTCACTAATTCCTTATTGTGAGTATTCTTTTTTTAATGCAATGATATATAGTTAGCACTACTGAGTAGAAGCCGAGTTGCTATGCTAGACTAGTGCCGACGGTGATTGTTCGACTTTTGCTAAAATCAGTTAAAATGTTTCAATACATTGCAAATACTTGAAAACTAGTTTTGTTTCTAGACTTTTGGTATAATAAAATAAATACTACCTGCATTAGAGGGTGACAGTGCCTAGTGTCACCCCTCGAAATATCACTGTTACCCTCGGCTTCGCCTCGGGTGACAGTGATATCCTCGGGGTGACACTAGGCACTGTCGTATATTTATATAATATTTCACTCAGGAAAATGCTATAAATAGCAATAGCTATTCAGCGAAATAGAAACGGTTCTTTTACTGTAGCCATATCCCACGAAAAAATCAACTCCGCTAAAAGCCTAAAAACTATTTGAATAACATGGTAACACAAGTAAGAATATATATTAATATACATGCACTTACTTTCTCCCAACTTCGCTAGCCAATGGTATTTAGTCCGATTCTCTTCCTACTACCCTTGGCATATCTCACTTCAGAACGGGTGTTTTTGCTTTCAAATTCTGATTGGATGCGGCTAGGTTCAAGCGACCAATGAAAACGCAGCTTTGATATGTCAACAAAACTAAACTGAAGCGATAGTATAGTGACCTACATTTGCATATTGAGACATCAATAATGTCATGCCTGTAAACATCAACTCCTAGCGAAGTTATATTACTATCTATTTAATCAATAAGATGTATTAGACCAGCTAAATGAACGTCTTGGATAGGCCTACGTTGCTCTTCAAACAGAAAGGAAAGTAAATACGCGCGTGGCTTGTTTTACAACGTTAAACAATTCAAAGATATACTGCAATCTCGTTATAAAATTGGACACTGCAGAACTTAAGCATAAAACACAAACACTGGTGTCCGAACTTGCTAATAAACAAATAACCCACACACATATTCATCTTTGGTATTTTGAATCTATCGCAAACGACATGCGTGTTTTATAGGGCGCTGCCATTTTTTTAACCATACAACAATGATACGAGCTTTTTAATTGGTTGCTTATTACGTAAATGGAAGGGGCGCAACTGCGGTGATCTAGCAGGTGGCGCAGTACGGGAACACCCGTTCTGAAGTGAGATACATGTATGCCAAGGGTAGTAGGAAGAGAATTGGACAAAATACCCTTGGCTAGCGAAGTTGACTTTATGCAGGTATCACAATTTCTTTTCAGGCTTAACTTCATTGTTGCAATTTAATTGTTATTGATAAACTGTAACTCAAACAGTGTCCTACAATTCTAAATATTTAAGCATTGATGTCACCTATTTCTAATTCAATCGGGGTATGAACGAAATTTTGTGTGACTTCCGTAGCGGAATCACACGAAAGTTTGTAAACAAAATTTCTTTCGTAACTCTATGAAATAAAAAATAGTGACATCAATGCTTATAATTGATCTTCCAGATTACTTGATAAAATAAAATACGTTTTCACATACGATTCCATTGAAATTCCAAGGGAATATTTTTCAAAATCAATTCGCACAATAACAAAAACGACGGGATATCGCGCCATTTTCGGATTTCTTTTTCATAGTGGTATGAAAAAAAGAGTTGGGCAATTAGAAAGCAAGATTTAGTATAAAAACAAAGAAAAATGGATTATTTGTAAATGAAATTCGTTCTATTTTCTTCCTAGTATTTCCAGCGTCGATTTAAGAGCAAGATCACCAAAGTCATTGCTACCATTATGGGGATCCTTTTTAACGTAAGTGTTATGTATAAGGTCACAGTACCCAAATCGGATCACCAAAACAACATTTTCTTCTTTCTAAACCAAATTTTGCAACTGACCTTTTACATATCGTGTTTTTTCATAAAAAGGCTATGCCTGACGAAGTTCAGACAGCTCCACACTGTCATAGTCGCGTGCGCGCGTGAATTATGACGTCACAAACATTGACAGATGAACTTCCGGTTTTTTAACAGAAGAGTACCCAAATCGGATCAGCGAGAGAAATAACCCAAAATAGGTATATTTTATGCATTATATAGTTAAATAATTGGTATGTACGATAAATATCATCACTATTGACAAGATTGATCAGTAATTTTGTGCGTCACAGTCATTTTTTAGTGTTTTATTGAGCCTTTCAAATTCATAACACGATCGACCGCATGACGGTTTCAATTTCCGGTTGACAAACCGAACAGGTGCGCATTGTTAGATTGACGAAAATGATAATTGGTCGATATTTATTATTGTTTAGCTGCAACAATTAAATGATTTTATGCTTTAATTGAGAAATTAACCATTTCTACCCTATGTCTCTCAAAGTATAACAAAATTTTCGTAGTTTTTTTCGAATCCTGATGGGGTCTCAAGTTTATTTACTGTCGATCTTCCACATAACACAATCAGTAGATTGTGTGACAACATGTAACATCAACAACTGAAATACATACAGTGCACTTTGGTAGATTTTTTTCTTTAAAATGTAACATGCATCAAATGAATATCTATCAATTATTGTTTTTATTTATATTTACATATAAAATATATTGGTAATTCTTTTTTTAAATTATAATGTAAATCTTGCTGCCTTTTAGTGATTAATTAAAATTTAATTTGTGAAATTAATAGAAAAAAAATAGTAGATTAAATCTCACACAAGCAAGAGATTTCTGGGAATTGGGAACTTTTGATAATTTTGTCTTATAACTATTTGAACTGCAGACATACATAATTATAGTCATTATACAAATCTCATAAGCATCAACAATGATCAGGCACATGTGACTGCATATGTGTAGCAGGATAAGACTGGATCGATAGTCGGTGACCAAGTTGCTCAGTCAGCTATTGTTGGGAGGTTCTAAGTTTGAATCCCTGTCTGGCCGCTACGTATACATTTTCTATTTTCTTCTACACATGTATATATATGGATCTCAGGTGTACTGACATACATTGTATCTACATATTGTACGCAACCATGTCATAACTATTTAAAAAAAAAACACCCATTCCCTTCACTTTCAAGTACGTCATGTAGGGTATGTATGTTTAATACACAAGAGAGGCTTGATCCCTGATACAGTACTGTACCTGGCAAACTATGAATTTGTATTATTACTATATTATTGTGATGTATAATACATACTATATTATTTCATTATTGCAGGCCCCAACCTTCTGAAGAACTGAAAAATGTGTCTTAATTCAGCTTGTTATTATACAAAACATGATTGGTTAGTATTTTGTTTAATTATTATTGATTAATGAATGACTGCTTTAATCACTGTGTGCATGCATCAGAAAAATGGAACACAAGTACTTGGGCAACCTTGAAGCAAAAATCAATTCTCATATTTATTTTTTCATTTTAAATTTCAAAGTCTTCAAATTGTAGATCTGTACTTATTAAGTTCAATACAATTATTATATATATGTTGTCCTTGTTTCGAACAGAGTGATAAGGCGAAATACAAGGCAATAATAAATAATCCAGTTCAAGTTAAAATGTGATCTCAAAACCCTCTGACTTATATTTAACAGAAATGTGGATAATTCATTCTATCTTCAGTAACTTTATTCACAGTATTAAGTATAAACATGCTAATAATATGTAAATGAGCCAAGTCTGTTTTGTTGTCTGAGAGCTGTTCATGGGAGGCGATATTGATAGTCACTTTTCTTACATGTACAATAACAGGTTGTCCAGAAGAGCAACGGGTATTGTATGAACTTGATGGAAGGGAGACAACTGGCAAATTTAGGTTTAGTCAATAGCTTATATATATATATATTACATGTCTAAGAATTATGAAAACCTAAGTGTCAGTTAACAAGATCAGACAGTATTTTTTTTCTAATTAGTTGTTTATTATTGATCACATGTGTACAAGATATTTTGTAAATGAAAAACTTCAAGAGTTAAACCTTTTTTTTCTTCTATAACTAGGTGACTGTTCAGGTATCCATGACTGATTGCCAGCTCTGAAATGAAGTCTGTGCCTTCATTAGCTGAAACAAGGCTACACTAAAAGGCTGTAGCAAATGAGTAGTGAGGAAGAAAACAAAAATATTCCACACTGTTCACTCTGGCCTTCTCAACCAAAGTATTAACATCAGGAGTCTTCCTTTTGATGGACGCTTCAAAAGATACCTGGAGGATTTTATGTAGAGGTATGTCTATAAGCTATAACATTAAACATTACTTTATTAGTAAAGCTGTGGATTTTCATTTGAAATTTTAAGATTTTTTTTCCAAATCTTAAGGCTTTAAACATTTGCTCAGAAATTATCAATATTTTACAGCTACATATGTCTCAGTTATTTTTTTTTTTATTTCAGGTTTTGTAGACTTATCATCAAGGTAGCCTGCACTTGGAAATGACTTTTCATAAATTACAAACGTCAGAAGGACTTTTTCATGGGCAATTTATCAAGAGGACTTTTTCATGGACAAACATACTGCTGCTGTTGTGTGGGAGTTTGTCACGGAGATCCAATGACCTTGTATACAACCCTTGTCTATCAAGGTGGCATACTTTGTACAGGAATGTTCCTTGACCAAACATGTTTCATTCATATTATAGATGCACTTACCCTATGTCTGAAATGGAAGTGTACAATATCTTTAATTGATGCTTGGATTTTAAAATAGCAGCCACTTCAATAATTGTAACTAATATCAAATGAATATTTCACTCATGCTGATTCACTTGGAAATGCAGGGTCTCACAGTAAAATTGATATGTCACTCTAGATTAAATAAAGTGTTGAAAATAATTCTTGTTGTATTTTGCTTTCCCAAGTATCATTGATGAATTAATAAAATATACACTTAAAAATCAACTTATTATCAGATTGTCAAATGATATACATTGTGTAATAAAAATGAAACAGAATAGAGGAGGAAATATCAGAAACTTGGATGGCAGTGCAGTGATCTGAAAATATAAAAATTTAGAATAATACAAATTCAAAACCAATCTAATTAATTTGATAGATGTAACACGATTTATGTACTCTGGTATTCCTCGCTGAAATTTGTTTGTTCTGCTTCAAGAATGATCTCTACCAATGTCAGAAGGCCAGGTACTTGATATTGCCATGCTGGCACCATATATTTCTGTTTAAAGGTTTTTACTATTTTCCCTGTAAATAGAAAAAAACTTCACTGACAGTGCTCTGTATATGAAACAAACTACCTCTTCTTATCTGTAGACACTACTGTTCAGAAAGATATTTTTTAAACCAGTTTACATATCATTACCTAATATTGCATTTGTATAATCTCCTTATATTTGTTTTGTTTAAAACAGTATTTAAATAATATAAATATTTTATGGTAATTTGTTAACATCTTGTGTACTAAAATACATTTTTTCATAATCAATAATACAAATAATATGAATTTGAACATTTTGTAATATTCATTTCTGTATTTCACTATTTGTATTTACATATTTTAAACATTTTATTTAATAACACATTCTCATATCTGTAGTTGTGTTTTGTATATTCTTTGTTGCTGGAGAAAACAAATAATGTTACATTATAATTGATAATTGCAACATCTTATAGTAAGATAATAATTATTATAAATATTATATAATCACAGATATGCAAAACTCAAAAAAAATCGAAACAATGACAGAAGGGAAATAACTCTTATACAACATTGAAAAAACCGGAAAATCATAGTACAAGTACCTGTTCGTTTAGAATGACTTTTTGACATGCGCAAAGATCATTGAGTAATAGTTCCAAGATGGCGGCAGAATATGAATCGTTTCTAGTGGCATTCTAAATAAAGGTATGGACTACCCTGTTCATCGAATACCTCCCAAAATGTTTCTCTATTCTTGTTTTGGGTACATACTTTTATGTTTTGATGATATGTAGTGCAGTGTAATGGGGTTAAACATGAGAAAATAGACCGTCGCACGGTGACATTGTAGGAGATTGACGAAAATAACACCAACTTGCCGATTTCAAAGTCTTCATTAAAGCATAATAAAATCGATCACTGCTTCAAAATTTGGTTTAAATATCGCGGAAATGCATTTTTATGACTATATGTACGTTTATTTTAAACGTAAAATGTGCATGCGATAAAAAGAGCAATTTCTCGAATCCGTGATCCGATTTGGGTACTGATCCGATTTGGGTACTGTGACCTTACATATGATCTTAAATAAGTGTTCAATTTTAAAGGAGATTTTACGATTTCATAAAATATAGAAATAACACAAAATTAAGATACTTTAATCACATCACTACAAAACCATATACATTTCTAAGAATTACAACGTCAAAATGTTGCAGCGAATGCCTCCATGTTGTCACGACGTTTTTACACACTGACGTCATGGCATTGTTTACTGATGTCAAGCCATGACGTCCCAATGAAATCAAGCCAAAATCGCAGCATGTCATATTACACTAAAATATTGCATGGTGAATTACTGGACATCAGACGGATTGCGTGATTTTAACGCTTCATGTTGGATTTGCCTCTGTCGAGTTGGCATTCATATTTGCTATGAATGTCAACTGAAAGACGTTCAATGCTTATATTTTTATTTGGTTACAATTTTGTGTTGAAATACCAAGGGATTTCACATTTATAAGTGATTAATCATTTGTTATTGTCAAGGATGGAACAGCCATTTGAACAGCCGTTTTCGGGGATCTCTAGCGACAATTGTTACGTCACAATGATAATGACGTCATAAAAAGCTATTGAAGTTCATAGTCTATATAACTGCATTTAGTGCACTTGGTAAGGCTACATAGTAGTTTGCCTGCAGTGAAAATGTAAATATTTTGTCATGATTGCATATGTTTGAACGTAACTATACACCTGTTGTAATATCTTCCCTTTCAGGTGTTCTACATGGGTATTGTCTTATTTGGACCCGGGCTTGCAATAGAAACAGGTAACTGACCACAGCCTATGTATCTCCAATAAATGCAATCTAACAATCCTTTAATTGTTAATTAAATATATTTTATTGTAAATAAAATTGTAAATGTCAAAGAATAGATTAGTTCCTGGGTTTCGTTTTAGAAGAATACCTGATGCTAACTTTTCTATAACGTGACGCTACCCAAATTGAAACCGTATCCAAATTGGAACATTTTTAAGATGAACGTTCCACAAATACGGGCATTTTTATGTTCTTAATGTGATGACGTGACGTCATTTTAACCACATTTCGGTTTAAATTTCGATGGATTCTTGCTGATCCAGTGCTGATACAAATGACAAAAAAAGATATTCTAATTGTGGTGTTTTATTTTTTCAGTGACAGACTTTCCGCTCTGGGCGTCTATTTTAGCCGTAGCTTCCTCAGCAATCGTTTATACTGCTGCAGTATGCATTGTTTACAGGGGTAGTACACCCACATCAAGTCTAGAATATTGGATATATTACAGTTCAAATTTGTTTGCGATATTTCATTGTATATTATTATGTTTGTTCTGGAAAGACTATCTGGGCATGTAAGGATTACCACGCAAAATGAATATTAATACAACTTAAAAATTCATTAAATTAATAATGTTTATCAATTCTGTAATCAAATTCTAATCTTATGTTGCCCTAATGTTAATTTCATCAGACACGGACTCCGAGACCAACTTCGACATTTTCAGGGATCATCTTTAAATGCTTTAGCATCTCTAGCAGCGCATTATATATATCAGGAGAGTAAGAGTTATGCTTTTTGAGATGGTCCCTAAATCCGTAGAAATCGTGCTCAGAGTCTGTGTCTGTTTATGGTAGAAATGTATTTTGAAATATCTTTTAGAGTATCTGATTATCGCATTTAAAGTCATATTATGTGAGCGCGACATGTGATTATTTCAGGGCGGCCTTCGAGCCGTAGTGTGGACGGATGTCTTCCAGATGTTCATAATGCTCCTGGGAATATTCAGTGTAATGATAAAGGTATCTTAATAAACAATCTTCAATAATGCAATGGTTACACTTTTCAGAGCAATATTAAGCAACGAAATTAAATGCAGAAAATTGGATAATTAAATATCCTCTTCATGGATTTTAATTAACACCAACTTTGCTCATTTCTTTACACGCATCCAAGCTAAAACGCTCTCTTACGATTATCCAGAATTGATATGACAATGATTTTTAATCACATTAAGATTAATGTAATCCTTTTTCAAAGTATAGTATAGCTCGCCCCCTTAACGAAACATAATGCATTCCATTACGGTAATATTATTTTTACGCATTTCGCTTTAATAAAATTAAAGTGAACAGTCGGGCAAGGATGACTAAAGTCGGTAAAAATGGTGTGAATGTATCCAGTATAACTTCATATGAAATGGAAAAATAAAATCTCTCGTCAAAATCTGTCTGCGTACGAAGAAATTAATTTAAAGTATGGAAATTCTAAAACGTCCTCCCGGCTCACTATGTCCGTGGTTACATTCCCACGCAGCCTCGCTTTCAATGCTTTCAACTTTTCTTTACTTTAATGGTCAGAACTGGGAAACTAAACAGAACTTGACCGTCGTATTAATATGTGAGAATTTTTGGAAGGCCAATGAACGCATTTAGACTGGTTTTCTTTGCCCGACTATTCACTTTAAGCTTAGATATATATATATGCTGTGAAATCATTTATTTTCCATGGAAATTTGACAATTTCGTGGAGAAGACGTTACATAGTTATTAAGTTCATTGGAACATGTAAAATGCTACGACAATCAGTAGAAGTCAATACCTTTTTATGCAATCTCGTGAATTGTTTTAAGAAGTATACGCTTATAATTAGACTGACCAGCAGACCCTAAGTTGTAGATAAGACTTTCTCACCAGAGTTCTTTACTAGATTATCTCCCCCTAGACTGACCAGCAGACCCTAAGTAAGTTGTAGATAAGACTTTCTCACCAGAGTTCTTTATTAGGTTATCTCCCCTTAGACTGACCAGCAGACCCTAAGTAAGTTGTAGATAAGACTTTCTCACCAGAGTTCTTTATTAGGTTATCTCCCCCTAGACTGACCAGCAGACCCTAAGTTGTAGATAAGACTTTCTCACCAGAGTTCTTTACTAGATTATCTCCCCCTAGACTGACCAGCAGACCCTAAGTTGTAGATAAGACTTTCTCACCAGAGTTTTTTACTAGATTATCTCCCCCTAGACTGACCAGCAGACCCTAAGTTGTAGATAAGACTTTCTCACCAGAGTTCTTTATTAGATTATGTCCCCCTAGTTTGAAACTTACGTAGTAGAGACAAATAATCAAGCCAAATTCAAATATTTTTTGTTCAATATTCTTGACACTGGTGACTAGTCTAGTCTATAATTAAAATGACGTGTTTTATAAACAATACATACATAATATTTGTATGCATTCAATAAAATGAGAAAATTTCGTTGGAATGTAAATTCATTGATTTCAGTAAAAAAAAACGGGTCATAAAAATCAAACCCCCGCGAAATAAAATGATTTCACAGTATCAGCTACTTAAAATAGATAGTGTTTATAAGTTATAGTGACAACGACAGAAAATATCACGTCATTTTCATGTATGGAGAATTGACTTGCAGTCGCGGTTTTGTTGTAAAATTGCAATAAAACCTCGAGGTATGAAAGAAAACAATACGCTTACATACGTGGATATGTAGGATGGGGATATTCTATCCTCGGCAAGCCTCGGATGTTTACAACATTTTGTGACCCTTGGGTAGAATATCTCTATCCTTTATACATACCTTATAATGTTGTTGGTATTCTACAAAATATCTCTTCAGACAACAGTGGACGTTGGTGGTTTCAAAAAGGTGTTTGATATTGCAAGAGATGGAGATCGCTTGATTATGCCAAGGTATATAATACCATTTAATGTTTCGAATCTCCATAACTTTCATAATTGACCAAAATTTGGCTGTAGATTTTCAGTATACATGTACTTATCTATCCTTTGCTAAAACTAATTTAATACATTTTCATTCTACTTGAGCAACAACAACAACAATTTTCACATATTATTTCGTAAATTGAATTAATAGTTTAATATATTATGTAGCTGTTTTATTATTCACTAGCTTCGATCCGGATCCAACTGTCCGTAATACGTTTTGGTCCTTAGTTGTCGGCTCCTCTATATCGCTACAGTACCTACTCACGACACAAACAACAGTCCAGAGGATCTGCTCTGTCCCCACCGTCAGGGACGCCCGCAAGTATGTGGAGATTACAAACAAAATAAATAAAGCTACAGCAAAAAATATGACTGTATAGCATGTCAGTCAATCGCGACATCTCGGAGAAATTTCCGTCAATCTTCGGGAATTTATATTTCCGAAGATTACCGGAAATTAATTTTACGAGGTGGTCCGGTTACATTTTTAGTATCAGAACCGGTGTAGTGAGAATTTTAGACCCCGAGAATATGTTCTGGATTCGAAAATCAAAGCAATTAACAGAATTTCATTTTTCTTATATTTCAGAGTGATAATCATTTCAACGTTGGCGACTGTGATGAATTACGTCCTTTCCTGTCTCCTTGGATTGTTTGTTTACGCATACTTTCACGAGACAAGGTGTGACCCTATTGCATCAAAGACAATTAAAAACCCTAACCAGGTACTAGCACTAACATATAACATTTTTCTGTTACATTGCCTGACATATCATAATTATTTTTTTGTCGAATGCCGCCATTCGCATTATAAATTTCATTTAAACTTTTTTGTTAGTTTTTTATTGTTTTTATCATTTTTATCCTTTTAACTACAAATCTTTTTCTACTTTTTAAAACACTTCTGTCATATACTGTATTAAAAAGGACAGGGCACTAACAGCTAGTCTGAAAGGCTACATCGATAGTTGTTCGCGGGTGTAAAATTTCTCGATTTTCTGTTTGAGACTTCTTCGTGGGGGTGTAATTTCACGAATCATCTTTGTAAGATTTGAAAGCGGCATTCACACGACAGGCTGTGACACGTGAAACTATGATTTTGAATATGCGATTTTACTTAAATTAACACACACATAACCCCCCCTTCCAATTATTAGCGGCCCCGTATTATGCTAATCTTTATATGCTAAACTATTTGTCTTACTTTTTATTATCATTCATGGAAAATCTTACTCACAAGACTTTTGGACTTTTGATATTACACATAATGTATCGATGAATGCACTGCCGTCTCTTTTTTAAGACAATGTCATTAATTTTCTTAAATATAGTGTTTGAAGAAACAAATATCCATGTACATGTATAGTGGATGTGGACTTTTTTGCAGATTCTTCCGTTGCTAGTTGTAACCATTTTCCATGACTTGCCAGGACTGTCCGGTGTATTTGTAGCAGCCCTTTTAAGCGCGTCGTTAAGGTAAAGAAACAATCTGTTGTTCTTGTTTAATTTGATATTGGGTGAAATTGAGCCAAGAATTGATAAAATATTTATTTCTTATACATGTTTTATATCCTTTAATGGATAATTGTTAGTTTTAAAAGATATCAAAGGTATTGAGTGGTGTTCGTGATTGTGCCGTCGTTTTGACAATACATAAATACGAAAATATAATATCATATTTAATGATTTGGAAAAAATAAAAACATATTTCATTGGGTAGAAAAATATTGAGGATTATCTCATTTCAGTTCGATTTCTTCAGTCCTCTCGAGTTTATCAGCACAAACTGTGGAGGATATTGTAAAACCTATGGTGAAGGATTTATCGGAAAGTAGAGCAACACTCATAGCCAAAATAGCAGGTAGGCTCCGAAAGTAGAGTAGAATACAGATTTATAGCCAAAATTTAAGTTTAGGTTAGCCCGAAAGCAGAGTTATACTAAGCATTTCAGGAAAGGTCTGAAAGTAACGCTACTCTCATAATCACAGTTTGAGGTCAGCATCGAAATAAAATCTTTCCTAATTACGAAAAGTTTTGAAACTAATCGCTCAGGTAATTAATCGCTCAAATGATTAGATAAGCGATCATATAGCATTGTAAAGATACTTCGTAATTTGCAGTGCTTATCCACGGGTATATATGGTAATATATAGGGATTGGATTTCGTTTTTATGTTAAAGCTGACAATGCAAGTTAAAAAGTTTTAAATTGAGATTAAAAAAAATTAAGTAACTTGTATTTCAAGAATCGTTTATGAAACAACCCCCATTCGAGGTCAGCCATTTTTATTTTTCGCTCTGTGTGTATCCGGTGCTCTCACCGACCCCTATATAAAGCGCGTGAATCGACACACGTGCGCTCAGTCTATACACGTACATACACACCTGGCAGTTGTCCAGTGTGTATCACCTACCATTACATAAACAAAACACTTACCTATACAGGTATATGGGGCTTGTTTGGCAACAAAATACATCACAACCTCTAAGCTCTCATTTACATGTTTGTCAAAATAAAATTTCCACACCAATGAATAGAAATCCAAATGATTAACCGTCCACATATCTCCATGTATATTATCGTAACCGATGTACTCGACTGGCCATGTGCACGTGACTACCTGTCCCGAACAAGCGACAACTACTGTACCAAGGACACACACGTGTCGGTGTACGTGTAAAACCTAGTGCATATTGAAGTGATTCATTAGCTCGTTTTGAATATTATTTGGGATTTAGCTGACAACACATTCATGTATTATTTCAATGAAACCTTGTCAGGTGAGTGCAGTGTTTATTTTCAGTTTGACATTGTTATTTGAAATATCGGGGCATGTCTATACGAGACAAGTTATGCTTGAAATGACGCACGTGTGTCTAGTTCCGTGCTTTATATAGGGGGTTGGCCAGTGAAGGTAACTAAGCAGAGCAAAAATAAAAATGGCTGCCACTTCCTTGGATACGACACTGCCTTAACTGGGGAATGTCTCAGAAACAATTTTCCAAAAAAAAAATCATTATTTTTTTTTTAATTTCAAATGCATGCTTTTTAACTTGCATTGTCAGCTTTAACCATGCTTGTATGGAGCAATTCCTCTAAGAATACATGTATATTCTATGGGGCGCGTTAGCGCCCCATATTGAATATATTCTTAGAGGAATTGCTCCATACAAGCATGGTTAACATAAAAACGAAATCCAATCCCTATATTTACACTCACACGACTTTTTATTTATATTTTATGCAATAAAATCGTCATTTGAAAGTGACGTAATTATTCAATAAAAGTCGGTCAAAAGTGGGAGGAGCTTACTCAATTGAACAGCGAATGATGACGCTTCACGTAAGGTAGAATTATTCATCCGCGACGACAAAAAAGTTCAATATTTTAGTGTAAAATAAACATGACAAACAAAGTAAATTTCAGAGATAATTTTATTTAATCAGATCAGAACTTTAAATATATATTCAACTTTGCTAAAAGTTAATATATAGCGTAATAACATACAGAATTTGTACACGGCCACATGTGTGAACTCGGTGACCGTTATTGTGCAGCGAGGCGAAGCTGACGCACGCTTACACACTTGAGTTTGCGGAAGTTGTGAAAACACCGATTTTCAAGTAGCTCAATGTGTTTGAGATGTCGTCTGAGTTGACGGTATTACATCCTTGGGAGTCATGTGATTATATAATCTACGCTTAGATCCATATCGCCATCGATAGATGAAACAAATTCACTTGTGTTCGATGGATACAATGTATTTGTGGTGACGCGGAACTGTCAACACGTGGATTATTAGCGGTGCATGTTTTACAATACACATGATTAAATACTCAAAGAACAAAGACAAGAGGATATGTTTATAACTGACCTCTATCAGAGGGTCTCACACCCGTCCACCCCAAAGGCTCGATCGTAGGACGAACATAGGCACAGAGGTATTGTTTACATTTGACACCCATCATTTTTAACAAAAATGAAAGCACGTCGCCCCGGTCGGGATATTTTTCCGTTTCTTTATACAATTGTTAATTTAAAAATTGTTTGAATCATATATAAATATAAAACATGTATATATTGTTTACATTTTTCCAAAATTCTATGAAAAACAACAATATACACGTAATGTTTCGTCAAAATGTAAACAAAGCCATGTGTTTCTTTTAAAAAAAGTAGTCCTTTTACGTTGCACAGAACATTTCCTTACGCAAGTTCAAAGTTCAATGTTACCATGCAGTTATGGTAAACAAAATCGGCTAGTATTAGCGTATAGTGACCAAGCCTAGCAAGTGTAAATATATCTCATTAATGATCGCTAACATTCTGTTAATATTGAATTATAAATAAACGAGTAGAAATAAAGCATTTCAAAAATGTTTTCATTATTTGCAGTGTTTATCTATGGGTTTATAGGGATTGCAATATCATTCATGATTGCTAACATCAAGGGGCCACTTACTCAGGTAAAAAACTCAAAACAACTATAAAAATTTTAAAAAATCATTGTCCACGTGACTACTTTATTGCTATCCATATAACAAACGTTTATCTTAGTATCGGAACAAATAAGGACTATTCGCCTTCCACTTTTCCGATAGAATCTCATGGGGGTGTTCTCTGAACGCCAACATATTTATCAACAATAGGTAGGTGTTGTTTTAGGAAACAATAGGAAGGCAATTATATACTGTTTCATATAAGCTGCCTTTGTTTTCACCTGTAAAGTCACCTGAGATTTACCTGTATTTCAATCAGTATTATAGGTAACATTTGTGGATTTTGGAAAATAATTCCTTCAATATATACCGTACAATATACAATGTAAACTATTAAAGATGCTCCACCGCCGAAAGAGCATAAATGATATTTATCATTTTAACAATAATTGGTGTTTAATCGTGTATATATATGCCTAATTAACACAAAAACTAACATAAAATAATTTGTTTTGCCTTTGGTGCATCCGCAATCATTACTTCATTCTATATAAGATACAGTGCCTCGGAATTTTTTCGGGATGCAACTAATTATTTTTCATATTTTTAACTTTAAGTAAAATTAAAAGCTCAAACTTTTCAATGGTGGTAATGGTGTAAAGTAAGTAACTTTTTTAACTGAAGAAAAATACAAAATCGTCTGCTCCTGTTTTTGATAGTGTAAAAATACCATTTGTCAGCGATGGAGCATCTTTAATTAAAGATAATCGGTGCTTTAATATACATAAAATCATAAACATTGCAAATGCTAAGACTTAATAAGGAGCTACATACGGATTATTAAGATCAATACATTTTAAGTTCCAGGTGAAATATTTTTTTACAAAAACGATATCTCAATTTTATCAGAAAAACAGGTTTCTTGATCAAGGTATATTCTAATGTAATAGTATTCTGTATTGATATAGGAGTTCTCCAGGGCTACATTCTTAGCCAACTTTCATTTCTTGTGACCGTGCATAGTTGATTTCTTTTATCGCAGAGACATACACCTTTAAGTATTTGGTTTGAAAATGAGTGGAGAAAAACAATATCATAAAAGTTTTAATTAATTTTGTTGGAAATTTTGACCTGTTTATTATAGTTTCAGTTGATAATCTATTAAAGCCGACACAAACACACATATATGATGCTTTATAAACATTGGTAATAATATATCATTGCTATATGTAATCATTGCGAATTTAATTCAATTTCATTTATAGATTCTATTGTTATATTTTCATAGATATTACCAGAAACATATATTATGTATAACCCCTCTAACTCGAACCCGGATTCCTCGAATACCCCCTATTCGTCGAACTGGTCGTACGGTCCCGACCGTGTCACTATATAATCTATGTAACAAAACCCCGGATAGCTCGAACAGCTATTCGTCGAATACCCCTTATTCCTCGAACAGAAATATATCACTGTTTGCGCAAATACATAGTATGTACCCATGCATTCGTCGAACAGGTGTTCGGCCCTTGATAATTGTTTACCTGTGTCACACCTGACTGCACCGACCGTCACGGGTAATAGCTCACGACCTGTGTTTATACAAGTGTCGTATCAAGTCTTTCGGTAATTAATGAATAAACAGTGTCAGTATTACCTACCTTCACGATCGCCAGTCGTTGTTTGATGCAAACTTTATTTGAATATTTCAGAAAAGGCATTAAATAATCGATGTCTCTCTTGTAATAATCTTCGCTTAAATACGAAAATACGGAAGATGTTGATTCGTGTTAAATAGAAAGTACGCATTGTGAAATGACAAAAGAGTTGGAAGAAATCGCTGACGTCCGATCGACTTCCTGTATAAGTTCAATATTTTTTTTAATTCCTGTGTTCTTTTCCCAAAAGACATAAACGATACCAAAATTTGATAGTGCTAAGTACAAATCACATTGACCCATGTTCGATTTTATCAGTGCGTTCCGTATCTTTCCCCGCATATTGTATTTTCGTAACTTTCTTCGTGAACACGTGTAACCTAACGCTTTTACAAGGTAGACATAGGTATCGTTGTTTGTTCGTAACTATGCTGGTTAATAACTTTATAGTGTGTATTTATTTTGTAAATGTGTGAAATGTTTTTTTGTTAATTAATTCATCGAAATTGTACACATTGCCTGTTTTAACCAATATGGTACCACGTTTGACGATCGTTTACATTTGATTTACTTTGTCAGTATTTTCAAACCCTCATTTTATGTAATACATATTTTTTTCAACTTGATATTGCTATCAAAAGCACTTTCATAAAAAAATCAAAAATGCTGAAATTACGGTAATTTAAAATGTCATTCCAATGTATTGTTTGTCTTAGGAAGACCGGACATTTTGACTGTCAACGGTCGATCATAACCAACCTCGGATGAGTCGAATACCCTGTATTCCTCGAATTATTGATATAGTCCCCTGCTGTTCGAGTTATAGGGGTTTAACTGTATGTATCTGATATTAAATCTGAACACTTATTGAAATAAAAATTAATCAATATACATTTAGATAAGTATCAACACAGGTAACTTTTACAGGTAAATTTACCTGTTGGCATTTGGACTGCTTTTAGGAAAAAGACTATAACCACTGTCACAACAAACTACCCAACAGGTAAATCCAAAATGTTGGCGTTCAGAGATACACCCATCTCATGCACCTTTTATAGATAATCATTAAGATATTACCGTGTCCTCACAGATTACAGTCAGCATGTTGTCGAGTTTTGGCGGAGCATGTTCCGGGATGTTCTTGTTTGCAGCCTTTTGTCCCTGGGCTAACTATAAGGTAATGGTATAGTTAAATGGAGAAGGTGCTTTTTTTATCATTTCAAATGTTTTGTTGTTGTTGATCCAAGTTTGAATAAAGCAATTACTTTCTTTGTTAAAAACTGAAAAATAATGTTTTAATGGACACAACTTTGAATTCAGTTTGAAGTCTACACGTGTTACAAATGATAAAGGACGTGTTTTTGTTTGTTTGTTGTTTTTGTTTGTTTTTGTTTGATTTTTCCCTAAATATCCTAATTATTCACAATAGAACTGAACAGAACACTACGGTTCATTCAATACACATCCATTTTATTACAGAGATGATCTATTTTCATCTTAGTTTTGTATTTTGCAATACTATTTCATATCTCTGTTGTATTATTATATGCTTTGTTTAGTTAATCATATTTGTTCAATATTCGTTGGTAAAAATCGTTATATTTTAAACGATAACATAAATGCTGTGTTATTAATGTTGACTATATTTTAGGTTGTTGGTATACCTGTCTATTGAGTACGTTAATGTCAAATGTGTATTTTAGTTTGATAAATAAAAAAGCCATTTCTTTAATGCCTTTAGGGAACCATTGTTGGTGGGATTACTGGAATGACCCTAGTACTGTGGATATCTTTGGGTAAAAGCTTCTCCACCACATTGGCGCCACCTCCACGGTTACCGCCCGCTCCGGTCGATATGTGTTTGAATACCACGCATAACAGAGAAGATATGATGACGTCATTGGGTTCTGTTCATAACGTCACCGACTATCCTAATAACAATACTTATATAACGGAACATTCACATAAGTTAGTTAAAATCATACATTATTAAATTTAGTAGTCTTCTATAGTTTAGATTTACAAATAAGGTGCATAGGCACTTGTTCGAACTTAATTGCGTCAAGGCTTATTCCCAACAAGTATATTGGTTAAGGGTCGTAAAATAATATATATATAATAGCAAATGGGTATTAAAATATCAGGATAAAAAGCGAGATATGTTACAAATCGTGGAAGATATATAAAGATGGGCGATATAAACCGGTTTGGCTTTTGTAATATGATAAAAACTGATATAAACACGCGCTTTTAAAGCTTGTAGTACGCAACATAGCGGTCCTGTTATAAGTCAAAATTAATCGACCTTATATAATCAAAATCACCACATTTGTGTTTCATTGAAAATACAGCATAATTAGTAGGACAAAATATTTTCCAGAAAAAAATGAATAATTTGTTAAACGTGTTTGTTATTGTTTTAGTCATGACCTAGATGTACTTAATGCTTTACCCATGGCCTAGATGTACTTTATGTTCTAGCCATGACTTAGATGTACTTTATGTTCTAGTCATGACCTAGATGTTCTTTATGTTTTAGTCATGACCTAGATAAACATAAAGTAAATCTAGGTCATGACTAGAACATAAAGTACATCTAGGTCATGGCTAAAACATAAAGGACATCTAGGTCATGACTAAACGTGTTTGTTATTGTTTTAGTCATGACCTAGATGTACTTAATGCTTTACCCATGGCTAGATGTACTTTATTTTCTAGCCATGACCTAGATGTCCTTTATGTTTTAGCCATGACCTAGATGTACTTTATGTTCTAGCCATGACTAAGATGTACTTTATTGTAGTCATGACCTAGATGTACTTTATGTTTTAGTCATGTCTTAGATGTACTTTATGTTCTAGCCATGACCTGATGTACTTTAGCCATGACCTAGATGTACTTAGTTATGTTTATATGTTTAGCCATGACCTAGATGTACTTTATGTTTTAGCCATGACCTAGATGTACTTTATGTTTTAGTCATGACCTAGATGTACTTTATGTTTTAGTCATGACCTAGATGTACTTTATGTTTAGCATGACCTAGATGTACTTTATGTTTAGTCATGACCTAGATGTACTTTATGTTTTAGTCATGACCTAGATGTACTTAATGTTTTAGTCATGACCTAGATGTACTTTATGTTTTAGCCATGACCTAGATGTACTTAATGTTTTAGCCATGACCTAGATGTACTTATGTTTTAGCCATAACCTAGATGTACTAAATTTTTTGTCATGACCTAGATGTACTAAATGTTTTAGCCATGACATGATGTACTAGATGTACTTTATGTTTTAGTCATGACCTAGATGTACTTTATGTTTTAGCCATGACCTAGATGTACTTTATGTTTTAGCCATGACCTAGATGTACTTTATGTTCTAGTTATGACCTAGATGTACTTAATGTTTTAGCCATGACCAAGATGTACTTTTTTTAGCCATGACCTAGATGTACTTAATGTTTTAGCCTTGACCTAGATGTACTTTATGTTTTAGCCATGACCTAGATGTACTTAATGTTTTAGTCATGACCTAGATGTACTTAATGTTTTAGCATGACCTAGATGTACTTTATGTTTTAGTCATGACCTAGATGTACTTTATGTTTTAGCCATGACCTAGATGTACTTTATGTTTTAGCCATGACCTAGATGTACTTTATGTTTTAGCCATGACCTAGATGTACTTTATGTTCTAGCCATGACTAAGATGTACTTTATGTGTTAGTCATGACCTAGATGTACTAAATGTTTTAGCCATGACCTAGATGTACTAAATGTTTGAGCCATGACCTAGATGTACTAAATGCTTTAGCCATGACCTAGATGTACTAAATGTTTTAGTCATGACCTAGATGTACTTATGTTTTAGCCATGACCTAGATGTACTAAATTTTTTGTCATGACCTAGATGTACTAAATGTTTTAGCCATGACCTAGATGTACTTTATGTTTTAGCCATGACCTAGACGTACTTTATGTTTTAGCCATGACCTAGATGTACTTTATGTTTTAGCCATGACCTAGATGTACTTTATGTTTTAGCCATGACCTAGATGTACTTTTTTTTAGCCATGACCTAGATGTACTTTATGTTTTAGCCATGACCTAGATGTACTTAATGTTTTAGCCATGACCTAGATGTACTTTATGTTTTAGCCATGACCTAGATGTACTTAATGTTTTAGTCATGACCTAGATGTACTTTATGTTTTAGCCATGACCTAGATGTACGAAATGTTTTAGTCATGACCTAGATGTTATTAATGTTTTAGTCATGACCTAGATGTACTTATGTTTTAGTCATGACCTAGATGTACTTAATGTTTTAGTCATACCTAGATGTACTTTATGTCTAGCCATGACCTAGATGTAGTTAATGTTTTAGCCATGACCTAGATGTACTTAATGTTTAAGCCATGACCTAGATGTACATTATGTTTTAGCCATGACCTAGATGTACTAAATGTTTTAGTCATGACCTAGATGTACTTTATGTTTTAGCCATGACCTGGATGTACGAAATGTTTTAGTCATGACCTAGATGTTATTAATGTTTTAGTCATGACCTAGATGTACTTAATGTTTTAGTCATGACCTAGATGTACTTAATGTTTTAGTCATCCTAGATGTACTTTATGTTTTAGCCATGGCCTAGATGTACTTTAATGTTTTAGCCATGACCTAGATGTACATTTATTTTATGTTTTAGTCATGACCTAGATGTACTTAATGTTTTAGTCATAACCTAGATGTACGTAATGTTTTAGTCATGAGCTAGATGTACTTTAATGTTTAGCCATGACCTAGATGTACTTATGTTTTAGTCATGACCTAGATGTACTTTATGTTTTAGTCATGACCTAGATGTACTTTATGTTTTAGTCATGACCTAGATGTACTTTATGTTTTAGCCATGACCTAGATGTACTTAATGTTTTAGCAGCCATGACCTAGATGTACTTTGTGTTTTAGTCATGACCTAGATGTACTTTAATGTTTTAGCCATGACCTAGATGTACTTAATGTTTTAGTCATGACCTAGATGTACTTAATGTTTTAGTCATGACCTAGATGTACTTAATGTTTTAGCCATGACCTAGATGTACTTTAATGTTTTAGTCATGACTAGATGTCTAGATGTACTTTGTTTTAGCCATGACCTAGATGTACTTATGTTTTAGTCATGACCTAGATGTACTTAATGTTTTAGTCATGACCTAGATGTACTTAATGTTTTAGTCATGACCTAGATGTACTTATGTTTTAGCCATGACCTAGATGTACTTTAATGTTTTAGTCATGACCTAGATGTACTTTATGTTTTAGCATGACCTAGATGTACTTTAATGTTTTAGCCATGACCTAGATGTACTTAATGTTTTAGCCATGACCTAGATGTACTTAATGTTTTAGCCATGACCTAGATGTACTTATGTTTTAGCCATGACCTAGATGTACTTAATGTTTTTAGCCATGACCTAGATGTACTTTATGTTTTAGTCATGACCTAGATGTACTTTAATGTTTTAGCCATGACCTAGATGTACTAAATTTTTTAGCCATGACCTAGATGTACTTGTTTAGCCATGACCTAGAGTATTAATGTTTTAGCCATGACCTAGATGTACTTTATGTTTTAGCCATGACCTAGATGTATTAATGTTTTAGTCATGACCTAGATGTACTTTAATGTTCTAGTCATGACCTAGATGTACTTAATGTTTTAGCCTTGACCTAGATGTACTTAATGTTTTAGTCATAGACCTAGATGTACTTAATGTTTTAGCCATGACCTAGATGTACTTTATGTTTAGTCATGACCTAGATGTACTTAATGTTTTAGTCCATGACCTAGATGTACTTAATGTTTTAGCCATGACCTAGATGTACTATGTTTTAGTCATGACCTAGATGTACTTAATGTTTTAGCATGACCTAGATGTACTTATGTTTAGCTGACCTAGATGTATTAATGTTTTAGCCATGACCTAGATGTACTTTATGTTTTAGTCATGACCTAGATGTACTTAATGTTTTAGCCATGACCTAGATGTACTTTATGTTTTAGTCATGACCTAGATGTACTTTATGTTTTAGCCATGACCTAGATGTACTTAATGTTTTAGCATGACCTAGATGTACTTAATGTTTTAGTCATGACCTAGATGTACTTAATGTTTTAGTCATGACCTAGATGTGTACTTTATGTTTTAGCCATGACCTAGATGTACTTTATGTTTTAGCCATGACCTAGATGTACTTTATGTTTTAGCCATGACCTAGATGTACTTAATGTTTTAGTCATGACCTAGATGTACTTAATGTTTTAGCCATGACCTAGATGTACTTTATGTTTTAGTCATGACCTAGATGTACTTAATGTTTTAGCCATGACCTAGATGTACTTTATGTTTTAGTCATGACCTAGATGTACTTAATGTTTTAGTCATGACCTAGATGTACTTTATGTTTTAGCCATGACCTAGATGTACTTAATGTTTTAGTCATGACCTAGATGTACTTAATGTTTTAGCCATGACCTAGATGTACTTTATGTTTAGTCCATAAAGCTAGATGTACTTATGTTTTTGCATGCCTAGATGTACTAGATTGACCTAGATGTACTTTTGTTTTAGCCATGACCTAGATGTACTTTATGTTTTAGTCATGACCTAGATGTACTTAATGTTTTAGCCATGACCTAGATGTACTAAATGTTTTAGTCATGACCTAGATGTACTTTATGTTTTAGCCATGACCTAGATGTACTTAATGTTTTAGCCATGGCCTAGATGTACATTTATTTTATGTTTTAGTCATGACCTAGATATACTTAATGTTTTAGCCTTGACCTAGATGTACTTAATGTTTTAGTCATGACCTAGATGTACTTTATGTTTTAGTCATGACCTAGATGTACTTAATGTTTTAGTCATGACCTAGATGTACTTTATGTTTTAGCCATGACCTAGATGTACTTTATGTTTTAGTCATGACCTAGATGTACTTTATGTTTTAGCCATGACCTAGATGTACTTTATGTTTTAGCCATGACCTAGATGTACTTTATGTTTTAGCCATGACCTAGATGTACTTTATGTTTTAGCCATGACCTAGATGTACTTTATGTTTTAGTCATGACCTAGATGTACTTTATGTTTTAGCCATGACCTAGATGTACTTAATGTTTTAGTCATGACCTAGATGTACTTTAATGTGTTTAGTCCATGACCTAGATGTACTTAATGTTTTAGTCATGACCTAGATGTACTTAATGTTTTAGTCATGACCTAGATGTACTTTATGTTTTAGCCATGACCTAGATGTACTTAATGTTTTAGTCATGACCTAGATGTACTTAATGTTTTAGTCATGACCTAGATGTACTTTATGTTTTAGCCATGACCTAGATGTACTTTATGTTTTAGCCATGACCTAGATGTACTTTAATGTTTTAGCCATGACCTAGATGTACTTTATGTTTTAGCCATGACCTAGATGTACTTTAATGTTTTAGCCATGACCTAGATGTACTTAATGTTTTAGCCATGACTTGTACTAATGTTTTAGTCATGACTTGATGTACTTTGTTTTAGCCATGACCTAGATGTACTTAATGTTTTAGTCATGACCTAGATGTACTTAATGTTTTAGTCATGACCTAGATGTACTTAATGTTTTAGCCATGACCTAGATGTACTAAATGTTTTAGCCATGACCTAGATGTACTTAATGTTTTAGCCATGACCTAGATGTACTTTATGTTTTAGTCATGACCTTGATGTACTTTTTTTTAGCCATGACCTAGATGTACTTTATGTTTTAGTCATGACCTAGATGTACTTTATGTTTTAGCCATGACCTAGATGTACTTTATGTTTTAGCCATGACCTAGATGTACTTTATGTTTTAGTCATGACTTAGATGTACTTAATTTTTAGCCATGACCTAGATGTACTAAATGTTTTAGTCATGACCTAGATGTACTAATGTTTTAGCCATGACCTAGATGTACTTTATGTTTTACTCATGACCTAGATGTACTTTATGTTTTAGTCATGACCTAGATTTGTACTTTATTTTTTTTCATGACCTAGATGTACTAAATGTTTTAGTCATGACTAGATGTACTTATGTTTTAGTCATGACCTAGATGTACTTTATGTTTTAGTCATGACCTAGATGTACTTAATGTTTTAGTCATGACCTAGATGTACTTAATGTTTTAGCCATGACCTAGATGTATGTAATGTTTTAGTCATAAGCTAGATGTACTTTATGTTCTAGCCATGCCTAGATGAACTTTATGTTTTAGCCATGGCCTAGATGTACTTTTATTTTATGTTTTAATCATGACCTAGATATACTTAATGTTTTAGCCTGACCTAGATGTACTTTATGTTTTAGTCATGACCTAGATGTACTTTATTTTCTAACCATGGCCTAGATGTACTTAATGTTTTAGCCATGGCCTAGATGTACATTTATTTTATGTTTTAGTCATGACCTAGATATACTTAATTTATCTTTTAGCCATGACCTAGATGTACTTAATGTTTTAGTCATGACCTAGATGTACTTAATGTATTAGCCATGACCTAGATGTACTAATGTTTTAGCCATGACCTAGATGTACTTATGTTTTAGCCATGACCTAGATGTATTTTTTAGCCATGACCTACATGTACTTTATCTTTTAGCCATGACCTAGATGTACTTTATATTTTAGTCATGACCTAGATGTGCTTAATGTATTTAGCCATGACCTAGATGTACTTTATGTTTTAGTCATGACCTAGATGTACTTTATGTTTTAGCCATGACCTAGATGTACTTTATGTTTTAGCCATGACCTAGATGTACTTTATGTTTTAGCCATGACCTAGATGTACTAAATGTTTTAGTCATGACCTAGATGTACTTAATGTTTTAGCCATGACCTAGATGTACTTAATGTTTTAGCCATGACCTAGATGTACTTTATGTTTTAGCCATGACCAAGATGTATTTTTTAGCCATGACCTAGATGTACTTTATGTTTTAGCCATGACCTAGATGTACTTTATGTTTTAGTCATAAACTTGATGATTTTTTTAGCCATGACCTAGATGTACTAAATGTTTTAGTCATGACCTAGATGTACTAAATGTTTTACCCATGACCTAGATGTACTTTTTCTACTCATGACCTAGACCACTTTATGTTTTAGTCATGACCTAGATGTACTTAATTTTTTTCCATGACCTAGATGTACTAAATGTTTTAGTCATGACCTAGATGTACTAAATGTTTTAGTCATGACTTAGATGTACTGTAATGTTTTAGTCATAAGCTAGATGTACTTTATGTTTTAGTCATAACCTAGATATACTTAATGTTTTAGTCATGACCTAGATGTACTTAATGTTTTAGCCATGACCTAGATGTACTAATGTTTTAGTCATAACCTAGATGTACTTTATGTTTTAGCCATGGCCTAGATGTACTTAATGTTTTAGCCATGCCTAGATGTATTTAGTAGATGTACTTTTTAATTTTATTTTTTTTATCATGACCTAGATATACTTAATGTTTTAGCCTTGACCTAGATGTACTTTATGTTCTAGTCATGACCTAGATGTACTTTATTTTCTAACCATGGCCTAGATATACTTAATGTTTTAGCCATGGCCTAGATGTACATTTATTTTATGTTTTAGTCATGACCTAGATGTACTTAATGTTTTAGCCATGACCTAGATGTACTTAATGTTTTAGTCATGACCTAGATGTACTAAATGTTTTAGCCATGACCTAGATGTACTAAATGTTTTAGCCATGACCTAGATGTACTTTATGTTTTAGCCATGACCTAGATGTACTTTATGTTTTAGCCATGACCTAGATGTACTTTATGTTTTAGCCATGACCTAGATGTACTTTATGTTTTAGTCATATTATTTTAGTCATGACCTAGATGTACTTAATGTTTTAGCCATGACCTAGATGTACTTTAATGTTTTAGCCATGACCTAGATGTACTTTATGTTTTAGTCATGACCTAGATGTACTTTATGTTTTAGTCATGACCTAGATGTACTTAATGTTTTAGCCATGACCTAGATGTACTTTATGTTTTAGTCATGACCTAGATGTACTTAATGTTTTAGCCATGACCTAGATGTACTTAATGTTTTAGTCATGACCTAGATGTACTTAATGTTTTAGTCATGACCTAGATGTACTTAATGTTTTAGCCATGACCTAGATGTACTTAATGTTTTAGTCATGACCTAGATGTACTTAATGTTTTAGCCATGACCTAGATGTACTTAATGTTTTAGTCATAACCTAGATGTACTTAATGTTTTAGCCATGACCTAGATGTACTTAATGTTTTAGCCATGACCTAGATGTACTTTATGTTTTAGCCATGACCTAGATGTACTTTATGTTTTAGTCATGACCTAGATGTACTTAATGTTTTAGTCATGACCTAGATGTACTAAATGTTTTAGCCATGACCTAGATGTACTTTGTTTCTACTCATGACCTAGACACTTTATGTTTTAGTCATGACCTAGATGTACTTTATTTTTTTTAGTCATGACCTAGATGTACTAATGTTTTACCATGACCTAGATGTACTAAATGTTTAGCCATGACCTTGTACTAAATGTTTTAGCCATGACCTAGATGTACTTTATGTTTTAGCCATGACCTAGATGTACTTTATGTTTTATCCATGACCTAGATGTACTTTATGTTTTAATCATGACCTAGACTACTTTATGTTTTAGTCATGACCTGGATGTACTTAATGTTTTAGCTATGACCTTGATGTACTAAATGTTTTAGTCATGACCTAGATGTATTTTATGTTCTAGCTATGGCCTAGATATACTTAATGTTTTAGCCATGGCCTAGATGTACATTTATTTATGTTTTAGTTCATAACATTACTTAATGTTTTAGCCATGACCTAGATGTACTTTATGTTTTAGCCATGACCTAGATGTACTTTATATTTTAGCCATGACCTAGATGTACTTTATATTTTAGCCATGACCTAGATGTACTTTATATTTTAGCCATGACCTAGATGTACTTTATATTTTAGCCATGGCCTAGATGTACTTTATATTTTAGCCATGGCCTAGATGTACTTTATATTATCTCCTAGATGTACTTTATATTTTAGCCAAGACCTAGATGTACTTTATATTTTAGCCATGACCTAGATGTACTTTATATTTTAGCCAAGACCTAGATGTACTTAATGGTTTAGCCAAGACCTAGATGTACTTAATGGTTTAGCCAAGACCTAGATGTACTTAATGGTTTAGCCAAGACCTAGATGTACTTAATGTTTTAGCCAAGACCTAGATGTTCTTTATATTTTAGCCATGACCTAGATGTACTTTATATTTTAGCCATGACCTAGATGTACTTAATGGTTTAGCCAAGACCTAGATGTACTTAATGTTTTAGCCAAGACCTAGATGTACTTAATGTTTTAGCCAAGACCTAGATGTACTTTATATTTTAGCCATGACCTAGATGTACTTTATATTTTAGCCATGACCTAGATGTACTTAATGGTTTAGCCAAGACCTAGATGTACTTAATGGTTTAGCCAAGACCTAGATGTACTTAATGGTTTAGCCAAGACCTAGATGTACTTAATGTTTTAGCCAAGACCTAGATGTACTTAATGGTTTAGCCATGACCTAGATGTACTTTATATTTTAGCCATGGCCTAGATGTACTTTACTCTATCTCCTACTTCTGGATGACTCCGCTGACAATACTGGTTACTTTTATCCTGGGAACCATCGTCTCTGTCCTGTCAGGTAACTGTAATTTGAATACAATTGTTTTTGTTTTAGAAGGATTGCTATCCTTCAAACTGTGAACTGATACCAGTATTCTGACATCACTTAAAGTCCTAGAAATTAAGGTTGTTCGATACAGTTAGGCCTAAAAATTTCCTCTCGTTTAATTTTCTTTAAAATTTGCTCACTGAATGATTGGTTGATAAACTGTTTATTAAGGCTTTTATTTGAAATTTGACCGTGCAGTTTTGGAAATATTGTACTCTCAATAACCCTACTTTACCGTCTGTTTTTCTCAAAATACAATTTTACACACATATATTCAAAGCTTGATAATTGACTGAAATATTACAAACAACAACATTTTTTATCTTTAATATGTAAGTTTATATGGCTATCAATGACCTCAATGTCGTTTCCACTCTTAAAAATACAATAATTGTGAATTTTTCACGCGAATGCATGTAAATTAGGCCTAAAAAGGGCCAATTTTTGCATTTGAATTTCAACTTAAATACCTAATTTCAAAAAATAATGTCGTTTAATTTTCTTTATTTTTTGTCCACATAATAAAACAGTTGTTTGGGTTATGATGAAAGAATATAAAAAAAAATGACCGCGGAATTTTTGAGTAATTAGCTTTTCTATACCCCTACCCCCTAAAAATGAATTTTTCACAATTATATTATTAGACCGAAATCGAGAGGTAATATTTTCATAAAGAACATCTTATATATTGAATATCATAAACTGTAATAGTCTGATCATATAAATTTGTATACCTGTTAATTTTATGTCACGATGTCACCGATTTGATGCTATACAAAGCTAAGAAATGGCACAAATAAGCCATTATTTTGCCTGGATATAATATCTGAAAAATGAATATGGAAAATTCCGTGTAAAGATTCTACTTCAATTACCCTTTAGACAATCCATGATTTTATATTGTTTAAGCTGAAAAATATTTTATCAAAATCTATCTTTCCATCATCAAGATATCTTAGCTTCAATAGTCGTTTGAGGCACATATTCAAGCATATATTTGAATTTGGCGCCAAAATTGTAACGATGAAAATCGTCTACGTGACAACGATCAAAGTTGATAACTTCAACTTGATCACAACAATGTCGATAAAATCGATGTCATCATACACAACTGTATGTCTTAGTATGTGTTTTGAGGAAATATCTGCATATCTAATACATGTAGATATATATTTATTATCCGAAGTAAACTAAATCAGATTTTTGGATCCTCAATATAACCTATACGGCAAGTATACGCCTAAGAAAAAAATCTCTTATTCTGAATCCTCGATCTACGTTCAGCTCATTACTGTAGACAGGAAAATAATTAGTCTATGCCTACATGTACATGTTTAGTTTCTACATCACAGATATAATACTGATGTTGACACTAGCCTTCATGTGCTTTTTCGTAAGATAGTATTTGATCAACTGAATGAGAGTACTTCCATGCATTTTCTCAAAACGGGAAATACAGGCATCATCTAATTACAGTAATTAGGCCTATGTCTTATCGCACATGTATACAGTAAATAAAATCTTGTTTCCCGAACGTGTTAGTGCTTATTGAGGATCATATTAGCTAAACATGATACATGAAGACATCTACATACGCAATATTCATGAAATATACTAGCTTGTATATGTACAAATTGAACGAAAAGTAAAGGTGGGGCGATGGAGAGATGAAAATATTTCTGTATCTGTAGTTTTATACTAGAGTATTCGGCAAATTGGAATATCTTGATTTAATTATGCATCTCCTTGAAACACATGTATATTAGTTTAAGTGTCAAATATTCACAGTTTAACGGAGTTGAACTGAAAATATTGTTATCACTTGATTGTTATGAAATCTCATTTTATTCAGTACAAGATCAAGACCGTATCGGCATATATCAGTCCGTTTGTATGAGTTATGTAATTTGCATCTCAAAAGATACATGTAGCTTTATGTTATATTAGCCTTGCCAAATTAAAATATCTGACAATATTATTTTTTCTAGTAGGCCTATGTCGAAACTAGGTCCTACACCTACCGTACAAACTTTGATTTTCACCCGGTATCAAGCTTTCGGCAAACCGAACTAAGTACAATATCGACAAATACTTCGTTTATCGACTATATTATCCTGATTTTAACGTTAAAAGGTAAGATATCGTTAGACGGATACTATATAGATCGCTATTCTTCATAATCTTAGTCACAAAAGAGTTTTCATGTGCAGTTCCGAATGCACGCATTGATCCGAGGAGGTCCGAACGAATGGCGCATTCGATCACTGTTCGGAACGTCCTTAAGTCATACGAACTGCAAAATCTAATTGACGTTACCCTCACAATCCCATGATGTCACAATCAATATTTACCCGGAAGGGTAGACAACTTTGTAATATTCAAATGCAGAATATACTGAAGACAGCTGACAATTTTGAACTTTTATCTGCCAACTTATTCCGTTTTGGTCTATCAGAGTTACTTCCCTTCGTTCTACAAAATATTATTTCAAATTTAATCCATACGTTTATATTTCATTTATCGTTATCGCTGTGTTGTATTAATTTGTAATCCCCTTTCTACCCAGGGAGACCTAACCCATCCGAAGTCGATGTAAAATACTTGCTTCCCTTCTTTGACTATTGTTTTCCATGCCTACCAGAGAGGTTGAAAAATGTGTTACATTGTGGAGCGGACTTTGGAAAGGTACACTTGTTATTACATCATTTGATTTTCGATATTTTGAAAAGATGAATCTTTATTTGTCTCTCATGAAAATTTTATTGGCCAGATCAACCAAGCATTTGTCCTTTCTTTCTTTGAAGATAATAATTAAAATATCAAAACAACAGAGTAACTCCAAACTGAATATCGACGGTTAAAAGTAAAATGACTTTTGAAATAAAATCAGCAGTATGGGACCATGAGCTCTTTCATATTAGGCAATCTCTGCTTCAATGATCACTTGAACCTTGAATCTAGGCCAAGTTCGGATTATTGTGTATATGTCACATATAATAACGTGGAAATTTGTTTATATTTCTTTTAGAGCAAAATGAAGTTGGAGAGAGCTGAAATCAAAATCGAAAGTGAGATATTAGCTTTTGCAACTGAAGAACTTGATTAAGATGAAGTTGATATAAAAATGTGATGCGGCCAGCAGATTTAATCAAACGTAAAAACACGAACTTGTATACTTAATATCTTTCAGAAACTATAATGAAAATATTCAACTATATCGAGCTTATTTTATTTTAAAATGCGGTGGTACGTTTCTCGTTGATAACATATTAAAAGATATTGCATGCAGAGATTTACTCATAAATACAGTATCTGAAATAATGAGTGTCGAGAAATTCTTTATTATAATGTTTAATTATCTATTTTTTGAATCAGACTATAAAACAGTTAAATTTTACATAACTTCTGCAATTTTAAACTTTCTAACGCAATGTAAGGGAGGATAAATTTCACTAGGGGTTACCCGACTGATCCTAATTTTTACCCCCGACCCTAAATTTCCCCCACTTTTCTACGAAAATGAAATTAAAAGTCGGGAAGACTCCGGTTCCTGCCATTACCATTACTTAAAACAATTCTCGACCTACCGACCTTGTTTTTTCCAAAAACAGACATTTTTTGGCTTTATCTGTGATAGATGTGAGGCATTCATTAATAAGAATGTGGTCTATGCCCGAGTCGGTGCCTTTTGGTACATTAATAAGGAATCTGGTCTATGCCCGAGTCAGTGCCTTTTGGTACATTGGAATTTAAATGTATTTAACTTTATGAGAGCTATGTAATCTGATCAGAGACTGAAGCTTGTTTTGTTGTATCATAAAAAACAACAGAGATAGAAAATGTTATTATATCAATGACATACATAAAATTGTGACACTAAAACGTGAACACATCAATACGTAGTACAATGGCATCTGGTAATATGTATCAACAAATACGGCATACATAACATAGGCATTGATGGCGGAAATATGCAGCAAACATGGATACTTTTACCGTGATATGACCGGTACTTGCCATCCAAAGTCACAGACTGATCGATATCGTTGATCATATTTGATGAAACTGATTTGGTGACATAGCGAACATTAAAATGCCTATTTAATGTTGTGTGATGGCCTCTGTCGTCTATGAATTATTTTACTGATAATACATTGCTTCTTACATATTGCTTAGACTAAAAAGTTTTTTATTTGGATATTTAAATGAATTAAGCCGTTCTCGATATTCAATACTCATAGCTTGAACATTTGAAAATAATTTTGCAGTCAATAATCGGCACGGTAATAGTTACATTTTTGACAAAATTATATATGATGTATGACACTTGGATGATTTAACAATTTTCTTTAATTCTTGTATGTTTGTTTCTCCATTGTATGCGATTTTAGCGACATATTATCTTATAAACACCATCATACGTATTTAAATTTCTGGTAGAAAGTTAAGAATCGATAAAATGTATGCATAGCTACTAAATATCATTGTTCGAGTCTAATGTGGAATGTAAACCAAGTATTTGTTTTGTCTCTTAAGTTTCTTAACAGGAACAGACGAAGCATTCAACTGGCAGCAAAACACTATTTATTATCCATCCCTATAGGCAAGGTCCATTTTTATTTGAATGACTTTTCATCACTCGCACTACACCTAATTGTTTTTCAAACTTTGTTGGTGTTTTATGAGTGTTTTTTTTTCTCCATTTTTGTGATGGCAAAGATTTCGTCAAAACTTATCCGTATTGTTAATAATGTATGGGATATGCCTTTGTCACACATTTTAAGGGAGCAAATATCATGCAGACAAAAATTGTAAAGATCCAGTGCTATTTAATAATATTCCTTAACATATTACATATACCAATATGTATCAATTGAATATATGATTTTTTCCCATTTTAATATCAAAATCCATGTCACGCTGTATGTTTGTATACAGAGTAATTCACGCTCACATTTGAATGGTAAAACATTGAAAAACAATGTAAAAATTTCATTAATGTTGAATTAACCGAAACACATTTGTAAAGTTGTAGATGGTTTGATTTCTATTGTAGCGTTACCTAAATATGAATGGAAAGTCACATAACACGTTATAAGCAGAATACGGGTTGAACTATTATCTACAACGTTACGAAAGAGGATTACTTCGTCGCAGCCTTCTGTGTGACTTGGATAGAATAGATTGACATTATGTTATACTTATGAAATATAAAACTGTTGGTTTGACTGGTGACTTTTCTGTTACCAGGATATATATTACCATGTACAGATGTTGCAATATGAAATTTAAATTTAATGAGTCTTGAAAGTTCTTGTTTCAGAAAATTGTCAATAAATGACATCTGTGAACAAACTTGAAAATACATATTGACATAAATTACTATGGACTAAAGCAAAATGTTTGAAAACAAATTAGCATATCACTATCAAAAATGTACTAAATCACAACTAGAATGTATCATAAATGCACATATTTAAGTTTCTTAGAGCTCATAGTAACTAAATTTGATATCTATGCAGAATAATGTTCTTTGAAGTTTATTCTCTGAAGTATTTTCTTTAAAAGTGTTAACGGAGGAACTTTCTTCTTCTCTGATAAATTAACTACAACTTGTGTTTACAACATCGAAGCAGGAGGTAACAGAGAAGGTAGGTACTGCAGTATCGTTATATATAACCATTTTATTTATCTACTCGGATACGTATGTAGTTCTTTGAAAATGTTCTCATCGTTTTCATTTGTTGTGATAAAGTCGACTACAGTATAAGCGGAAACACCTATTTCATCCAGCTTCCCATACACCGATGGAGAATAATTCTACAAAAATGATTGTGTCTAGTTTCGTGCATGTTCGCTCAAACTTCACAAGAATACCTCGTGGTTGCTAAGGAAAAAACAGGCGGTATAACATAAAATTATTCGCGCTAGAATATTGCATTACGACATCAATACATACGATGTATCCGTGGCGTGCTTTGTCGATGACGTCAACAATTTCGAAACATACATCGATTGTAACGATGTTCCTGTGATAATTGCGCGATGAAAAAGCTGGAAAGCAACGAAAAATTCATATTTTGTTTCTATCAAGTATGAAAGAAAAAGAAGAAATATGGATCTGTCAATTGGATAGGGATATCTAAACGCTCTTCAAAGATTCTGGACGTCAACCCTCGGCATACCTCGAATTGACAAATCAAAATATTTTACTCGGATTGAGATATCTCTGTTCGCTTGACAGACCCGTGTAAGATTATATTATTCAAGCGGTTGCTAGAATAAGAAACAGCTGTGAATCAGGTATGGAAAAGAAATCTCACATACGCTGGACAATGCCATGACGTCACTGTCACATGCGGCGACCACTATTGACGAAGCCCCTGTAATGATTTTTTTTTTATAAATTACCGAATTTTCACCATGTTTTTGTTAAAGCACGGAAGAAAAATAGTCATGAGACTGTCATTTGGACAGGGATATATCAACGGCAGTGAAAGAAGCCTCGAGTTGACTAACCAAAATCTTTCTATCGGGTTGAAATATATCTGTCCACGTGACAGACCCATATAAGGTCATGTTATTCATTGATCGTAAATGTATGTATACAAATGTAGTCTTCCAATCGGAATTCCGTAGCATTTATAAATTGTGTTACATTGTGGTCAATGTATGATTTGCATTCACATCCATTTATATTGATATTCCTTGAGCGGTAATTACTTATACATTTGTTGATAATTAAAAATAATAAAGTACAGTGTCATTTGCTGGAATGATCGTTCACATTTGTAGGTTAATTTGAATAAAAGAGTAGGGGGATTTACGATAAAAATTACAACCTGTTTTTTTATAAACTTAATATACTATTATCGTTTTAAGTATATAACTCCGATGTAAACTACTATGCACAATATCGTTCCAACTGACATGGAGGACGTATTGACCCTTAGAGTGCCACAGGGCCTCAGAGAGCCTCGAACAGATTTCAACGGTTCAACAATGCCAATGACGTCACAGATTTATAGTCAATAAAAACAGGAAAAAAACAACAACGAAAAATGTTACGTTCCCGGTCCGATGACGTGACGTCATACAATAGTCGATTGTGTTACTGTGACGTCATTTTTGTTCAAATTTCAAAGAGGTCTTTAAGGACAAGATGGATTTATGATAGATTATGGTATCAAAAGTGAAGAAGCAAGAGAGAAATGATTATAAGAAGAACATCATGCGGTTAAAGACACCTTAGATGTTCTAATTTGTCATATTATGCCTTTTGTACAACGCGACTAGCGTTTGTATTAATGCTATCCAGTTTACTATTGATGTGTAGCAGGCAAAAGTTGACCTAGATGGGCTGTGTATTATATAACACTCTGTGTATTCTATACACACTCTGTGTATTCTACCAATCAGAAGGCAGTCTTCCCATGACTACTTATTGGTCAAAAGGATTATTATTCAATGAAAAGGGAATTTATGAATGGAAGTTTATGAATGAAATGGTTCAAGAGGTCACCACTAGATGTCATTGTAGGGCAAGTCCTACTCAGTCCTACACATCAATAGTAAACTGGATACCAATAAAGAAACAAGAGTATATTAAGAATAAAAACTCATTTTAATGAAGACTTTTGTTTTCTTTGTTATTTTCATGTAGGAACTTTAATTAAGAAAAATGTCAAACAAAACATATGTATTTTCTGTGATTAGTTGAATGTTCTTGAAATAATTGATATCAAAGTCTTTATAATATGGTTTATATATTTTGATTTTGGAAATTCATTTGATTTCATTCTATATTTCTATTTCTGCTGCGTTGTATTTGCAGTACGTTGAGTACTTTGATTGTATACTGCTGTGAAAATCCGTCAGGTAAACAATACTATCTATATACCCGAGAAAGCAATGACTCGGATCTTATTTTTAACTTCATATGTATACAACATACATAGGCCCAGATAGTGTGCAACGATCCAGAGGATAAATATAATTTGCTTTTGACATTTTTACCTAAATATACGTAATGAAAGAAGTCAGGGAGAGAGACAGGGCATGTATTTCATATTTCTATGTATTTTTAGTCAAGCTTGCGAGGAGTTCGTGTAGAGAGACAGGGTATGTATTTCATATTTCTATATATCTTAGTCGAGGTTGGGATGAACTCGTGGAGAAAGACAGTGTATATATTTTATATTTTTATACACATTTTTAGTTGAGGTTAAGATAAAGTTCGTGGATAGAAAAGGGTGTGTATTTCATATTTTTTATGCATTTTAGTCAAGGCTGAGATTTACATAGAGGATATTAAACATATTTACTGAACATGGCCTCTTTGATAGACAGCGAAACTACTGTTTATTAGTTTACCGTTGAGTAGCATTGTGAAGATTTCGGCTGCGTAGATTCATCGATATAATTTAAACTTATCAAAGCTAAAAAAATCACTATTATTGGACCTGCGATCAATGTTTTATAGACAGTTAATGCTAAATCATATGATGTAACATGCGCAGAATGAAAATCATACTTGAATAGCCTTGAGAAGAAGACTCAAAACCTATGCTTTAACCACTGGTATGTGTTTTGGTGAACATTATTCAATTGGACACTTTTCTAGTGTAGAACGCCAAGCTGTAATACTATTCTGGTCGAACTCATGTCCTCATCTAGCGTAAGTCATCGAATTTTATCTTCTGTATGTCATCGCATTTTATCTTCTGTATGTCATTGCATTTCATCGTCTGTATGTCACTGCCTTTTATCTTCTGTATGTCATCGCCTTTTATCTTCTGTATGTCACCGCCTTTAATCTTCTGTAAGTCATCACCTTTTATCTTCTGTATGTCATCGCCATTTATCTTCTGTATATCATCGCCTTTTATCTTCTGTATGTCATCGCCTTTTATCTTTTGTATATCATTGTCTTTTATCTTCTGTATGTCATCGCATTTTATCTGCTGTATGTCATAGCCATTTATCTTCTGTATGTCATCGCCTTTTATCTTCTGTATGTCATCGCCTTTTATCTTTTGTATATCATTGTCTTTAAGCTTCTGTATGTCATCGCATTTTATCTTCTGTATGTCATCGCCTTTTTTGTATGCTATCGTCTTTTATCTTGTGTAAGTCATCACCTTTTATCTTCTGTATGTCATCGCCATTTATCTTCTGTATGTCATCGCCTTTTTTGTATGCCATCGTCTTTTATCTTGTGTAAGTCATCACCATTTATCTTCTGTATGTCATCGCCATTTATCTTCTCTATATCATCGCCTTTTATTTTTGTGTGTGTCATTACCTTTTATCTTCTGTATGTAATCGCCTTTTATCTTCTGCATGTAATCGCCTTTTATCTTCTGTATGCCATCGCCTTTTATCTTGTGTAAGTCATCACCTTTTATCTTCTGTATGTCATCGCATTTTATCGACTGTATGTCATCACCTTTTATCTTCTGTATGTCATCGCTTTTTATCTTCTCTATGTCATTGCCATTTTCTTCTGTAAGTCATCGCCATTGATCTTCTGTATGTAATCGCCATTTATCTTCTGTATGTCATCGCTTTTTATCTTCTGTATGTAATCGCCTTTTATCTTCTGTATGTAATCGCCTTTTTTTCTTCAGTATGTCATCGCCTTTTATCTTTTGTATGTCATCATCTTTTATCTTCTGTATGTCATCGCTTTTTATCTTCTGTATGTCATCTCCATTGATCTTCTGTATTTCATCACCATTTATCTTCTGTATGTCATCGCAATTTATCTTTTCTATATCATCGCCTTTTATTTTTTGTATGTCATTACCTTTTATCTTCTGTATTTCATCGCCTTTTATCTTCTGTATGTCATCGCATTTTATCTTCTGTATGTCATCGCCATTTATCTTCTGTATGTCATCGCCTTTTTTGTATGTCATCGTCTTTTATCTTGTGTAAGTCATCACCTTTTATCTTCTGTATGTCATCGCCATTTATCTTCTGTATTTCATCACCATTTATCTTCTGTATGTCATAGCCATTTATCTTTATATCATCGTCTTTTATCTTGTGTAAGTCATCACCTTTTATCTTCTGTATGTCATCGCTTTTTATTTTCTGTATGTCATCGTCTTTTATCTTCTGTATGTCATCGCCATTTATTTTCTATATGCCATCGCCTTTTCTCTTCTGTATGTCATCGCCATTTATCTTCTCTATATCATCGCCTTTTATTTTTGTGTGTGTCATTACCTTTTATCTTCTGTATGTAATCGCCTTTTATCTTCTGCATGTAATCACCTTTTATCTTCTGTATGCCATCGCCTTTTATCTTGTGTAAGTCATCACCTTTTATCTTCTGTATGTCATCGCATTTTATCGACTGTATGTCATCACCTTTTATCTTCTGTATGTCATCGCTTTTTATCTTCTCTATGTCATCGCCATTTTCTTCTGTAAGTCATCGCCATTGATCTTCTGTAAGTCATCGCCATTGATCTTCTGTATGTCATCGCCTTTTATCTTCTGTATGTAATCGCCTTTTATCTTCTGTATGTAATCGCCTTTTTTTCTTCAGTATGTCATCGCCTTTTATCTTCTGTATGTCATCGCCATTTATCTTCTGTATGTCATCGCCATTTATCTTCTGTATGTCATCGCCATTGATCTTCTGTATTTCATCACCGTTTATCTTCTGTATGTCATCGCAATTTATCTTTTCTATATCATCGCCTTTTATTTTTTGTATGTCTTTACCTTTTATCTTCTGTATTTCATCGCCTTTACTCTTCTGTATATCATCACCATTTATCTTCTGTATGACATCGCCTTTTATCTTCTGTATTTCATCGCCATTTATCTTCTGTATGTCATCGCCTTTTATCTTTGTATTTCATCGCCATTTATCTTCTGTATGTCATCGCCTTTTATCTTTTATATATCATTGCTTCTGTATGTAATCGCATTTTATCTTCTGTATGTCATTGCCATTTATCTTCTGTATGTCACCGCCTTTTATCTTCTGTAAGTCATCACCTTTTATCTTCTGTAAGTCATCGCCATTGATCTTCTGTATATCATCGCCTTTTACCTTCTGTATGTCATCGCATTTTCTCTTTTGTATGTCATCGTCTTTTTTCTCCTGAATGTCATCGTCTTTTATCTTCTATATATTATCGCCATTTATCTTCTGTAAGTCATCGCCATTTATCTTCTGTATGTGATCGCCTTTTATTTTCTGTATGTCATCGCCATTTATCTTCTGTATGTCAACGCCTTTTATTTCTATATGTCATCGCCTTTTATCTTTTGTATATCATCGTCTTTTATCTCCTGTATGTCATCGTCATTTATCTCCTGTATGTCATCGCCTTTTATCTTCTGTATGTCATCGTCTTTAATCTTCTGTATGTCATCGCCTTTTGTCTTCTGTATGTTATCTTCATTTATCTTCTGCATGTCATCTCCTTTTATCTTCTTTATATCATCCCCTTTTATCTTTTGTATATCATCGTCTTTTATCTTCGCTATGTCATCGCATTTTATCTTTTGTATGTCATCGCCATTTATTTTTTGTATATCATCACCTTTTATCTTCCATATGTCATCACCTTTTATATTCTGTATGTCATCGCCATTTATCTTCTGTATGTCATCGCCTTTTTTTGTATGTCATCGTCTTTTATCTTGTGTAAGTCATCACCTTTTATCTTCTGTATGTCATCGCCTTTTATCTTCCCTATGACATGACCTTTTATATTCTGTATGTCATCGCCATTTATCTTCTTTATGTCATCGCCTTTTTTTGTATGTCATCGTCTTTTATCTTGTGTAAGTCATCTGTATAACATCGCCCTCTATCTTCTGTATGTCACCGCGTTTTATCTTCTGTAATTCGTCACCTTTCATCTTCTGTAAGTCATCGCCATTTATCTTCTGTATGTCGTCGCCTTTTATTTCTGTATGTCATCTCAATTTATCTTTTGTATATCATCGCCTGTATCTTTTGTATGTCATCGTCATTTATCTTTTGTATGTAATCGCCTTTTATCTTCTGTATGTCATCGCCATATATCTTCTGTAAGTCATCATCTTTTATCTTCTGTAAGTCATTGCCATTGATCTTCTGTATGTCATCGCCATATATCTTCTGTATGTCATCGCCTTTTTTTCTCTATATCATCGTTTTTTATCATTTGTATATCATCGTCTTTTATCTCCTGTATGTCATCGTCTTTTATCTCCTGTATGTCATCGCCATTGATCTTCTGTATGTAACCGCCTTTTTTCTTCTGTATGCCATCGCCATTTATCTTCTGTATATCATCGCCTTTGATATTCTGTATGTCATCGTCTTTTATCTTCTGTATGTCATCGCCTTTTATCTTCTGCATGTTATCTTCATTTATCTTCTGCATGTCATCGCCTTTGATCTTCTCTATGTCATCGCTTTTTATCTTTTGTATATCATCGTCTTTTATCTTCGTTATGTCATCGCATTTTATCTTCTGCATGTCATCGCCTGTTATCTTCTGTATGTTATCTTTATTTATCTTCTGTATGTCATCGCTTTTTATCTTTTATATATCATCGTCTTTTATCTTCGCTTTGTTATCGCATTTTATCTTCTGTATGTCATCGCCTTTTATCTTCTGTATGTTATCTTCATTTATCTTCTGTATGCCATTGCCATTTATCTTCTGTATGTCATCGCCTTTTATCTTCTGTATGTCATCACCTTTTATATTCTGTATGTCTTCGCAATTTATCTTCTGTATGTCATCGCCTTTTTTGTATATCATCGTCTTTTATCTTGTGTAAGTCATCACCTTTTATCTTCTGTATGTCATCGCCATTTATCTTCTGTATGTCATCGCCTTTTATCTTTTATATATCATCGCATTTTTTCGTCTGTATGTCATCACCTTTTATCTTCTTTATGTCACCGCCTTTTATCTTTTGTGAGTCATCACCTTCGTATGTCATCACCATTTATCTTCTGCAAGTCATCGCCATTTATCTTCTGTATGTAATTGCCTTTTATCTTCTGTATGTTATCGCCATTTATCTTTTGTATGTCATCGTCTTTTATCTTCTGTATGTCATTGCCTTTTATTTTCTGTATGTCATCACCTTTTATCTTCTGTACGTCATCACCATTTATCTTCTGTATGTCATCGCATTTTATCATCTGTATGTCATCGGCTTTTATCTTCTGTATGTCATCGCAATTTATCTTCTGTATGTCATCGCCATTTATCTTCTGTATGTCATCGCCTTCTATCTTTTGTACGTCATCGCATTTTATCTTCTGTATGTCATCGCCATTTATCTTCTGTACGTCATCGCCATTTATTTCTGTATGTCATCGCCTTTTTTGTGTGTCATCGTCTTTTATATTGCGTAAGTCATCACCTTTTATCTTCTGTATGTCATCGCCATTTATCTTCTGTATGTCATCGCCTTTTATCTTTTGTATGTCATCGCATTTTATCGTCTGTATGTCATCACCTTTTATCTTCTTTAAGTCACCGCCTTTTATCTTTTGTGAGTCATCACCTTCGTATGTCATCACCATTGATCTTCTGCAAGTCATCGCCATTTATCTTCTGTATGTAATTGCCTTTTATCTTCTGTATGTTATCGCCATTTATCTTTTGTATGTCATCGTCTTTTATCTTCTGTATGTCATCGTCTTTTATCTTCTGTATGTCGTCGCCTTTTATCTTCTGTATGTCATCGTCATTTATCTTTTGTATGTCATTGCCTTTTATTTTCTGTATGTCATCGCATTTTATCATCTGTATGTCATCGGCTTTTATCTTCTGTATGTCATCGCAATTTATCTTCTGTATGTCATCGCCATTTATCTTCTGTATGTCATCGCCTTCTATCTTTTGTACGTCATCGCATTTTATCTTCTGTATGTCATCGCCATTTATCTTCTGTACGTCATCGCCATTTATCTTCTGTATGTCATCGCCTTTTTTGTATGTCATCGTCTTTTATCTTGCGTAAGTCATCACCTTTTATCTTCTGTATGTCATCGCCATTTAACTTCTGTATGTCATCGCCTTTTATCTTTTGTATGTCATCGCCTTTGATCTTTTGTATGTCATTGCATTTTATCGTCTGTAAGTCATCAACTTTTATCTTCTGTTTTTATTCGCCTTTTATTTTCTGTATGTCATCGCATTTTATCGTCTGTATATCACCGCCTTTTATCTTCTGTATATAATCGCCTTTTATCTTCTGTATGTCATCGCATTTTTTCTTCTGAATATCATCTCATTTAATCTTAATTATGTCATCGTATTTACTCACTTCGACATACGATGAAACAACAATAATTTATGGCTATCGTTTTTTGGGTAGGTATTAATTATTACGTCAATATTCAGTGAGTAACACTTATTTGAAAAGGGAAACGACGTTTATATTTCCCCTGATTTAATGACGTCACAATCGATGCCAACTTACAAGGGGTATAACTCTGTAATGTATAATTTCAGGTCAACGTTAGGCACCAATGTAGAACATTTACTGAGCTATCTCTGAGGAATTTGATTGTGCCTGATTGTATTTATTAAATCAACATGGCGGAGCTAGCGACACTTGATTACGTGGTTTTTATAACCACATTACTTGTCTCCCTTGGGATTGGTGTGTACCAGGCTTGTTGGGGACCAAAACAAAACAACATACAGCAATATGTGTTAGGTGACCGGAAGTTGAAGGTACTTCCGGTAGCTTTATCCCTCACAGTATCTTTCCAATCCTCCATTATGCTGCTCGGAAATCCGACTGAGGTCTACGTGTATGGGATTCCGTACATCTGGCAGGCCATAGGACTGTTGGTGTCCAATCTCTGTATGCTTGTGTCCATGATCCCCTTAATCTACCCACTGAAAATTACAAGCTTCTATGAGGTACGTTAAAGATGGCAATGCAAGTTAAAAAAACAACGTTCAAGTTGATATAAAATTAAATTCGCATTTATTTGTCACTATCATTTTAAACTAGCCAAGGCAAAGTGACGAACGTCTGGTTTTACAGTTTACTATATTCTTCCGCAATTTTAACCAAACATTTCTCTGTGTGTATTCGCAGTATTTCCAGAGAAGATTTAGATGTAAAGTTCCCCGAGTTATGGCCAGCATCATAGGGATTCTTTACAACGTATGTATCATAATACAGTTACACATTATATTTTAATGTATTGATTGTTTGTGACTTATTCATTATGTGTTATATACTGCAAATGTACTCATTTTAGCGATAGTTTTATTTAAGCGTTTTTACCACTGTCTTTGAAACTGAATTTCAATTACGGCGCTATATTTTGTAAGACATTATTTTCGCTATTGAAACACCGATTTGCGGTGATTTGTACCCGCGCTACTATCCGCGTTACAGTTTTTTGCATTTACACTTAAATTTGACTGCGCTAAAAAGAAGCACGTTTACAATGGTTTCGCAATAGTACCATGAAAATGTAGGCGTCTAGTTAAGCACATGACTGGCCCACATGACTGTCTTACGAGCATGTCATAGATATCATAAGACACATGATAATCTTATTGTGGCATTTGACGTTATAGTCAATATGTGACGTTACATGATTGTTTTGGTGGATGGAAACGTCACATCCGAGTCAGAATTTGCCTCTCTTAAATATAAAAGAAATAGGAAAAAATCCTTATATTTCCATTGATAGTCATGTGATCAATAGAAGGTACACTCATGGTTATATGATATGGAATTTATTGCAGTTCGATAATTTGATATGCAACTAACCTAAAGAGTTTTGACAAATCAAATTATCAAACTGATAGTGAATTCCATATTAAATAACCATTAGTATAAGATCCTCTGTATTGATATGTAAAGCTGTTTGCAATATAAAACGATGCAAAGATAAAACACATTACTTCATGTTGTGCAATATTCTCTTTGCTGAAGTTTTCTTGAAATGATTGATTTTATTTATTTTTGTCTACTTTTGTGTCAAGACTTTCTACATGGGGATTGTACTGTTTGGACCAGGGATTGCTATAGAAACAGGTAAATAAAATCAACCTGTACATGTTTACTTAATCCAATCATTCTATCGCAAATAATTACGTGTATCAACATGCTAACCTATTAATTACAGGGTATCTGAAACCTATAAGGTGAAAATGATCGGGGTCTTCGATTATATCATCTTTTGGATTTTGCAAAATTCTTATTTTCACATGAAACTATTTTTTTTAATTTTATCACAAACAGTTTCAATAAACTACACACTATACATGACATACAACAGTTATTATCATTGCTTAATAAAGAAACAGTTAAAGAGAGATTATATAATCAACGAGTTTTATGTTCTAATAGGCTCTAACGTATGAACATCTTATTGCTAGCAATCACAACAAGAGTTGCCTTGTGTCGTTTCTTACACTGCATAAACTGCTCAAGGTCACATTGAAAGACAATTAAGACAATGTATGTGTTTTAACTCCAAGCATGAAGACAAAGTAACAATACATTCCAAAATATTAATAGGTTGTAAACGTATGTATTCGGAAGCTCGTAGCTAGTCCAAGACATTAGGTGTTTTCTATTTCATTGCTAAACTTATTTGCAACTGGGACAAAACAGTTGAACATTGAAATGAGAATAGACAAAAGAGTGATATATGCCTTAAGATTGCCATTGGTTTCCTGTGTAACGTGTAGTATTTGTTGTTTCTGTAGTGACCGATTTTCCGCTGTGTGACGTGTAGTATTTGTTGTTTCTGTAGTGGCCGATTTTCCGCTGTGTAATGTAGTATTTGTTGTTTCTGTAGTGACCGATTTTCCGCTGTGTGACGTGTGTAGTATTTGTTGTTTCTGTAGTGACCGATTTTCCGCTGTGTGACGTGTAGTATTTGTTGTTTCTGTAGTGACCGATTTTCCGCTGTGTAACGTGTAGTATTTGTTGTTTCTGTAGTGACCGATTTTCCGCTGTGTGACGTGTAGTATTTGTTGTTTCTGTAGTGACCGATTTTCCGCTGTGTGACGTGTAGTATTTGTTGTTTCTGTAGTGACCGATTTTCCGCTGTGTAACGTGTAGTATTTGTTGTTTCTGTAGTGACCGATTTTCCGCTGTGTAATGTGTAGTATTTGTTGTTTCTGTAGTGACCGATTTTCCGCTGTGTGACGTGTAGTATTTGTTGTTTCTGTAGTGACCGATTTTCCGCTGTGTAACGTGTAGTATTTGTTGTTTCTGTAGTGACCGATTTTCCGCTGTGTGACGTGTAGTATTTGTTGTTTCTGTAGTGACCGATTTTCCGCTGTGTAACGTGTTGTATTGAATGTTTCTGTAGTGACCGATTTTGCGCTGTGTGTAGTATTTGTTGTTTCTGTAGTGACCGATTTTCCGCTGTGTAACGTGTAGTATTTGTTGTTTCTGTAGTGACCGATTTTCCGCTGTGTGACGTGTAGTATTTGTTGTTTCTGTAGTGACCGATTTTCCGCTGGGGGTGTGTAACGTGTAGTATTTGTTGTTTCTGTAGTGACCGATTTTCCGCTGTGTGACGTGTAGTATTTGTTGTTTCTGTAGTGACCGATTTTCCGCTGTGTAACGTGTAGTATTTGTTGTTTCTGTAGTGACCGATTTTCCGCTGTGTGACGTGTAGTATTTGTTGTTTCTGTAGTGACCGATTTTCCGCTGTGTAACGTGTAGTATTTGTTGTTTCTGTAGTGACCGATTTTCCGCTGTGTGACGTGTAGTATTTGTTGTTTCTGTAGTGACCGATTTTCCGCTGTGTAACGTGTAGTATTTGTTGTTTCTGTAGTGACCGATTTTCCGCTGTGTGACGTGTAGTATTTGTTGTTTCTGTAGTGACCGATTTTCCGCTGTGTAATGTGTAGTATTTGTTGTTTCTGTAGTGACCGATTTTCCGCTGTGTAATGTGTAGTATTTGTTGTTTCTGTAGTGACCGATTTTCCGCTGTGTAAGGTGTAGTATTTGTTGTTTCTGTAGTGACCGATTTTCCGCTGTGTAACGTGTAGTATTTGTTGTTTCTGTAGTGACCGATTTTCCGCTGTGTGATGTGTAGTATTTGTTGTTTCTGTAGTGACCGATTTTCCGCTGTGTGACGGTGTAGTATTTGTTGTTTCTGTAGTGACCGATTTTCCGCTGTGTAAGTGTAGTATTTGTTGTTTCTGTAGTGACCGATTTTCCGCTGTGTGACGTGTAGTATTTGTTGTTTCTGTAGTGACCGATTTTCCGCTGTGTAACGTGTAGTATTTGTTGTTTCTGTAGTGACCGATTTTCCGCTGTGTGACGTGTAGTATTTGTTGTTTCTGTAGTGACCGATTTTCCGCTGTGTAACGTGTAGTATTTGTTGTTTCTGTAGTGACCGATTTTCCGCTGTGTGACGTGTAGTATTTGTTGTTTCTGTAGTGACCGATTTTTCGCTGTGTAACGTGTAGTATTTGTTGTTTCTGTAGTGACCGATTTTCCGCTGTGTGACGTGTAGTATTTGTTGTTTCTGTAGTGACCGATTTTCCGCTGTGTGAACGTGTAGTATTTGTTGTTTCTGTAGTGACCGATTTTCCGCGCTGTGTGACGTGTGTAGTATTTGTTGTTTCTGTAGTGACGATTTCGTGTGTTGTAGTATTTGTTGTTTCTGTAGTGACCGATTTTCCGCTGTGTGACGTGTAGTATTTGTTGTTTTTCTGTAGTGTGACCGATTTTCCGCTGTGTGACGTGTAGTATTTGTTGTTTCTGTAGTGACCGATTTTCCGCTGTGTGACGTGTAGTATTTGTTGTTTCTGTAGTGACCGATTTTCCGCTGTGTAAGTGTAGTATTTGTTGTTTCTGTAGTGACCGATTTTCCGCTGTGTGACGTGTAGTATTTGTTGTTTCTGTAGTGACCGATTTTCCGCTGTGTAACGTGTAGTATTTGTTGTTTCTGTAGTGACCGATTTTCCGCTGTGTGAGTGTGTATTTGTTGTTTCTGTATGACCGATTTTCGCTGTGTAAGTGTAGTATTTGTTGTTTCTGTAGTGACCGATTTTCCGCTGTGTAAGTGTAGTATTTGTTGTTTCTGTAGTGACCGATTTTCCGCTGTGTGAACGTGTAGTATTTGTTGTTTCTGTAGTGACCGATTTTCCGCTGTGTAACGTGTAGTATTTGTTGTTTCTGTAGTGACCGATTTTCCGCTGTGTGACGTGTAGTATTTGTTGTTTCTGTAGTGACCGATTTTCCGCTGTGTAATGTGTAGTATTTGTTGTTTCTGTAGTGACCGATTTTCCGCTGTGTAACGTGTAGTATTTGTTGTTTCTGTAGTGACCGATTTTCCGCTGTGTGACGTGTAGTATTTGTTGTTTCTGTAGTGACCGATTTTCCGCTGTGTAACGTGTAGTATTTGTTGTTTCTGTAGTGACCGATTTTCCGCTGTGTAACGTGTAGTATTTGTTGTTTCTGTAGTGACCGATTTTCCGCTGTGTAACGTGTAGTATTTGTTGTTTCTGTAGTGACCGATTTTCCGCTGTGTGACGTGTAGTATTTGTTGTTTCTGTAGTGACCGATTTTCCGCTGTGTAATGTGTAGTATTTGTTGTTTCTGTAGTGACCGATTTTCCGCTGTGTAACGTGTAGTATTTGTTGTTTCTGTAGTGACCGATTTTCCGCTGTGTAACGTGTAGTATTTGTTGTTTCTGTAGTGACCGATTTTCCGCTGTGTGACGTGTAGTATTTGTTGTTTCTGTAGTGACCGATTTTCCGCTGTGTAATGTGTAGTATTTGTTGTTTCTGTAGTGACCGATTTTCCGCTGTGTAATGTGTAGTATTTGTTGTTTCTGTAGTGACCGATTTTCCGCTGTGTAACGTGTAGTATTTGTTGTTTCTGTAGTGACCGATTTTCCGCTGTGTAACGTGTAGTATTTGTTGTTTCTGTAGTGACCGATTTTCCGCTGTGTAACGTGTAGTATTTGTTGTTTCTGTAGTGACCGATTTTCCGCTGTGTAACGTGTAGTATTTTTTGTTTCTGTAGTGACCGATTTTCCGCTGTGTGACGTGTAGTATTTGTTGTTTCTGTAGTGACCGATTTTCCGCTGTGTGACGTGTAGTATTTGTTGTTTCTGTAGTGACCGATTTTCCGCTGTGTAACGTGTAGTATTTGTTGTTTCTGTAGTGACCGATTTTCCGTGTGTATGAGTGTAGTATTTGTTGTTTCTGTAGTGACCGATTTTCCGCTGTGTAACGTGTAGTATTTGTTGTTTCTGGTAGTGACCGATTTTCCGCTGTGTGACGTGTAGTATTTGTTGTTTCTGTAGTGACCGATTTTCCGCTGTGTGACGTGTAGTATTTGTTGTTTCTGTAGTGACCGATTTTCCGCTGTGTGAATGTGTAGTATTTGTTGTTTCTGTAGTGACCGATTTTCCGCTGTGTGACGTGTAGTATTTGTTGTTTCTGTAGTGACCGATTTTCCGCTGTGGAATGTGTAGTATTTGTTGTTTCTGTAGTGACCGATTTTCCGCTGTGTAATGTGTAGTATTTGTTGTTTCTGTAGTGACCGATTTTCCGCTGTGTAACGTGTAGTATTTGTTGTTTCTGTAGTGACCGATTTTCCGCTGTGTAACGTGTAGTATTTGTTGTTTCTGTAGTGACCGATTTTCCGCTGTGTAACGTGTAGTATTTGTTGTTTCTGTAGTGTACCGATTTTCCGCTGTGTAATGTGTAGTATTTGTTGTTTCTGTAGTGACCGATTTTCCGCTGTGTAACGTGTAGTATTTGTTGTTTCTGTAGTGACCGATTTTCCGCTGTGTAACGTGTAGTATTTGTTTTCTGTAGTGACCGATTCCGTTTCCGCTGTGTAAGTGTAGTATTTGTTGTTTCTGTAGTGACCGATTTTCCGCTGTGTAACGTGTAGTATTTGTTGTTTCTGTAGTGACCGATTTTCCGCTGTGTAATGTGTAGTATTTGTTGTTTCTGTAGTGACCGATTTTCCGCTGTGTGACGTGTAGTATTTGTTGTTTCTGTAGTGACCGATTTTCCGCTGTGTAATGTGTAGTATTTGTTGTTTCTGTAGTGACCGATTTTCCGCTGTGTAACGTGTAGTATTTGTTGTTTCTGTAGTGACCGATTTTCCGCTGTGTGACGTGTAGTATTTGTTGTTTCTGTAGTGACCGATTTTCCGCTGTGTGACGTGTAGTATTTGTTGTTTCTGTAGTGACCGATTTTCCGCTGTGTAACGTGTAGTATTTGTTGTTTCTGTAGTGACCGATTTTCCGCTGTGTGACGTTTAGTATTTGTTGTTTCTGTAGTGACCGATTTTCCGCTGTGTGATGTGTAGTATTTGTTGTTTCTGTAGTGACCGATTTTCCGCTGTGTGACGTGTAGTATTTGTTGTTTCTGTAGTGACCGATTTTCCGCTGTGTAATGTGTAGTATTTGTTGTTTCTGTAGTGACCGATTTTCCGCTGTGTAATGTGTAGTATTTGTTGTTTCTGTAGTGACCGATTTTCCGCTGTGTGACGTGTAGTATTTGTTGTTTCTGTAGTGACCGATTTTCCGCTGTGTAATGTGTAGTATTTGTTGTTTCTGTAGTGACCGATTTTCCGCTGTGTGACGTGTAGTATTTGTTGTTTCTGTAGTGACCGATTTTCCGCTGTGTGAATGTGTAGTATTTGTTGTTTCTGTAGTGACCGATTTTCCGCTGTGTAACGTGTAGTATTTGTTGTTTCTGTAGTGACCGATTTTCCGCTGTGTACTGTATTTGTTGTAGTTGATGTTTATTTTGTTTCTGTAGTGACCGATTTTCCGCTGTGTGACGTGTAGTATTTGTTGTTTCTGTAGTGACCGATTTTCCGCTGTGTAACGTGTAGTATTTGTTGTTTCTGTAGTGACCGATTTTCCGCTGTGTGACGTGTAGTATTTGTTGTTTCTGTAGTGACCGATTTTCCGCTGTGTGACGTGTAGTATTTGTTGTTTCTGTAGTGACCGATTTTCCGCTGTGTAACGTGTAGTATTTGTTGTTTCTGTAGTGACCGATTTTCCGCTGTGTGACGTGTAGTATTTGTTGTTTCTGTAGTGACCGATTTTCCGCTGTGTAATGTGTAGTATTTGTTGTTTCTGTAGTGACCGATTTTCCGCTGTGTGACGTGTAGTATTTGTTGTTTCTGTAGTGACCGATTTTCCGCTGTGTAATGTGTAGTATTTGTTGTTTCTGTAGTGACCGATTTTCCGCTGTGTAATGTGTAGTATTTGTTGTTTCTGTAGTGACCGATTTTCCGCTGTGTAATGTGTAGTATTTGTTGTTTCTGTAGTGACCGATTTTCCGCTGTGTGACGTGTAGTATTTGTTGTTTCTGTAGTGACCGATTTTCCGCTGTGTAACGTGTAGTATTTGTTGTTTCTGTAGTGACCGATTTTCCGCTGTGTGACGTGTAGTATTTGTTGTTTCTGTAGTGACCGATTTTCCGCTGTGTAACGTGTAGTATTTGTTGTTTCTGTAGTGACCGATTTTCCGCTGTGTGAAGTGTAGTATTTGTTGTTTCTGTAGTGACCGATTTTCCGCTGTGTACGTGTAGTATTTGTTGTTTCTGTAGTGACCGATTTTCCGCTGTGTAACGTGTAGTATTTGTTGTTTCTGTAGTGACCGATTTTCCGCTGTGTGACGTGTGTGTAATTTGTTGTTTCTGTAGTGACCGATTTTCCGCTGTGTAACGTGTAGTATTTGTTGTTTCTGTAGTGACCGATTTTCCGCTGTGTGACGTGTAGTATTTGTTGTTTCTGTAGTGACCGATTTTCCGCTGTGTAATGTGTAGTATTTGTTGTTTCTGTAGTGACCGATTTTCCGCTGTGTAACGTGTAGTATTTGTTGTTTCTGTAGTGACCGATTTTCCGCTGTGTGACGTGTAGTATTTGTTGTTTCTGTAGTGACCGATTTTCCGCTGTGTAATGTGTAGTATTTGTTGTTTCTGTAGTGACCGATTTTCCGCTGTGTGACGTGTGTAGTATTTGTTGTTTTGTAGTGACCGATTTTCCGCTGTGTAATGTGTAGTATTTGTTGTTTCTGTAGTGACCGATTTTCCGCTGTGTGACGTGTAGTATTTGTTGTTTCTGTAGTGACCGATTTTCCGCTGTGTAACGTGTAGTATTTGTTGTTGTTTCTGTAGTGACCGATTTTCCGCTGTGTGACGTGTAGTATTTGTTGTTTCTGTAGTGACCGATTTTCCGCTGTGTAACGTGTAGTTTTTGTTGTTTCTGTAGTGACCGATTTTCCGCTGTGTAACGTGTAGTATTTGTTGTTTCTGTAGTGACCGATTTTCCGCTGTGTAACGTGTAGTATTTGTTGTTTCTGTAGTGACCGATTTTCCGCTGTGTGACGTGTAGTATTTGTTGTTTCTGTAGTGACCGATTTTCCGCTGTGTAACGTGTAGTATTTGTTGTTTCTGTAGTGACCGATTTTCCGCTGTGTAACGTGTAGTATTTGTTGTTTCTGTAGTGACCGATTTTCCGCTGTGTACGTGTAGTATTTGTTGTTTCTGTAGTGACCGATTTTCCGCTGTGTAACGTGTAGTATTTGTTGTTTCTGTAGTGACCGATTTTCCGCTGTGTGACGTGTAGTATTTGTTGTTTCTGTAGTGACCGATTTTCCGCTGTGTGACGTGTAGTATTTGTTGTTTCTGTAGTGACCGATTTTCCGCTGTGTAACGTGTAGTATTTGTTGTTTCTGTAGTGACCGATTTTCCGCTGTGTGACGTGTAGTATTTGTTGTTTCTGTAGTGACCGATTTTCCGCTGTGTAACGTGTAGTATTTGTTGTTTCTGTAGTGACCGATTTTCCGCTGTGTGACGTGTAGTATTTGTTGTTTCTGTAGTGACCGATTTTCCGCTGTGTGAAGTGTAGTATTTGTTGTTTCTGTAGTGACCGATTTTCCGCTGTGTAACGTGTAGTATTTGTTGTTTCTGTAGTGACCGATTTTCCGCTGTGTGACGTGTAGTATTTGTTGTTTCTGTAGTGACCGATTTTCCGCTGTGTAATGTGTAGTATTTGTTGTTTCTGTAGTGACCGATTTTCCGCTGTGTAATGTGTAGTATTTGTTGTTTCTGTAGTGACCGATTTTCCGCTGTGTGACGTGTAGTATTTGTTGTTTCTGTAGTGACCGATTTTCCGCTGTGTAATGTGTAGTATTTGTTGTTTCTGTAGTGACCGATTTTCCGCTGTGTGACGTGTAGTATTTGTTGTTTCTGTAGTGACCGATTTTCCGCTGTGTGACGTGTAGTATTTGTTGTTTCTGTAGTGACCGATTTTCCGCTGTGTAATGTGTAGTATTTGTTGTTTCTGTAGTGACCGATTTTCCGCTGTGTGACGTGTAGTATTTGTTGTTTCTGTAGTGACCGATTTTCCGCTGTGTAATGTTTAGTATTTGTTGTTTCTGTAGTGACCGATTTTCCGCTGTGTGACGTGTAGTATTTGTTGTTTCTGTAGTGACCGATTTTCCGCTGTGTAATGTGTAGTATTTGTTGTTTCTGTAGTGACCGATTTTCCGCTGTGTGACGTGTAGTATTTGTTGTTTCTGTAGTGACCGATTTTCCGCTGTGTAACGTGTAGTATTTGTTGTTTCTGTAGTGACCGATTTTCCGCTGTGTAACGTGTAGTATTTGTTGTTTCTGTAGTGACCGATTTTCCGCTGTGTGATGTGTAGTATTTGTTGTTTCTGTAGTGACCGATTTTCCGCTGTGTAACGTGTAGTATTTGTTGTTTCTGTAGTGACCGATTTTCCGCTGTGTAATGTGTAGTATTTGTTGTTTCTGTAGTGACCGATTTTCCGCTGTGTGACGTGTAGTATTTGTTGTTTCTGTAGTGACCGATTTTCCGCTGTGTAACGTGTAGTATTTGTTGTTTCTGTAGTGACCGATTTTCCGCTGTGTGGTGACGTGTAGTATTTGTTGTTTCTGTAGTGACCGATTTTCCGCTGTGAAGTGTAGTATTTGTTGTTTCTGTAGTGACCGATTTTCCGCTGTGTAACGTGTAGTATTTGTTGTTTCTGTAGTGACCGATTTTCCGCTGTGTAATGTGTAGTATTTGTTGTTTCTGTAGTGACCGATTTTCCGCTGTGTGACGTGTAGTATTTGTTGTTTCTGTAGTGACCGATTTTCCGCTGTGTAAGTGTAGTATTTGTTGTTTCTGTAGTGACCGATTTTCCGCTGTGTGAAGTGTAGTATTTGTTGTTTCTGTAGTGACCGATTTTCCGCTGTGTGAAGTGTAGTATTTTGTTGTTTCTGTAGTGACCGATTTTCCGCTGTGTAACGTGTAGTATTTGTTGTTTCTGTAGTGACCGATTTTCCGCTGTGTAACGTGTAGTATTTGTTGTTTCTGTAGTGACCGATTTTCCGCTGTGTGACGTGTAGTATTTGTTGTTTCTGTAGTGACCGATTTTCCGCTGTGTAACGTGTAGTATTTGTTGTTTCTGTAGTGACCGATTTTCCGCTGTGTGACGTGTAGTATTTTGTTGTTTCTGTAGTGACCGATTTTCCGCTGTGTAATGTGTGTAGTATTTGTTGTTTCTGTAGTGACCGATTTTCCGCTGTGTAACGTGTAGTATTTGTTGTTTCTGTAGTGACCGATTTTCCGCTGTGTGAACGTGTAGTATTTGTTGTTTCTGTAGTGACCGATTTTCCGCTGTGTAATGTGTAGTATTTGTTGTTTCTGTAGTGACCGATTTTCCGCTGTGTAATGTGTAGTATTTGTTGTTTCTGTAGTGACCGATTTTCCGCTGTGTAACGTGTAGTATTTGTTGTTTCTGTAGTGACCGATTTTCCGCTGTGTAACGTGTAGTATTTGTTGTTTTTCTGTAGTGACCGATTTTTCCGCTGTGTAATGTGTAGTATTTGTTGTTTCTGTAGTGACCGATTTTCCGCTGTGTGACGTGTAGTATTTGTTGTTTCTGTAGTGACCGATTTTCCGCTGTGTGACGTGTAGTATTTGTTGTTTCTGTAGTGACCGATTTTCCGCTGTGTAATGTGTAGTATTTGTTGTTTCTGTAGTGACCGATTTTCCGCTGTGTGACGTGTAGTATTTGTTGTTTCTGTAGTGACCGATTTTCCGCTGTGTAACGTGTAGTATTTGTTGTTTCTGTAGTGACCGATTTTCCGCTGTGTGACGTGTAGTATTTGTTGTTTCTGTAGTGACCGATTTTCCGCTGTGTAACGTGTAGTATTTGTTGTTTCTGTAGTGACCGATTTTCCGCTGTGTGACGTGTAGTATTTTGTTTTCTGTAGTGACCGATTTTCGCTGTGTAAGTGTATTTGTTGTTTCTGTAGTGACCGATTTTCCGCTGTGTGACGTGTAGTATTTGTTGTTTCTGTAGTGACCGATTTTCCGCTGTGTAACGTGTAGTATTTGTTGTTTCTGTAGTAACCGATTTTCCGCTGTGTAACGTGTTGTATTGAATGTTTCAGTAGTGACCGATTTTCCGCTGTGTGACGTGTAGTATTTGTTGTTTCTGTAGTGACCGATTTTCCGCTGTGTAACGTGTAGTATTTGTTGTTTCTGTAGTGACCGATTTTCCGCTGTGTGACGTGTAGTATTTGTTGTTTCTGTAGTGACCGATTTTCCGCTGTGTAACGTGTAGTATTTGTTGTTTCTGTAGTGACCGATTTTCCGCTGTGTGACGTGTAGTATTTGTTGTTTCTGTAGTGACCGATTTTCCGCTGTGTGACGTGTAGTATTTGTTGTTTCTGTAGTGACCGATTTTCCGCTGTGTAATGTGTAGTATTTGTTGTTTCTGTAGTGACCGATTTTCCGCTGTGTAATGTGTAGTATTTGTTGTTTCTGTAGTGACCGATTTTCCGCTATGTGAAGTGTAGTATTTGTTGTTTCTGTAGTGACCGATTTTCCGCTGTGTAACGTGTAGTATTTGTTGTTTCTGTAGTGACCGATTTTCCGCTGTGTGAAGTGTAGTATTTGTTGTTTCTGTAGTGACCGATTTTCCGCTGTGTAATGTGTAGTATTTGTTGTTTCTGTAGTGACCGATTTTCCGCTGTGTAACGTGTAGTATTTGTTGTTTCTGTAGTGACCGATTTTCCGCTGTGTGACGTGTAGTATTTGTTGTTTCTGTAGTGACCGATTTTCCGCTGTGTAACGTGTAGTATTTGTTGTTTCTGTAGTGACCGATTTTCCGCTGTGTGACGTGTAGTATTTGTTGTTTCTGTAGTGACCGATTTTCCGCTGTGTAACGTGTAGTATTTGTTGTTTCTGTAGTGACCGATTTTCCGCTGTGTAACGTGTAGTATTTGTTGTTTCTGTAGTGACCGATTTTCCGTTGTGTAATGTGTAGTATTTGTTGTTTCTGTAGTGACCGATTTTCCGCTGTGTGACGTGTAGTATTTGTTGTTTCTGTAGTGACCGATTTTCCGCTGTGTAACGTGTAGTATTTGTTGTTTCTGTAGTGACCGATTTTCCGCTGTGTGACGTGTAGTATTTGTTGTTTCTGTAGTGACCGATTTTCCGCTGTGTAATGTGTAGTATTTGTTGTTTCTGTAGTGACCGATTTTCCGCTGTGTGACGTGTAGTTTGTTGTAGTGACCGATTTTCCGTGGTATTGTATTTGTTGTTTTTCTGTAGTGACCGATTTTCCGCTGTGTGATGTGTAGTATTTGTTGTTTCTGTAGTGACCGATTTTCCGCTGTGTAATGTGTAGTATTTGTTGTTTCTGTAGTGACCGATTTTCCGCTGTGTGACGTGTAGTATTTGTTGTTTCTGTAGTGACCGATTTTCCGCTGTGTGACGTGTAGTATTTGTTTAGTGCTGTGTGACGTGTAGTATTTGTTGTTTCTGTAGTGACCGATTTTCCGCTGTGTGACGTGTAGTATTTGTTGTTTCTGTAGTGACCGATTTTCCGCTGTGTGACGTGTAGTATTTGTTGTTTCTGTAGTGACCGATTTTCCGCTGTGTGACGTGTAGTATTTGTTGTTTCTGTAGTGACCGATTTTCCGCTGTGTGACGTGTAGTATTTTTTGTTTCTGTAGTGACCGATTTTCCGCTGTGTGACGTGTAGTATTTGTTGTTTCTGTTGTGACCGATTTATAGCTGTTTAATGTGCAGTATTTGTTTTTTCTGTAGTGACCGATTTTCCGCTGTGGGCGTCTGTTTTAGTGGTGGCGTTATCAGCGATTATATACACTGCTGTGGTAAGTAGTATTACAAGTGTTCGTAATATGCCGTGCTAAACTTTTTACTATACTATTTGTATAATTACCCAATTTTCTGATCTAATGAAGTGGAAACAGGAAAAAAATTGATTAAGTTTTAACAGTTTTGAGATTTCACTATTTAGCTGTTAGAGTATATATATAATCGTTCCATTTTCTCAATAGTTCGCGGATTATATTTTCGTGAACATAGCCAGGTCTCGCGAAAATAATCGGCAATGAGCAGTTGGTACTTACCTAACTTTGGTTTTTTTGTTTGTTTTTGTTAGGTTTTTTTTTACTTTGTAAGTGTGTGTAATGTGTTGATGTATTCTTACCAATTAGCAGTAATTATGTGTCATATTTCTGAATAGGGAGGACTAAGAGCCGTGGTGTGGACGGATGTTTTCCAATTTACAATAATGCTGATTGGGATGTTTAGTATTGTTATTAAGGTAAATAATTTCCATAAACACATCCAACAAAATACTTTATAATCACAAGTAACCAATTGATCTTTTCTTATTTAAGGACTTTTCCGCCATCATGTTCCCGAAACCGTTTTAAAGTCCACGTTTTTGCACAAGTTTGCCACGATAAGAACAAACCTTGTTTTCGTTATGATACGAATCATAGTTGACATTTTGGACATTTTTTTATTATTTCTGCATACTCTATTCTGTTTTATTCGAAATATAACAGCCAATTTGAATTACGCATATCTGAAAATGTTAAGATACCTCAAGACGATTGCACACCTTCCTTACGTAGCTGTTACGTATATGATGTGCGTGCTTATTCTATAAGCCGCAGTAACTGTGTGGTTGATATGTCACATTACCTTAATACCTCCACCTTTGGGTCGCACATTACCATGTGATCTCTTGTTTTCCCTGGGTACTCCGACATCCCTTTACTACCTTTAAAATGATACCGTATTCTTATTGTTCTTAGTGACGTTGTTGGCTATACAGTTCTTGCTTTGCTCCTCAGACAACAATAGATGTTGGTGGAATAAGAAACGTGTTTGATATCGCTGCTGATGGAGGACGCCTACAAATGCCAAGGTAATATTTATCTTAAAGATCACTGATGTGACGCTTAATTACATGGTAATAATGCATATTCTATTCTGTTTTATTCGAAATATCACAAACAATGTGTCTTTCGGAAATAAATACGGATTTTCAATATCATTTCACTCAATAGTAATAACATAAGGTTTTGTGTTTTGTTCATGTGTAATATCTTATTCTGGACGAAACGTTTTATTATGCTTTGGCTTTTCATATTATCAAAAAAACTTTATATGAAATTAATTTAATCTTGATTTGTTTCCTTAACCTGAATCTGTTGACCTGAATTTCAGATCAAGATTTCTTTACCTGAAATTGTCTTGAAATTCACCAGAATCTTGACCTTAAATTGACCAAATTTCAGTTGAAATCTTTACCTGAAATTGATCAAAAATTGACCAGAAATTCAGGTAAAGAAATTTTGACCTGAAATTCACCTGAAATTGACAAGAAATTATGGTTAGGAAATATTGTCTTTGTACACTGTATATCTTAAATGTAACATTTTGTAATAATTTTACCGTAAAGACAACGTTTATCTGGAATGATAACTCAAACCTACCAGGATTAATACCTGATAGAGTTGCCTTACCAAAACGTTACCTTTATACATCCCAGCTTTGATCCTGATCCGACTGTCCGTAATACGTTTTGGTCCTTAGTTGTCGGTTCCTCCTTATCCCTCCTGTATATAATGACCACCCAGACGACCGTCCAAAGGATTTGCTCGGTCCCTACCGAACGGGACGCACGCAGGTAAGTACACTAGGGTTTATGTTATCATATGGTATTTTAATGTTTTATGATGCAGTATAATTCTACAATTTCAACAAACCAGAATTGTTAAAGCCCGATTGTAATTCAGAATATTTGTATGGGTTCATAACTTAGAGTATCTGTTTGACGTCACGTTATCGTGACCTTTACAATTATCTGTTTTCTAGTGAAGTTAACATTTATTTTTTAATCTTTTTTTTTTAATTTATTTTCAAAATATATTACAAGACAAAAACAACACACTATTAGAGAAAAAGACAGTTACAAAATAAATAATAAGTTTGCATTTATCAATATTCTAGTGAACGTTACACTTCACGAGACTAAAAGTGCATAAGTATGAATTCTTCAGGAGGCTAAGCACCACCAAGTTTACTCTTTAAAATAGATCTCCGGACGAGAAAAAAAGCATGTGGTAAATATATGATTGGGTAGAAACTTGGTGCATACGGTGAAGCGGTTAGATTTTTAATGTAGTTTATTTTCGCTTTATTTGCGATTTCGCTGAAGTTCTAAATGCAAAATATTTAGATATACATTGGAACTTCCGTTTTTTCTTTGCTATATAACCTTACCAACTAGCAAATCGTTTACACGCGTGTTAACGCAATCGGTTGTCGCGCAAGAATACATACGGTCGGAACATTAGCACTGACTTAAGCAAGTAGTGTTAATGCGCATCGGATTAGGCATATTGTTTCTCTAATCTTAATTTTTCAATATAAACAATCTGAATGAAATGAAAATCTTACAGTATATTTCAGAAAATAAAATGTTTGAGAAAATCGCATCAATGGAATGAAAACAGATAGCGTTATTGTGGAAACGTATTTTGTGTAGTTTCTGAACTTGACAACATTTCCCGCCAAATTGGAGCCAGCTGTTCCGGGATTTCATCAATTGACCGGCTGTTACAACAATCGTTTAACGTTGAAAACAATACTGGTGTGTAAACTGCATTTTTTGTACAGATACTTCAACAAGACACGCTAACGCGCGTCATTTAAAATATCTGTCCAAAAATGCAGTTTACACACCAGTAAATTAAAAAAAAAAATAATAATTCCTTCAATAAAGTCACAAGCTATAGGAATCAGTGAACCGCGACATTAAACCTCTTGGAATATGATAATAATGTATGGAAAATCGTGAAATATTGACCCCACGAATATGATAATAATGTATGGTAAACTGCGAAATATTGACCCGCGAATATGATAATAGTGTATGGAAAATCGTGAAATATTGACCCCACGAATATGATAATAATGTATAGAAAACCGTGAAATATTGACCCGCGAAGATGATAATAATGTATGGAAAACCGTGAAATATTGACCCGCGAATATGATAATAATGTATGGTAAACAGCGAAATATTGACCCGCGAATATGATAATAATGTATAGAAAACCGTGAAATATTGACCCGCGAATATGATAATAATGTATGGAAAACCGTGAAATATTGACCCGCGAATATGATAATAATGTATGGTAAACAGCGAAATATTGACCCTGTTAATTTCAAGCTGTTTACGGTAAACGTTCTTATATTCTATAGCAACGCAATTAGTGTTATCACACTGAACAACAGGTTTTCTTACATCACTGCAAGCAAATTCCCTTTTTCCACAATTAAATTTGGTGTTTTCTTGCCTAAAGACTTTTTCACTGTGTTTTTAGTTCATGGTTAACAATGACATACTTCTACTAATAATGTGCTTGAGACATTGTCACGACTATTTTTTTTTCGGTTTGCAATCACCGCAAAATACTACAAATTTTATTGAATTTTCAAATATTACAACAGGCTAGTATCCATGTTGTATTTCTGTGCTATTAAACAGTACAACTGTTCACAATAAATGTCGATTCTGAATAAATTATAGAAACAACTTCATAAACAGGAACATATTATTCATTTATCACTGCAGATAATAATAATACGAAATAATAAATACATTCAATCTGCATATATCGATAAACGTGATTTATAGGTAGTATTAAAACCTCCTAGACTATGATATTCGTTTCCTTCTAATACTGTTTGCATATCAGAATATATTCTTGTAGTTAGGACTATTTAAGGGGATGTTTGATTTAATACTATTACATCAGAAGTATGTGCATTACATATGCTCCATCCCCGAAAGAGCATAAAATATTTATCATTTGTATAATAGTCAATGTTTAATTGTGTATAAATATGCTGTACATGTATGTCTAATTAAGGATGTTACATCTCAAAAAAATCTAAATTCACCTGTATTAAACTTTTTTTCTCATATAGATTTTGGAAAATAGGTGTTTGATATGTATGAATGTTTGCAGAATTTATTGTTCTGTAGCAATTATATTTTTAAAATAAACTTATCATATTTTCTCTGAATAGCAACATATGCTACCCTATCCCTTAATGTTGATTTCTAGCCTTTTTTGCCAGATTTCACCCTTGATAGAAAAAGTTCTGGTATTAAACTGTTGAAAGTGTTTTGCATATCAACAGGGACAAGGTTGCTTTTTCGGAATCATGAAGAAAAATGTGGGGTCCTTGTGCTCGCATTTTTTTTTTTTTTTTTGCCGCGTTTGAATATTCGGTTGTTGTTTTTTTAATATTTTACAGTGAAATATTAAATTGCTTGATATACCCTTAAATGTAATTGTGACAAAAGTATATTATTTCCCACCATGATGCTTTTGCGGGGCATTGATACGATCGCAAAAGTCGTATATACCCTGAGATTAGATAAAAAAACAATATTAAATTATAAAAGCTTTATCTTTTCGTTTTCGTTTAAAATCGAGAGATGTTTGCCCCTCGTAAAAACCGTCTATATAGTGTATTCCTATAAATAAGCCAGTAGCTGTGTGCGTTTGTTCCGTTTTTGATGCATTGTCGTGACACTTCGAGATTTCGCTTTCATTTCAGAGTTGTCGTTATATCAGCTATAGGGACAGTATTAAATTTTGTTCTGTCCTGTTTCCTCGGAGTCTTTACTTATGCTTACTTCAATCACACCAGATGCGATCCATTAGCATCGAAAGCAATAGAAAATCCTAATCAGGTATGACTTGTGTTAACACTTATACATTTAAGAATTGACTTGAATAGATTTAATAAATCAATCTAAATAAACCGCGAAGCAGTTTCTGATGAGAGTACACTCAGATTTTGTGTTATATCTCCATAACATCAAAAATCTATTCAAATTAATTCTTATAATTCAATTTACTAAAGAAAATCTCTTCAATATTCAAAATTCATTTTGGGACTCTTTTGTCTATGAAGTCATTACGCCGTCATCTCAACCAATCAGAAGCAACGTTACAAACGGCGACGCCATTTTTTCTTTTATGGGCTGATAAAGTAAAATTTTAAGCCAATGAAAATGCGCGTAACAAGCAAAATTGAATTATTTGATCATAAGTATACATTCTATGTTTGCAATTATCTTCATTTGCATAAAGCGCAAACCAAACAAACCATTCATATAATTTGATCACTCTAAATTCTGATAAATCAAGCAGAAGCAGTTAATGGAACAATATTTGAACATGGAGGACAACCAACTTCCAAGACATTTTAGTAAATTAAGACTTTGTAAACTTGATCTAGAGATTGCCGGTGGTCGCCTTAAAACATTCCACGTTATCAAAGACTTTGTAAACTTGATCTAGAGATTGCCGGTGGTCGCCTTAAAACATTCCACATTATCAAAGACTTTGTAAACTTGATCTAGAGATTGCCGGTGGTCGCCTTAAAACATTCCACGTTATCAAAGACTTTGTAAACTTGATCTAGAGATTGCCGGTGGTCACCTTAAAACATTCCACGTTATCAAAGACTTTGTAAACTTGATCTAGAGATTGCCGGTGGTCGCCTTAAAACATTCCACGTTATCAAAGACTTTGTAAACTTGATCTAGAGATTGCCGGTGGTCGCCTTAAAACATTCCACGTTATCAAAGACTTTGTAAACTTGATCTAGAGATTGCCGGTGGTCGCCTTAAAACATTCCACGTTATCAAAGACTTTGTAAAGTCACTTTCTTCAATTGTCAAATCAATCAGACTGAAATATGCCAACCATACTTTTAGTTTTCTTAATGAAAATCTATCGGATGTGGATAAGTTAGCTTTCGTACTAACCATTGATAATTTTAAGTTTATACAACATTTTTTGCCTGTTTATAAAACAGTCTCTTGAACTGAGGATAGTGGGCCTGCAACCAGTATAAACCTTCTATTTGTTAATGTTAGTGTTTTTGTTATGTTGTTTATATTTCCGATGAATTACTATGTAATTGTAAAAGAATTTTTTTTTTTTTTTTTTTTTTTTTCAAAATAAATGTTTATTTATAATAAGCATAACAACAAAATACACATCTGTCCTCTCACAGGAGGAGACTTATTCGTCGTTCGCACTTTCAATCACGCACATACCTTACGTTCATAAATGGTATTATGTAACCTTAAATGTAAGGGAGATAATAGACTAACCGGAAGTTCATATTTTCACGTGGGCGTACATCTCCCACACGTGGCCGATAATACACGTGGAAATATTATCAGTGTTTGGATGGTCACACGTGTTTAGTCTCTTTACAATACTGCTATTTTTGGTAAGTACACAATTTTTTTTCACATTTTTAATTGCTGTTGCTGAATCCATACTATCACAGGGACCTGGGAAGTACGTTTGCATTGCCGTGTAAAAGAAATTAATTGAATTGAAAATTGCAATATGATCAATATTAACATGTGTAGTTATACGTTTGAACTAATATTACGCGAGTCATTAGATTGCGTACCAATTAGACAACGCGGAATTAAGTCAATTCAAAAATACATTGGTCTATAATCATATATCTAAGCAATGTGTATTTTACTATATGCATACATTTAAAATCCTGTTGTTTTTACTTTGACACAGATTTTACCATATTTGGTAGTACTGATCTTCCGTGATCTGCCGGGGATGGCAGGAGTATTCATAGCAGCACTGTTTAGTGCTTCTCTCAGGTAATCGTACATACGTCTTTAAACGTTGATAATATGAACTCTATATTTCCTTCACTGATATAATTACTCATATCAAGTTTGTAGTAAAGGATAGTATATTTATTATTTGTAGAAATATTCTACAGATATACGTTTATAATAATAATTAGTGTTTGCTTTAGAAAACAACAGTTTTTGTCCACATTACAAAACAATAGATATTGTCTACATTACAAAACAATATATATTATCTACATTACAAAACAATATATATATTGTCTACATTACAAAACAATAGATATTGTCTACATTACAAAACAATAGATATTGCCTACATTACAAAAAATAGATATTGACTGTATTAAAAAACAATAGATATTGTCTATATTACAAAACAATAGATATTGTCTACATTACAAAACAATATATATTGTCTAAATTACAAAACAAGATATATATTATCTACATTACAAAACAATATATATATTGTCTACATTACAAAACAATAGATATTGTCTACATTACAAAACAATAGATATTGTCTATATTACAAAACAATAGATATTGTCGTCAATTGACAAAACAATAGATATTGTCTGCATTATAAAACAATAGATATTGTCTATTTTACAAAACAATAGATATTATCATCATTACAAAACAAAAGATATTGTCTACATTAAAAAACAATAGATATTATCTACATCACAAAACAATAGATATTGTCGTCAATTGACAAAACAATATATATTGTCTACATTATAAAACAATACATATTGTCTATATTAAAAAACAATAGATATTGTCTACATTACAAAACAATAAATATTGTCATCAATTGACAAAGCAATATATATTATCTATATTACAAAACAATAGATATTGTCTTCAATTGACAAACAATAGATATTGTCGTCAATTGACAAAACAATAAATATTGTCGTCAATTGGCAAAACAATATATATTGTCTACATTATAAAACAAAACATATTGTCTATATTACAAAACAAAAGACATTGTCTTCATTACAAAACAATAAATATTGTCATCAATTGACAAAACAATATATATTATCTACATTACAAAACAATAGATATTGTCTACATTACAAAACAATAGATACTGTCGTCAATTGACAAAACAATAAACATTGTCTACATTACAAAACAATAGATACTGTCGTCAATTGACAAAACAATAAACATTGTCTACATTACAAAACAATATATATTATCTACATTACAAAACAATAGATATTGTGTCAATTGACAAAACAATAAATATTGTATACATTACAAAACAATATATATTATCTACATTACAAAACAAAAGATATTGTCTACATTACAAAACAATAGATATTGCCGTCAATTGACAAAACAATAGATATTGTCTACATTACAAAACAATAGATATTGTCGACAATTGACAAAACAATAGATATTGTCTACATTACAAAACAATAGATATTGTCTACATTACAAAAGAAAATATATTGTCGTCAATTGATTAAACAATAGATATTGTCGTCAATTGACAAACCAATAGATATTGTCTACATTACAAAACAATAGATATTATCTACATTACAAAACAATATATATATATTCGTCATTAGAAAACAATAGATAGTGTCTACATTACAAAACAATGAATATTGTCTACATTACAAAACAATAGATATTGTCTACGTTACAAAACAATGGATATTGTCGTCAATTGACAAAACAATAGATAGTGTCGTCAAAATGACCAAAATAATATATATTGTCTACATTACAAAACAATAAATATTGTCTACATTACAAAACAATATATATTATCTACATTACAAAACAGTAGATATTGTCTACATTACAAAGCAATAGATATTGTCTACATTACAAAACAATATATATTGCCTACATTGCAAAACAATAGATATAATCTACATTACAAAGCAATAGATATTGTCGTCAATTGACTCAAACAATATATATTGTCTACATTACAAAACATTAAATATTGTCTACATTACAAAACAATACATATTGTCTACATCACAAAACAATAGATATTGTCTACATTACAAAACAATAGATATTGTCTACATTACAAAACAATGGATATTGTCTACATTACAAAACAATAGATATTGTCTACATCACAAAACAATATATATTGTCTACATTACAAAACAATAGATATTGTCTACATAACAAAACAATAAATATTGTCGTCAATTGACAAAAAATAGATATTGTCTACATTACAAAACAATAGATACTGTCGTAAATTGACAAAAAAATAAACATCCTCTACATTACAAAACAATAGATATTGCCTACATTACAAAACAATAGATATTGTGTCAATTGACAAAACAATAAATATTGTATACATTACAAAACAATATATATTATCTACATTACAAAACAATATATATTGTCGTCAATTGATTAAACAATAGATATTGTCTACTTTACAAAACAATAGATATTATCTATATTACAAAACAACAGATTTTATCTTCATAACAAAACCATGGATATTGTCGTCAATTGACAAAACAATAATTAGTGTCGTCAATTGACCAAAACAATATATATTGTCTACATAACAAAACCATCAATATTGTCTACATTACAAAACAATAGATATTATCTACATCACAAAACAATAGATATTGTCGTCAAACGACAAAACAATAGATATTGTCTACATTATTAAATAATAGATATTGTCTATATTACAAAACAATAGATATTGTCTACATTACAAAACAATAAATATTGTCGTCAATTGACAAAACAATAGATATTTTCTACATTACAAAACAATAGATATTGTCGTCAATTGATTAAACAATAGATATTGTCGTCAATTGACAAAACAATAGATATTGTCTACATTTCAAAACAATAGATATTGTCTACATTACAAAACAAGAGATATTGTCTACATTACAAAGCAATAGATATTGCCCACATCACAAAACAATAAATATTGTCGTCAATTGACAAAACATTAGATTTTGTCTACATCGCAAAACAATGAATATTGTCTACATTACAAAAAAATATATATTGCCTACATTGCAAAACAATAAATATTGTCTACATTACAAAACAGTAGATATTGTCTACATTACAAAACAATAAATATTGTTGTCAATTGACAAAACAATAGATATTGTCTACATTACAAAACAATAGATACTGTCGTCAATTGACAAAATAATAAACATTGTCTACATTACAAAAAAATAGATATTGTCAACATCACAAAACAATAGATATTTTGTCAATTGACAAAACAATAAATATTGTATACATTACAAAACAATATATATTATCTACATTACAAAACAATAAATACTGTCTACATTACAAAATAATAGATATTGTCTTCATTACAAAACAATAGATATTGTCGTCAATTGACAAACAATAGATATTGTCTACATTACAAAACAATATATATTGTCGTCAATTGATTAAACAATAGATATTGCCTACTTTACAAAACAATAGATATTATCTATATTACAAAACAATATATATATATTCGTAATTAGAAAACAATAGATATTGTCTACATCACAAAACAATGAACATTGTCTACATTACAAAACAATAGATATTGTCTACATTACAAAACAATAGATTTTATCTACAAAACAAAACAATAGATATTGTCTACATTACAAAACAACAAATATTGTCTACATTACAAAGCAATAGATATTGTCTACATTACAAAACAATAGATATTGTCGTCAATTGACCAAAACAATAGCTATTGTCTACATTACAAAACAATAGATATTGTAGTCAATTGACCAAAACAATATATATTGTCTACATTACAAAACAATAGATATTGTCGTCAATTGACCAAAACAATAGATATTGTCTACATTACAAAACAATAAATATTGTCTACATTACAAAGCAATAGATATTGTCTACATTAGAAAACAATATATATTGTCTACATTACAAAACAATAGATATTGTCTACATTACAAAACAATAGATATTGTCTACATTACAAAACAATAGATATTGTCTACATTACAAAACAATAGATATTGTCTACATTACAAAACAATAGATATTGTCTACATAACAAAACAATAGATATTAGATATTGTGTACATTACAAAACTATAGGTATTGTCTACATTACAAAACAATACATATTGTATACATTACAAAACAATAGATATTGTGTCAATTGACAAAACAATAAATATTGTATACATTACAAAACAATATATATTATGTACATTACAAAACAATAGATATTGTCGTCAATGGACAAACAATAGATATTGTCGTCAATTGACAAAACAATAGATATTGTCTACATTACAAAACAATAGATATTTTGTCAATTGACAAAACAATAGATCATGTATACATTATAAAACAATAGATATTGTCTACATAACAAAACAATATATATTATCTACATTACAAAAACAAAAGATATTGTCGTCAATTGATTAAACAATATATATTGTCTACTTTACAAAACAATAGATATTGTCTATATTACAAAACAATATATATATATTCGTCATTAGAAAACAATAGATATTATCTACATTACAAAACAATAAATATTGTCTACATTACAAAACAACGGATTTTATCTACATAACAAAACAATGGATATTGTCGTCAATTGACAAAACAATAGATATTGTCGTCAATTGACCAAAACAATATATATTGTCTACATTACAAAACCATAAATATTGTCTACATTACAAAACAATATATATTGTCGTCATTTCAAAACAATAGATATTGTCTACATTACAAAACAATAGATATTGTCTACATTACAAAACAAGAGATATTGTCTACATTACAAAGCAATAGATATTGTCCACATTACAAAACAATAGATATTGTCGTCAATTGATTAAACAATAGATATTGTCGTCAATTGACAAAACAATAGATATTGCCTACTTTGCAAAACAATAGATATTATCTACATTACAAAACAATATATATATATTCGTCATTAGAAAACAATAGATATTGTCTACATTACAAATCAATAGATATTATCTACATTATAAAACAATAGATATTGTCTACATAACAAAACAATGGATATTGTCGTCAATTGACAAAACAATAGATAGTGTCGTCAGTTGACCAAAACAATATATATTGTCTACATTACAAAACAATAATTAGTGTCTACATTACAAAACAATATATATTGTCGTCATTACAAAACAATAGATATTGTCTACATTAGAAAACAATAGATATTATCTACATCACAAAACAATAGATATTGTCGTCAATTGACAAAACAATAGATATTGTCTACATTATAAAACAATAGATATTGTCTATATTACAAAACAATATTGTCAATTGACAAAACAATATGTATTATCTACATTACAGAACAATAGATATTGTCGTCAATTTCAAAAACAATAAATATTGTCGTCAATTGACAAAACAATAGATGGTGTCTACATAACAAAACAATAGACATTGGCTACACTGCAAAACAATAAATATTATCTACATTACAAAAAAAATACATATTGTCGTCAATTGACCAAAAAAATTTATTATCTACATTGCAAATCAATAAATATTATCTACTTTACAAAACAATATATATATTTTCGTCATTACAAAACAATATATATTGTCTACATTACAAAACAACAGATATTATCTACATCACAAAGCAATAGATATTATCTACATCACAAAACAATAGATATTGTCTACATTACAAAACAATAGATATTGTCTACATTACAAAACATAAGATATTGTCTACATTACAAAGCAATAGATATTGTCTACATTACAAAACAATATATATTGCCTACATTGCAAAACAATAAATATTATCTACATTACAAAGCAATAGATATTGTCGTCAATTGACCAAACAATTTATATTATCTACATGTACATTACAAAACAATATATATTATCTACATCACAAAACAATAGATATTGTCTACATTACATAACAATAGATACTGTCTGCATTACAAAACAACAGATATTGTCTACATTACAAAACAACAGATATTGTCTACATAACAAAACAATATATATTACAAAAATGTTATTGAAATTCGGTATTGTTGAATAAACATTAATAATGAAACAACATTCGATTGTATGTTGAATTATAAATAAAGTAATGAAATATTACTTTTTCAGTACCATATCGTCATTGCTTAGTAGTTTATCGGCACAAACTGTGGAGGATATTGTAAAACCTATGGTGAAGGATTTATCCGAAAGTAGAGCAGCACTTATAGCCAAAATATCAGGTAATAGCATCGCCACATCATTGTTGTATTATTATCATGGGTTATTGCTTATCAAGAACGTGTGGTAAGTGTGGTATGATAAATAAGTTGTTTAACTCATTTATAAAAAGAAATATTAACCGAGGACAAAGTCAAATGAAAAGTTAGGTATTTCCTTGTTTTGCAGAAAAATATGTTTTCATTTCGAAAATAATTATTTACACATGATGGAATAACAGAAAAGGATAATACTATATTATGACTGATAAATCACTATTTATTTCTTGGAGAAACTAGATTGTTTAGAAATAACAAAAATTGTAACTAGTTGGAATCTACTTTGAAAAAGAGTGATGTCAAAGAACAGCATAGATTATCAATTACTTTCAAAATATCGAAATAATGTCATTGAGTTTTCAAAATATCGTAAAGTCGAAATCCTGTAACTCGAAGATCTAGTTTATTTCGAAGTATATTTTGTTAATTTTCACAATATACATTGTATCGCTAAGTAAACAAAACTTGAATGCTCGGATAACTAATTATTATCCTTGGCCCATCGGATTGCATATTACAGAGTTATTGGGATTGGTTGTTACGTCATGTGATTATGAGTGTAACGTCATATTTGTCGGAGAAATTAACGTTGCTTTCAACCACAAAGAACGGTTTCTACCTGCAAGTGAGATAACTCTGTAATATGCAGAGACAGACTATGTCATTATATGGATACTTAATTATGGTACAACGAGTGTAGAATGTAATACTACTTTAAGTGTTAAAAGATGATCCACCGCTGACGAATGGTATTTTTCTCTATAAAATAAACAGGAGCAGACGAATTAGTATTTCCCTTCAGTTGTAAAAATAACTTACTTTATACCATTACCAACATTGACAAGTTTGAACTTTTTAGTTTACTTCAAGATAAAAATAATAAAATAATTAATTCCGTCCCGAAAAAAATCAACGGCACTATGCCCTATTTGGAATAAGTACTGATTGCGCATCCATCAAAAGCAAAGTCAGTTATTTCATATCATTTTCGTGTTAATTAGACATATATTTACATGAGAGTCATTTACACGGTGGAGCACTTTTAAAATAATGACATAATTATTTAACTCAGGTTTAATGTTGTCTTATGCATTCTTATTTGTTTTACTTTTAGTGATAAAGACAAACATTTCCAAGGTGCCTGATTGTCTGATATTTTTTATAGATAATATATTTAAAGATGGAGACTTAATCCTTTCATATTTTGTAGTATTTGTGTACGGCTTTCTTGGAATTGCTATATCATTTATGATTGCTAACATCAGAGGCCCGCTAGGTCAGGTAAATATAATGTATTATCTATATCAACAGTCTAAATATTATAAACGTCATAATATGTCGAAATTTTGGAATATTTTGAATAATTATTTTTTTCCTCGTATCATTAAAGGCAATATCACGTTTGGGGTAACATGTGGACGTGTAACATTTACTAACCGATTCCTATTGAAGTTTTATTGGTCTGGAGTAGTAACATTCAATGCCATCCTATTTATATTAACAGATAACGTTTTCTATGCTTTCGAGTTTTGGTGGCGCGGCTACAGGAATGTTCTTCTTTGCTGCATTCTGTCCATGGGCAAGTTCCAAGGTATGTGGTCATATACCGGTATTTCTATAAAAAAAAAATACATGTTAATAACTTTTCAAATGTAAATAAGAAAACACAGCTAGAAGAATATAACAACGATTTAACCAACAAAACTTTGACATATCTATCCATATGCATTTTCAATATTCTTTAAAATTATTTTGTTAACATTTATTCATAAAGAGTTCTTTAGCATTTAAAATTATCTCTACTAATAATCCATTTTGGCATATGACCTTTAGCTAGCCTTGTGGATAAGTACGATTTTGACGTCATTAAATTGTTAACAAATGACGTCATTTTATATGCTAGTATAGGTTAGATGTGAGTTTGATCAACATAATATGTTGTTTAAAATGGGGTCCCGTAAATATACGCTAAATTTTGGTTCCAAGCAGGCAATTCATCTTTTGTATTTTTCTCCGATGTATAATTCTGAAATGTGTAAATGAACGTTGCACTACCCGTAATTAACAATAAGTTGTATTTATTGTTGGTTTGAAATAATTCTGAGGTAGATAAGTATCTTTAAGAAATATATACTGCGAAATACTTGACAAATTTGGTATAATTGTAAATGGAATAACTAATACAACATAGGAAAAAATGTTTGTGGAGAATGAAAATACGCAGGCCCCATCTTAAATTTTTAATCTTTAACCTTTGATACGCCGAACCACAGGGAGCAGTAGTTGGAGGGGCGACAGGTATGGCAATTGTCTTCTGGATTGGTCTCGGACAAAGTTTCTCTTCAACACTTGTGAAAGCAACACCCTTACCATCGGCCCGGGTAGATATGTGCAATGACGCAATATCTATAAACATGACGGATTTGACTTTATTAGATTTCGCGTATAACGTCACCAAATATCGAGGGGATGTTACCACAGCAACTCAACTACCGACTGAATGTTCTCAAAAGTTAGTATAAAACCGTTTTTCCCCTTTAATTTGATTTTAGTTATGTAATGTATTTTGCAGTGATTTTAGATGCCATAATATATCTTAAAAGTTTCAATCTCATGACATCATATACAACAAAAGTTCAAACTCTTGACATGAAATACCTCAAAAGTTTCAAACCCTTGACATTATATACCTTAAAAGTGTCAAACTGATGACATAATATACGCCAAACTGAATATTTATTTCGCGTGATTTGATTTGGTAAAACATTTTTCCGTATTTCACTTTGCTTATCACAGATTGTACTTACTAATGGTCTATGCCCTGTTTTGCTAATTGTAGTATATTTTCATTGTTAGTCATGGCGTGGATGTTCTAGTTTCTATTCTAGCTAGACCTAAAATGAATGGTCAATGTTTTATATTTGCAAACCATAAACTATATTCTCTCTTGTCCTCCAGCCATAGTCTGGATGTTTTATATGCTATATCGTACTTCTGGCTGACCCCAATAAGCATATTGACCTCCATCACCGTTGGAACTATTGTTTCCTTGCTTACAGGTACGCTTTTCAACTTCAATCAATCTTTTAATTAATTTCCATTGTATCTCATCGATGTACTTGGCAGTAGAAAGAGAAAGAGAAACATTTTAATGATGATATATAATGAGTAGTCAAAATACTGAAATGCTTAGTAAACATTCTATCTAACGATGTGGTTGTTAAGTTCATTCTTGCATTTAATTTTAACTTTTACTATTTTTGAAAAGGAAGAACCTATCGCTCGCATTCTGAAAGTTCATCAATAGTCTTCTGTTATCTATTAAGCTACATGTATGTCAGATATATATATACACAGGTAAACCTTCGTAAGCCTAGTCCTAGTCAATATCGTTTGACACAAAGATTTATCCTTGTTTTACCTGTATTCCCGTTGCAGGTAGACCAGATCCATCAGAGGTAGACGTGAAGTATATGTTGCCTTTCTTTGATTATTGTTGTCCTTGGTTACCAGAGAAAGTGCGGAAGAGTTTATACTGTGGTGCTAAATTCGAAAAGGTTAGAAAAATGCCACGTATCTATAAAATTTACATAAAAATCATAAAATATCGTATACAAATTTTATAAAAATGCTCAGGCGACGTTGACAGATGAGACACGTATCGAGTTATTATGTACAACACTTGAAAACTTATGTACTTTTGAAGAACTTAAAATATAAAATGTCATATTTTTATTTATATATCTTGCAGAGACGTAATATTGTGGCAACGTCAGCAAGCAAATGTGAAGCATTGGATTTAAAAGTAGAAGAAAATGGTCGTTATAAGGAGGAAGGTTCTGTTGAAAATTCGGATTCAAATCTCCTTTAGCTATAGTGAGAAAGATACTTACAAAATCCGGATTCAAATCTCCTTTAACTAAAGTGAGAAAGATACTAACAAAGGAAACGAGTGTTTGTGTATTCATGATATAAAGAACTTTTCTTTATATATATGTTTACAATAAGTCCATATAACAATGACATACCTGTTAGATAATTGTGTGTATCATTGGCTGATATATTGAAGTATTGTAGTGAAAAGAAACTCACTTGCAAAATAATGTAAACAAACATGTTGTGTTATTGTTATTTTGGACTGAAGAAGGCCCTATAGTGGCTGAATATATATTCCATAGAAATGATTTTGATTTAACTTTGAATTTATTTTGACCGTTTATTTCGGATTATTAATATACTAGCTTTATACCGTTTTTACCTCATTATGAAAAGAAATTCAAATGAAGGTTTAAGCCTCATCAATTAGTTAGATGAACCAGAGAAATGGAACAATGCTATTTACCATAGCAAAAAAAAATATATAAAAAAAAAGATGTGGTATGTGGAAGTGCAAAATTGAACTACGATGTTAGATAACACCACGGTTTGACAAAATGTTTGACAAACATGTCTCATTAATGCAGTGATATTTAATGGATGAACATTCATTGGGGAACCGTCAAATACATTTACTAAACAGAGTTTTCAAAGCGATCTTCTTCAAAACGCTATTTGTTTAATTAAGATATTTAAATTTAAATCTCATATATATGTTGACTATCCATGAAAGACTGGTAATCTAATAGATAAATACAACTCGATCAACAGGAATAAGTAAAGGCCTTGTGTTAAATGCTATTAATGTAAATTAAACCAATTGTATTCCTTGTATACGTAGGCAGCTGTAGTTTATATAAGTTATTTATTACATTTTCGCAGTGAAATATAAGGTTTGATATCACTTTTGATATTTTCACTCGCTTTTGACCAATCGGAACGCAGCATTGACAGTGAAGATATCATTTTGATTGTTACGCCATTAGTTTGTGCACAAACATGACGTTATATTTTTGTGTCGAAAGATGACGTTATGGTCACAAAAATACGACGTAATAATCGCAAGGTTAAATAAATATGTAAAATACCAAGGCGGAATAACCTTTGGCGGAACTAGGAGTGATGGTCTTCTGTAAATAAAAGCGAGAAAATAAATGTAATAAATAGAATATTCGTTGTTTCTTTATGAATACCACTAATATTTCATCTTGTGAGATGGAAACTTGATGTAATATAACTGGTACTCATCAAGAAACAAGGGAAATCCTCTATTCTTACTCGAACAAGCAATAATCGAATATGATTAGCATTATTTCGCTTATTTTATCTTTCATTCTCTATAGCAGAGTATTTTAGAAACTGAGTGTTAATAGACGACTTTCATTTGAACAACAAATGGTGACTTTAACTGGTTTACCTAGTTACTATGTGTAGTACTCGATTATATATTGCCTATCAACGATTCTGATCCGACTTCTACTAAAGGTAAAATATCAGATACTTGTTATCTCCCTTCGGCTGTCAGTACTGCCATCAGAGTCGCAGGTACATTATGTAGTTCAACTATTAAAAGAAATGTCCGGAATTTCTACATAGTCGTTATTGATATTGTTCTTTCTAAACACGCTAATCAGTCGTTAATCAATTTTTTCGACATTTCAAGGGCAGAGATTGATGATATTATTTTACAATAGGAATGGATATTGTAATATTCACTGTAACCCGATTGTTTCTATAAGAAAAGACCTATTTACAAAGTAATCATTTACCATTACTATGACAACCTCCCTACGTTTGGAAATGTTTTCATTCATTACACATTCAATTCGTTTATAAAGATTGTACAATGTACAGTATAGGAATAATTTGTATATCATTTTAATTTTGGATTTGTTTCTATACATACTTGACATATTTGAAATTCTATCATGGTTGTGGAAAGTGTTATTGTGTTGAATGGCGATAATTAGTTTCAATAAATCAAACTTTGGAACGATGTAAACAATAAAATACTTTTAATATATTGTAATATGACGTTCATTACCATGCGCAATACTTCATGATAGCCTATCATAAATAACATCTTAGGAAGTTATTTGTTCATCTCAACAAGTAGAACTATAGTATTCGTTAAGGTCGTAATGTTTGATTTGATCTTCCAGAGCACAGTCAGTTTTGTAGCTTTGTGTCTTAACCGGATCAGGTCTAAGGTCCATAAAAGGAATGAAAATATAATATAAATCTAGAAGGACACATCTGTTTGCCTGACGAAAAATACCGTCGTTTGGTTTATTCCGTATTTGCACATTACAGAGTAATCTGCCCTTGTGGGTATGTATTGATTATGACGTCATGTGTTTGCGAGCGTAACGTCATGCGTTTCGATGAAAACGACCTGAATTGCGCTTACACAATAATGACGTAACAATCGGATACCTACCCGCAAGGGAGCTAACTCTGTAATAAGCGAAGACGGAATTGCATATGTATAGAGTATCGATACAGAGTAAAGTATATAAGCGGTAGCAATATTTGGTAAGATGACCGAAACACGACAACCTATGATGAGGAATAAATTTAACTCTTGTCCAATATTACAACAGCTCTAATAAATGCGTTAATGAATTACTTATAACATACATTGTAGAGTATTTGTTCTATGACTGTCATATCCGGAATAATAGTAACAGACGATTTATTGTCAAGAATAGTATACCAGAACATCAAATACTTTATTTCGTCTTGAAAAATTATATTTACTTACTAAGGAAATAATAGGACTGTTTCATAAAGAACATTTAAATCAATAAAGAATATAATGTTTTGAAATGAATAATGAAATGAATTTGAACTTTCTAATTTTAGTTTTATTCCAGTGGCGATTTTTCAATTTCAAAAATATTGTTCTCACTTTTTCTTAGAGGATCTGACAACATTTCATTAGTGTCACGTTTTTGCGAGTCACGTTCTTTCGACTTTTTAGACTAGCCAATCAAATCACTGCCTCAGAATGGTAACGATCCGGATAAGAAATAGTTTGATGCGCTTGTCAAATCATGTTCGTGTATTTAGTCGTTTCGTCCCCACAGCGAAACGCATATATTTACGGTCTTATGTATGCTGTGATGACTTATCATTATCAACTGATGTAGACAGGTGGCGAACATGTATTTGAACTAACTTACGGGGGGATAAAAGGTCATCAGAACGTGACCACTAATGGGATGTTGTCAGATACTCCATGATAACATGGAAATAAAGGATATTACACTCGTGACTATGTCATATAAAATTTATCAAACGAATTCAATAATTTGATATGCCACTTGCATTCAGGCAAGTGGCATATCAAATTATTGAACGAGTTTGATGAATTTCATATCACATAGTCACGAGCGTAAAATTATATTTATCACATAACTTTTATTAAAAGTAATATAAATAAAACTTCCAATTTCGCCTCTATATAAAATAGGAGAAATCCGGCTCAAATGTGACGTTTCCGTCTACTAAAACAATCATGCGACATCATATATAATTTGTGACGTCAAAACTACATGTGACGTCATAATAGTGTTATTAAAATACAATTTCGATATGCTTGCAAATGACTATCAGTAACACAAATCTGTGATATCTAATAAATCACATTCATCCATAATTAATAACCTTTTTACCGTTAGTTGGGCGCTACGACCAAGTTTGGGAGGCTTTGGGCTTTGTCTGTCACCTGGCCGAAACATTACATAGTTAGTTGCCCTTCCCAACTTTCAGCAAAAAAGTATGGGATCACTGCGTTTGCTTGTTGTCGATGTAATACAATTGGATGGGATGTGTTGTTCGGTGCCTTTGGTCGTGAGATTTAGTATGATAACACTATATTTCAATATGCTTGTAAAGAGTATTTTCATTGGCTTAAAAATAAACTTTATCAATCGATAAAGGAAAAATAATATTGGCCGTAACAACGGCGTAATCATTTCACAAAAAAGTCCTAATATGAATATGGAGTTTATCTTTAGTAAATTGGAGTATATGGATTACTTTAAATATATTCAATGTTATGGCGATATAACACAAACCGCTTTGCTGTGTATTTAGAGTACATTCATGTTTTTATGCGATTTATCCATAACATAACAATCTATTCAAGGTAATTCGTTAGTAATATTAGCAAAAGTTCTTCCATTACAAAGCTCACAAGTATTCACTCAATTAATTGCACACAGGAGGATATATTGGTCCAAAAACAGTATACCACTTCTCTGCTTTTACTGCACATTTGCGTTTAGATAACGTAGGTAGTATTCTATATATCTTTTATTTTACTTTCGTTTTGATAGTAATACAATTTACTTTCAAAAAAGCATTCTAAATTTAGAAATAGCATTCGACCCGGATGTAGCCTTTACAGTCCATTTTATAGTTCGAAGAAAATGACGTTTAGGAGTTCCACTTCGTGATGTGGTCTGTGTTTATATCTCATGAATTAGTGATATTTACTGGTTCTGTAATGATGAATTAATCAAACGTTTACTCTCACCTCCATAGAGTCAGCTCAGGTAAGGAGAAATTCAGCTGTATCCAATGGGTACGGTTACGAACAAGGACTTGAGAGTGTGTCGATGTGTGTAGATAACACGTAAAGGCATATCAATAGTAATTATGTCATGAGGTAAGTATATCAACTGGGGTGTTTTCTGTGGGGACATGCCACAGAAGCATTACACATTTATGTTTGATCTCATAAACTATTCAAAGGAGTTTCAGGTGAATACTATCACATTCACCTGATGGCAAGTTGTAATATTTCTGTAAAATTGCTATTTTGGCGATATTAAACATTATACAATAATAGTCAATGTTGATCATATAATCAGGATAAAATAACTGGATACAATGATATGCTACAGATTCTATTAAATATAAATTGTTACCTTCTGTTTGGAAAGTTGTAAGAAGCATGTAAGCAGCTATTAACTATAATTTTTGTTTATTATTATTTTGTCTTTGTTGTCCATATTTTTTCTCCAAACGAAAACAGAAGGAACACTGATTTAAAGCAAAAAAAGGGTTTCATCATTTTAATGTTATGTCTGTTATAAGATTCTTTAATGATTATTTATTGGCTTTATGTGAATTCACATAATTGTATCTCTTAAAAAGCTATGTCCATATACTAGTATTTGATGCATATTATAAAGGTATTCATATCATATTTCAACACTAAACTTTACATTTTCAGATTTAGACAGAGAACGATAATTTATATGAGTTGATATAATAAAGATTTTTGTATTATATTTCAACAATAAACTATACATTTTCAGATTTGACAGAGAACGATAAGATTTATGTATATATAATAAATGTAATTATATTATATTTCATCGCCAAAGTATACATTTTCAGATTTGACATAGAACGATATTATTTATGTATATTTCAACTACTTCCTAGTTGTAAACAAATATTCAAATATAAACAATACCAATTTTACATTAAAGTACAATGTATTCAATGTTTCGTTTTTCCTAATGATATTCTATAATCAGTTATATTTTTAAACATTTTTCTTACTAATGTTATTAAATCGATATCACTTCGTTTAAATAACATTATGATTATAGCATGACTATTTCTATTGGTTTTCATGTTATTTATTTTATTTAAATGGCGGTTATACAATCAAAACAACCACGGACAATATTAATACAGACGAGTCTAATATAGAATTATAAAATAAATTAAATATCATTAAATAGAAACGTAAAATTTCTATTTTACATTTAGCACAAACCGGTGATTCTTTCTAACATACTAATAAATCTCAAATATTTTAAATTGTAACAAGTTTAAAGTCAAATATGTCATATTTTTCACAAAAAAAACCATATTATGCATTTTTATGGACTCACAGGTTTCCATAATGTTATGAATAAATATTACATCTTTTAAACCACAACTAATTGAAAATAATTATATATATATATATATTATATATAATGTGTGTTTTTTATATTATTTATTTGTAAGTCTTAAACCAGGCCTTTAAAACATATCTCCTAAACATAATTTTGCAATGTTTTATATACTTGTTTTAAGTTTTCGATTCTAGTATATTTCAATTTCTGTTTGGCGAATAATGCTCCTAGAATGATGTCCCAATTGCCTACTTTACTATATGTCTGTGTGACCCAAGTTATAGAAATTATAAAAGATTTTAGATGAACCAATTGAACCAAATTTAAGCCCGTATTCCTCATACTTTTCAATAAATTTATCTTTTTAAATTTGATTTGGTTTACCATTCTATAAGAAATCAAAACGAAAATTATTAATTTGTTTGATAAAGAGGTTATCGGGTTGGAGAAATGATACGAATCAATGATATAATAGAAGTTTGAACTGATATTTGTTTTTATTATAGCTATATTGCCAATTGGTGTAAAAAATTGTCAAACTATAGCAAGATTATTCTGTTAGATCTGCATCATAATCAATGCATATGAAATGAAAAGCCCATTTTAGGTATTGATATGCTTGATGATTTTCCCAATATTCCATAACAAATAATGTGATAAATCGCTTAATGCATCAAAATTATCATGCATACATTTGAAATTCTATTTGAAAACTTAAAAAAATTAGAAAATAATGATAAAAATGGTAGTCTTCCCATGTTTAATCAATTATTAAAATTGAAACATTATATCTTAGTATTTAATAAGAACTCCCAGTAACGTTGACTCCGATGTTCATCCTAAAAAATGTAGATACGGATACTATGTCATTAATCACCATTAACATTAAAGGAATACTTTTTTATTTGCTTCTAATTCTTCATTACAAATCATATTCTTCTTTTTGATATTAAAAAATGAGTGTAACTACAGATATATCGATTTTTAAAAAATGAAAAACAAATATTTTTGAGGATTTTAAATTACTATTAATTTGATAAAGCTTGCAAATGGTTGATATTTCCCACCTTTGTAGTATTCGTATATACAATTTAGTAAACAAAAACAATAAAATAATTGGTAGGTGTCTAATAGATAAAAACAATATCAGAAAGATATAGGTGTATGATAAAAAAGTGATTTTTGATGCAATGCTACGTGGAAGATTGATTGCTTCCTTGTGACTGTTCAGCTGAATCCTAATGATATACTGAGGTATATTTACCAATAACAAAATATTTTATACATCATACAAGCTTTAGTGTTTTATAAACAGAATGTTTTGTGTGGAAATTATGGTAACTTTTTAGTGTTGTCTCAATAAAGTATGTGGTAAAAATAGTGCACAGCTTTCCCGATCATGACGGACAAAGAATCAGTAAATGTACTGCTCCATACATGTATTTACTGTAGCCAAAACAAGAAACAAAACTACAGTGTATAAAATAGAAAGCCGTCTATCCCTAAAGATAGAATGTGAGATATTGTTTATTAAAAGGAGAGTCATACTGAGATTACGACGTTATACCCATATATTTATTTATCTGGCATAACTTTAAACATATACTGGAGTTAATTAATGTCTCATTACCGTGTCCGTCGTCCGTCGTCAATATGATTCACATAGTCAACTTCTTCTTGAAAAACAAATGTGGGAATCCCACCAAATTTGGCAGGTAGCGTTCTCGCGGAATAGTACAATTGTTGGGCTGACATCGCATCCTCCTGAAAGTTATGAATGAATATCGCTATTATTTTGTATATACCATCCTAAAAGGTCGGAGATTTTGGTGATTCAAAATTGTACAAATAGTTGGGCTGATACTCAATGTGCCCAGATTTCTTCTCTGAAATGGAAGGATAGCATGTATATCATACATTATGTATGTACAATATCATTTTGATATCTTTTCAAATATAGCATGTGAAGTCGGGACGAAAGTTAAGTTTTTCTCCCTCTCACTAGCCACTATTCAAACCATCATAAATCACATCCACGATGCTTCAGTTGTTATTATCGTTAATGTCGTTCTATCACTAGGAAATAGCAAAATAGCAAAACAAAAAAGGTTATATGGACGATCTGTGAAAACATGAGAATTGTAGTCATTTGATTAACATAAAAATTATCGAATAACGGTTTAGCGATTGGTTTGAAGATAAGTGTCACTTCTTTGTAGTCTTGAAATAAGGTCTCTAAATGCCTGTGATTGGTCAGTTTTGTCCTCTGATATAGGTTTACTAAAACCTAGTACAGGGTGGATATTACGACCGTGGACGTAACCACCGGAGTATCGAGGAAGTATATAAATCATTATCAGTAAATATATTCTGACGTCAAATTGACGTCATTGCATACCAGCCTAGCTTGGTATTTTGGATACAATTAAGTCCTTGACAACTGGAATTCCTCATGGAGATCCCCTAGCTATTTGTAGAAAATGATTGTTCCGGTCAAAGGTAATCTTAGGTCAACTGAGGTCAACTGAGGTCACAGACTCTCAATTTTTCATTAAGAAATATACACACTTACGAAAAGGGGACCAGCGTTATTCGTTATAGTGATATTGTCGTTAAGATATTGATTTGAACAATTACACGTTTAAATGTGGAAAAGAAGTTTTGGATGGCAAGGCATCATCTTAAGATATCATCTGAATGTTTTTTTTTTCGTTTCAAATATTTTAATTAGAAAATATTTTCATACTGATCAATTTTAAAAATAGTTTAACATTTTTTGCAGTGAATTCTCACACTGACTTTTATTTTAGGTTCAAATCAATGTTTTTTTTTTTAAATAATCATAATATTATATAACAGTAAGTGTCCTCACACAGGAGGAGATTCATTCAACACAGCCATATATACTTTTTCATTCAATCTTATATACTTTATAAACTATTTTAACCTAACTTTTTTTTTAAATACACCATTTGATATAATCCCTGTACACGATATAGATACATAGTACCTCTCAACTAGAGGTTATAGGTACCTAATAAAAGCTGTGTCTTACACACCTTTCGTTCATACCTTGGGTATTCCCCTTGTTGTATATCAAGTGATAAGAAAAGTAAATATTTACATTTTCACTGCAGTCCCACTATGTAACCTTGCCAAGCGCAGTTGGCAGTCATATAGACAATGAACTTCAAGAGCTTATTACGTCATTATCATTGTGACGTCACAATTGTCGCGCCAGCGATCACGGAAGACGGCTGTTCAAATGGCTGTTCCATCCATGACGATAACGAATGATTAATTCATTATATATGCAAAATTCCTTGGGATTTCATCATAAAATTGTAACGAAATGTAAATATAATATAAGCATTGAACGTCTTTCAGTTGGCATTCATAACCAATATGAATGCAAACTGGACAGAGGCAAATTCAACATGAAGCGCTAGCGCGCTTCATGGAATTTGCCTCTGTCCAGTTTGCATTCATATTGGCTATGAATGCCAACTAAAAGACGTTCAATGCTTAAATAAAAATTTTACATATGCACGATATACTTTTACCTACTGTATGTATTCCTTTGTAGGTAGACTTGTGTGCTCTATGGGGGCGTCTATATGTAAAACTGTGAAGGTCAACTCATTGTCAGTCAGTCGTGGTAAGTTTTATATTTGTAACCTATCGATAGTGATTAAGCAAACTTTGCGTTTATGAAGGCATAGACAAAAAAACGAAGGGACATTCTTCATAGACGCGAAAAATGTTGATAATTTACTTTGGATAGTTCATTGAAATATTAATTAGGCATTAATTTCCGTGCTTTTAATTACTCTTACAAAAAAACAAATTGAGTTGTGGCGCATTTGATATCTAAACCAAAAATTTATTTTGGCCAATGACTATGTCGCCTTTAAAATCCCCCTCGAAAACTGTGTATGTATGACGTCATATTACTCGGCGTACACTTCTTTTGGTCTATAGGAAAATAACTTCAAACTTTTGACCTATAGAAATGAGTGTTACATATGCAATTAAATTATTGTACTATATAATTATCCGTTTGTGTAACACGTCATTTTAAGCTGATTTTCTTCCTTGTGTCCTGGTTAATGGTATTATAAGTCAATTTTGCTTTGTAACGAGCATTTTCATTAACTTAAACAGCCCATAATGGAGAAAATGGCATCGCCGTTTGTAACGTCGAATCTGATTGATTCAGATAACGGCGTAATGATTTCTTAGAGAAAATTAGGAATTTTGAAAAGAATGTCTTTAGCAATTGAATTTTAAGGATTTTTTTGAATAGATTGTTTATATTATGGAGATATGAAGCAAAAATCTGAATGCATTCTCACGGTTTTTATATCTCCATCACATGAAAAATCTCTTCAGGTTAATCTTTAATTAGGTTAAAAAGACTTTCAATTTTATTTGGATTTTAAAGACACTAAACACATGTAAATAAAGATATTCCAACGACAGCAGAATAAGATGCTGAATACTGGGGGAAGGTTTCCGGTCGACTTAATTGTCTTTCTAATCGTGATATACCTAGAAATAATGCTCACACCACTGAGACTGTCACTGTGCAGATAGCAGCGACCGCTTGCTCATGCATCCGACACCTGGTCCAAAAACCAGCGTAAAACAATATGCACGCCCGATCGGGAAGCATTGCTCCGGTCTCCTTTTTAAAAGATAAGTAGTCCAAAACTGTGACATAGACCATAACAGCATGTCAGTTAAACTATTAAAATATTTTTAAAGATAGTGACATCTGAATGGAAATAACTTGATGATTTACCGGTATTTTAATGCAAATAACCGGATGAACGTGGTGTTGCGTCAAATATATCTTAACATCATGTTTTTATCATGCTTGTACAAAATGTGTTATACATATAACATCATGTTCTACTCTATTCTAAACAGCATGGCGATCACTCAAGTGTCCTAATATATTTATTTAAATTAATGCATGCTGTTTATGTTACGTACGTAGTGTTTAAATGTTTTATACTGTAATGTACAGTATCACCACGCTTACTGTCGTCGGGAGATTATTTTGATAAGCTTTTGAAAAATTAACATTATTTGTTTTATGATGTATTGAAGTTCTAGTTATTGCATTTAAATTGTCAAGAGTGAATTGATATCGTTTAATTACTTTTGTATTACAACTTTATTATCCATTAAAGTGAATAGTCGGGCAAAGAAAACCAGTCTAAATGCGTTCATTGGCCTTCCAAAAGTTCTCACATATTAATACGACGGTCAAGTTCTGCTTAGTTTCCCAATTTTGACCATTAAAGTAAAGAAAAGTTGAAAGCATTGAAAGCGAGGCTGCGTGGAAATGTAACCACGGACATAGTGAGCCGGGAGGACGTTTTAGAATTCCCATACTTTAAATTAATGTCTTCGTACGCAGACGGATTTTGACGAGAGATTTTATTTTTCCATTTCATAAGAAATTATATTGGATACATTCACACCATTTTTACCGACTTTAGCCATCCTTGCCCGACTGTTCACTTTAACAATATTATCTCACAAACATAAGTGAAGAAGGAAGAATATTTTATAACTCGTGCCCTATTCGAACCTCGAACGCATGGTCCGCATATTCAAACATATATATTTACATATGCCCCTATATAGTCAACGGGAGGGGAGTTGCGTTCAAATTAGCGTAAACGCAATGACGTATGAATACAAACGCAGTGCAGGTTCGGACTACTTCTAGTTCACGCTTCATTAAGATTTTGCGTCATAAACTGACGGATTTTAAAATAACAATAAAGAGTTTTTATTAGATCCAATTAAATATGTATTTGACATTAAAACAAAACATGTGTTCAAGCATTGTAACGGTAATAAACTACAAAATGAATCGCTGGTCGGGGCTACAACCGGGGGGGGCTTTCCTCAGGAATGTTCGGGGAATCCCATCAGTTACGTTAGATGTACATGTGTGTACGGTCACTCATCTCATCTAAATATACAGAACATCTGATTGTCGGTGAATAATTCTGGGAGCGTCTAAGCGAACAATAGGTTAACAGATCATATACAGGTTTCCAGAAAAAAAACATTACAGGTAGCCTATCCGAAACAGTATCATCAGCGTCTTTGCATTCAAAATAGGCCTACATACACGCAAACACTTGTCTATCCTCCGTGCAATAAAATAAAAGTCATGACTGCGAAGAATTTAGTGTATATCGCGTTCTTAGACCGATACATACATAACAAACATTCAGCAGCTCAACGGTCATACCATCAATAGGCTTTATCACAGTCACTTTCCTCGGTTGAAAATCAAATATGGCGGCTCGCTTCACTTCGGACCGCATCACTACCCTGACAACGATATATACCGGTAGTCGTTCCGCCTTGGTTATCTCAATTTTTATTCGAAATGGACATTATTAATATATATTATCAAATTGAAAAAAAAATATATGTTGAAAATAATTGAAAAGTGTCATTGTTGTATTTCAAACCAAACTGCAGCTATAACATTCAACAATCGGAACTATATCTTCGGTCATCCTGACTACCGTAGTTACCCAACTTAGCAACCATCATCGTTTTAAATTATACGTAAAGGTAGATTTATTTATGTAAATATATAGATTGAACAGTGTTTTGATTGCGTTAAAGGTGGTATGAACGCAATGGGATACAGACATATTCTACATGTAGCGCTAACGCGCTACATTGAATATGTCTGTATCCCATTGCGTTCATACCACCTTTAACGCAATCAAAACACTGTTCAATCTCTATATATTTACATATGCCCCTATATAGTCAACGGGAGGGGAGTTGCGTTCAAATTAGCGTAAACGCAATGACGTATGAATACAAACGCAGTGCAGGTTCGGCCTACTTCTAGTTCACGCTTCGATAAGATTTTGCGTCCTAAGTTGACGGATTTTAAAATAACAATAAAGAGTTTTTATTAGATCCAATTAAATATGTATTTGACATCAAAACAAAACATGTGTTCAAGCATTGTAACGGTAATAAACTACAAAATGAATCGCTGGTCGGGGCTACAACCGGGGGGCTTTCCTCAGGAATGTTCGGGGAATCCCATAGTTACGTCAGATGTACATGTGTGTACGGTCACTCATCTCACCTAAATATACAGAACATCTGATTGTCGGTGAATAATTCTGGGAGCGTCTAAGCGAACAATAGGTTAACAGATCATATACAGGTTTCCAGAAAAAACATTACAGGTAGCCTATCCGAAACAGTATCATCAGCTTAAATGGCCCCGTCTTTGCATTCAAAATAGGCATACACACACGCAAACACTTGTCTATCCTCCGTACAATAAAATAAAAGTCATGACTGCGAAGAATTTAGTGTATATCGCGTTCATTCAGCAGCTCAACGGTCATACCATCAATAGGCTTTATCACAGTCACTTTCCTCGGTTGAAAATCAAATATGGCGGCCTGCTTCACTTCTGACCGCATCACTAACCTGACAACGATACATACCGGTAGTCGTTCCGCCTTGGTTATCTCAATTTTTATTCGAAATGGACATTATTAATATATATAATCAAATTGAAAAAAAAATATATGTTGAAAATAATTGAAAAGTGTCATTGTTGTATTTCAAACCAAAGGTAGATTTATTTATGTAAATATATAGATTGAACAGTGTTTTGATTGCGTTAAAGGTGGTATGAACGTAATGGGATACAGATACATGTATATTCTACATGTAGCGCTAACGCGCTACATTGAATATGTCTGTATCCCATTGCGTTCATACCACCTTTAACGCAATCAAAACACTGTTCAATCTCTATCTAAACCAATGATCACTTGTATGTCCCCGGGTAGAGCAAGAGTTATAGAAATGTGTTCCTTCTTCACTTGTGTTTATGAGATATAATATTACTATAACACTATTATCATATGTGCTATCTGCTGATTGATTTCCCTGCCTAAATGGAGTTCCGTTGATGATATGTATTAACGACACTAGTAAAATACATTAACCACACTTAATTATACACTTCTTTAAACTGACACAATGAATGCCATACATTCCTTATGCATGTCATGACTAAAATCAATTTTATTCCACAGCACATGTTAGGTCTATAAAAGTAGTTATTTTATATTGTTATTTTGAAGGACAGACACATACAAAAATGTAATATTACTATAAGCCGATTTCGAAATACCAAATCGCCGTGCATGAAGCAAGATTTCTCGTCGATTACCGTTGTCCAGTGATTGTGACGTCATAATGTGACGTTATTTTTGTGACGTTAATATCATCGGATGGTGGGGACAATCGGCGTTAAATTGTACTTTTCCAAGTAAAAACCTCGATCCCCAGTATTGATTCTGAAAACACAACCAATTTGAATCTCAATACACGTATAATAAAATTAACATTGCTCATTTTTCACTCATGTTAAGTTTTGATCTCGTATTACAATGTTCAAATAGTAAACTGATGTTATCATTTTAAAAGCTAGATTTTCAGGACAGATCCGATTATTTTGTTAATATATATATATCAAACCTTTAGGCTGACGCTACTATTGACGCTTCGTCTTATGTAACTGGTTGGACCAATGTAGCATGTTCGTGGCTAGTATGAATGGGAGTTAATCCCAGGCTGTATTCAGACGAGACTTAGAAGAGTTGAGCGTTTTTGAATTGAGACGTCACTATTCCAGTTTTAGTGACACGGTGTAAGTAGGAATTTCCCCGTAGTTTGATCCCAAAATGTTGTTTTGTTTTTACTTTCGTGTCCTCTATACAGACATAATGTCTTCAGGTCAATTCAGGTCAATGCCTGGTCAAATTACCTAAAAAGAACAAAAAAGTCATTTCAAGTCAAAACCTTGACCTGGAATCGATAAGAAATTGACCTGCAATTCATCTGAATTTCACATGAAGATTTTTTTAGATCAATTTCGGAAGAAGATTTTGACCTGAATTCACATGACGATTTTTTCAGGTTAATTTCATGTGAAATGTGAAATTGACCAGAAATTGACATCAAAAGGTTGTAATTGTAAAATAGACCTCAATTTCAAGTGAATTTCATGTCAATTTCAGGTCAAGATTTTTTCAGGTCAAAATGACCTGCATACTTATTACCTGTGTAGTATCTTTCTGTTTTGGAATAGTCCTTCAAGTTTTATCCTCAAAATTGATTTGCCATTAGAATAAATCGGCATATCTAACGTACATTCATTAAATTCAGTCAAATAAATAGACAAAACTGGCGTAAAACTGTAGAATACTGCTAAGATAATACTCTGATTTACTATACATTGTAATTCGATCAATCCCCATTCCGACATTTCATTCTAAAGAATAATAAATCACAATGACGTTCCCCTATCAGTAATATTTACAAACTTTGTATTTTGGATATTAATAGTATTTACCTAGTTAATATAGAGTAGCTGGAATTCGCTAAGAGTGCTGTGTAAACATGTACCTGTTACCCTATACTGACCCAAAAACAATGGGTGGGTTAGTTTGGGGTCTTATCGTGTACCTGTTACCCTATACTGACCCACAAGCAATTGGTGGTTTAGTTTGGGGTCTTATCGTGTACATGTAACCCTATACTGACCCACAAACAATGGGTAGGTTAGTTTGGGGTCTTATCGTGTACCTGTAACCCTATACTGACACACACACAATGGGTAGGTTAGTTTGGGGTCTTATCGTTTACCTGTAACCCTATACTGACTCACACACAATGGGTAGATTAGTTTGGGTCTTATCGTGTACTCGTTACCCTATACTGACCCAAAAAAAATAGGGGTTTAGTTTGGGGTCTTATCGTGTACCTGTTACCATATACTGACACACGCACAATGGGTGGGTTAGTTTGGGGTCTTATCGTGTACTCGTTACCCTATACTGACCCAAAAACAATAGGGGTTTAGTTTGGGGTCTTATCGTGTACCTGTTACCATATACTGACACACGCACAATGGGTGGGTTAGTTTGGGGTCTTATTGTGTACTTGTTACCCTATACTGACCCACAAGCAATAGGGGTTTAGTTTGGTGTCTTATTGTGTACCTGTAACCCTATACTGACCCACAAACAATAGGGGTTTAGTTTGGGGTCCTATTGTGTACTTGTTACCCTAAACTGACCAAAAAACAATAGGGGTTTTGTTTGGGGTCTTATTGTGTACCTGTAATCCTATACTGACCCACAAACAATAGGGGTTTAGTTTGGTGTCTTATTGTGTACCTGTAACCCTATACTGACCCACAAACAATAGGGGTTTAGTTTGGGGTCTTATTGTGTACTTATTATCCTATACTGACCCAAAAACAATAGGGGTTTTGTTAGGGGTCTTATTGTGTACTTGTTACCATATACTGACACACACACAATGGGTGGGTTAGTTTGGGGTCTTATCGTGTACCTGTAACCCTATACTGACACACACACATTGGTTTGGTTAGTATGGGGTCTTATTGTGTACTTGTTACCCTATACTGACCAAAAAACAATAGGGGTTTAGTTTGGGGTCTTATCGTTTACCTGTAACCCTATACTGACACACACACAATGGGTAGGTTAGTTTGGGGTCTTATCGTGTACCTGTTACCCTATACTGACCCACAAGCAATTAGTGGTTTAGTTTGGGGTCCTATCGTGTACTTGTTACCCTATACTGACCCACAAACAATGGGTAGGTTAGTTTGGGGTCTTATCGTGTACCTGTAACCCTATACTGACACACACACAATGGGTAGCTTAGTTTGGTGTCTTATCGTGTACCTGTAACCCTATACTGACACACACATAATGGGTAGGTTAGTTTGGGGTCTTATCGTTCACCTGTTACCCTATACTGACACACACACAATGGGTCTGTTAGTTTGGGGTCTTATCGTGTACCTGTAACCCTATACTGACCCATAAACAATGGGTGGGTTAGTTTGGGGTCTTATCGTGTACTTGTTATTTTACTGACCCACAAACCATTGGTGGGTTAGTTGGGGTCTTATCGTTCACCTGTTACCCTATACTGACACACACACAATGGGTCTGTTAGTTTGGGGTCTTATCGCGCACCTGATCACCTCTCTTATTGTTTCACTTAAAATCTTCGGGCCTTATCTGAACTAAATTACTGTTATTTTTTTAATGTGACGCTGATAACGTTTTAAGTGTAATGTTAAGAAATAGTTGTTGTGCTAACTATATAAATCGGTAAAATTGTGCAAATCAAAATAAGAGCGCGTATAGTAACTTTGATACCAGGGGTACAAATCTACGCCACCAATCTCATATTGGATGGGAACTTTATTTTGAATCGCCTCGCCGTATTTGTGTCATGTTAGTTATCGTAAACCACTATTAGTGTAACCGATTCATAGAACTTGGACAAACAAACCAAGGCTTCTATCATCTTAATTCGTTCATACAACTGTAGATTAGTGAGATTGCCTCCTCCATATCGCTCAGGTGTGTCAGACATGAATCTAACAGTTCAGAAAGTGTGTGTTAAAGGATACGTACATGTAGGCTTATCTGGGTTCCGTGAACTCAGTCTTTGTTTTACACTATTGGTCGCTGAAGACGAATACTATGACACACTTACGATATAAAAGTTCGAAATTTCCACAAAGAATAGAGTCGGTTGATGACGAAGATTAGTACCCTTTCATACGATTACCAGAGAGTTGGGAATATTAATTCCTTGTGGAAATGGGGGATTATATGATGTCGCGGATACCTTTTTATTGTGATCATGAGATCATAGTCGATTGTCTGACATTAAGTCTCGTCATCTAGCTCATTTCAAATAAACAGGTCCGCCATGAAACCTGTGTCGTCTCCAGCCTTATCTTCATTAAAAACATAGATATTTCGAAAGAGAAAACACATTCTGATTCATGTATGAAGAGTCTTATGAATAGTAGAAATTACATGTATCTGATTCTATTTGAAGGCGCTTACAGACAGGATGCTTCTCAGCTAGTCAGTGTGGCCCGCGAACCCGTGGAACACGAACAGCAGGAATGTTTACCGCCATATACCGAGGGTGACAGGAAAACAGGTATTCATTATTCTCTAAATATGTACAATGTCATAAATGTGAATTATTTCTCAAGTAACTTTGGTGTATGTTTAGGCTAAAAATCTTTATATACAGAACTACTCATTCGCGTACCACGTTATACCCTCCGATAACGTTTATGAGGGACTATTGTTTCTATTGGCGATGGAATGACGTCAAAAGTTATTCCAGCAGTGATATTACAAAGAATAACGTTAATTTCCATAACCACTGAGGATATAAGTCCCGCACAAACGTGATCGAATATCAATTCGGATTGTGATTACATAGGGAGGGAAAGATTCTGTTAATCAAAGTAACGCATGTCACCAATAAGACACCGCACAACACAACCTACCCTGTCACGTTATACTGACAGCGAGCAAACCAGAAAAGTAGGTTTCACTAAAGTTGATAGTTGTGTAGAATCGTATCAAGTATATCATCCTCAATTTCTCATCGCTTACTATCACTGTCGTGATATCTATTCCTGGACTATGTCAAAGTGATACCTGAACATTTCAGGAGAAAAAACTGACCAATACTAGATTTGTTAAAAGATGTGCCGTGTTGTTCGGTGACATGCTTCAATTCAATAGAACTATAAAAAGATTACAGACCCCCAGCATCAAAGCCATACACTGCAGCGTTATTCGATTGCATATCAATGGTTCAAACTACCTGTATCTTCTGTTGCCTTCAGCTTTGCTATGAAATATCCCAGGGGTAGTGCGACTGTGAAAGTGATAGTAACCCCTAGACTATCGAATATATAACGACAGTGATAGTAACCCCTGGAATATCGCGGATGGGTGTTCTACGTCAATGTCATAGCAGTTTTAATACCGTATTCACCATCACTAAATTCTGTACTAGATATTAATCCTAGCGTTGGCATTGATGGGTCTTTTATCATATTAGAAAATTTCAGGGTGAAAAGTAACATTTTAAGATTGTGAGCATTAAACTATAAATTCCAAGTCATGTGGCATTTCCATGAATGTTTGATATTAAAACGCAGACTATTTTTATAAAGTATTTTATTTTCTCAACCTTGATAATTTTACATATAACGCTTCTATTATTAATAAGTGTTTTGTTGAATAGGTGTGTTTTTATAATGAAACTGTGCTGAGAAATCGATTGCACAAAATCTCAATTATTTGTCTATTCTTATGTCCAATAATCAAAGATAACTTTTATCCATTTGATGTGCCTAAAGATACCGAGTTATGTTGTTTCACAACGTGGATGGAATTTGATTTCAATAAAAACTCTATTTTGGTGAAGGGCAAGAATGTCTTTACTGTGCCATCCGACACCACGTTTGCTGTGTATAGTCAGATATAAGATCAAACAAAACAGGGATATGTCCGACTATTTTAGGCGTATTCGTGTCTTGGCACTCCCTAATTCTTTTGAATACCTGTAAAGGTCGTGCAGAGCCTTCAGGTAACTGTTACGTGGTGCAGGAAGTATATATGGCCGGGCCTATCAGCTGTCATTTTATTTGCTACCCGGCTTTATAAGTATTGTTGAGGCTATCAATAAAAATCAAATCGTTATCAGTTTCTTTGACCCAAGACGTTTTTTAAAGAATGTATTTATAAATAAATATTATCTTTGTCATCCCCTCTAAAACGTTCGATTAGTAAATGTGTTTTACAAGCAAGCTAATATGACAATAATAATGATTAGCTACCGCCAATTGGCAATGTACATGTATAGTGACTAGGCTAGGTAAATAATATTTGACCTCTCACCTCTCTCTGAATAGCCAAGATCATTTAAAGATGACGAAGTCTTTAAACAAAGACAGGGCCAGTAACATGATACGAAACAGTGCTATAAAAAGGAGGATATGATAAGTGATTAGGGCCCAGTTTCATGAACATTCCTTAAATTTAAGGAATCCTAAAGCTTATAATTCTCCATAGAAAAGCATTACAGAATTTAAGGAAGGCTCCTTAACTTAAGATTTTTTTCCCTTAAGTTTCGTAATGCTTTTCTATTGGGAAATTTAAGTTCAGGAATTCCTTAAATTTAAGGAATGTTTATGAAACCTGTACTAGGTCACTTTAAATATTGATATGACTTTTACACATCCAGCGTAGTTTATCACAATAATCTCGAGTTGCCATATTAACCAAGGTAGCCGTGACATCAACAGTACCTTGGTTACCCGATACAATAATTTCCGGTATCAATTATATATGCAGATTGAAACCTTGTGCCCTGTTCACCTTTACCTGAGCTTACCAGTACGTCTATACCATACATTAGGCAACATGCACTAGCCAAGGTCACGTTGCCTTAGCTATGATGTAAACGCTAAACAATAGGCAGACCTCTACTCTAATTATCCATATATGATACTGTGAGATCATCAGATCAACTCCACTTATTTACATCATTCAGTCATGTGAGCTATTAAAATATGTAGGTTTTCTATATGTATTTCATTCGCAATCCTATGCTTATATTCAAATCCGGTACCCGGTATAGATGCCATATTGACAACACATATGTTATAACAAATTAGTCTCTGAAAAATAATTAATTTTCAGTAAGTAAGGAGCATTTTGCATCATCTATTGTTCTAAACTGTCATAGCAGGTAAAGAACGTAGCTCGTATATTTGATTTATGCAAAGATAAACTTGCTACAGGACCAATTTAAGACCTAATTGTTTAATTCCCACGGTGTCCTACATTTAACGGCGTTCGTTTGACTTAAACACATTTCAATTTCTCGACCCAAAGATTTGAAATAGCTTTGTATCTGGGAAATATCGCGATGAACAGGTAACACTGTTAACATTTAAACAGGGGCAATAACAGAAGTTTGTCAACTGTACTTTGCCAAACTATGGAGTAACGCTAAATAGCGTCTTATACTCTCCACAGGTGAAGTCAAATAAATGATTAAAATATGATAATAAGTAAATAAAAAGGAGGATTTCTGTTTTGGAAGATGTAAGAAATATGAACATTATTTAGCAATAATTAATATGTTATATTATATTAACACTTAATTTTATATTTAATTTAAGGATGTACTCCTCTGAGAAGTCAAAATTTTCTTGTATTTAACTTTTTTTCTCATATAGATTTTTGGAAGGAGGATTTCATACCATGAAAGTAAATGAAAGAAAAAACACATGTCCGTGTGCTCGTTTTTGAGCTACTGTCACTCAAAGATACCTAGTTGACAAAATATTGGATTTTATGGGAATTTTGCCGTTTTGACCATATACACAAGATATTAAAGCCATAATTTCCTAATGAGGTGTTTGATATGTATTTATGTTTGTAGAATTTATTTTCTAGTAGTCTTCTTTTAAAATGTACCAGTTTTGATCAAAAAGACTAATATTTTTTCTCAGAATAACAAGATATGCTACCCCTACCCCTTAATTTTGAGCTACAAAATGCACCATTTTCAGCCATTTTTGCCAAATCTAACCCTTTATAGAAAAAGTTCTGGTATTAAACTTTTGTTAATATTTTGCATATCAATAGAAAAAGGGTTGTTCTTTCAGAATCAGGCAGAAAAATGGGGGGTCCGTGTGCTTACTTTTTTGCCCCACTTGAATATTTGTTATTTTTCAGTATTTTAGAGTAAAAATTAAAAGTGCTCAAATTACCATTAAATGTAAAAATAAAGTGAAAAAAGTGAATTATTTCATACATTAATGCTCAATATTTTAATTATCACGAACCAAGTAAAGATTTACAGCAAAAATTAGCTCAATACAGCTAAAAATGCCGGTGCAGTAATGATTTAAGTAAAAACAATTTCAGTAAAAATGGTAAAACTGTGGCTCTACTTGAAGCGAAAAAAGACAAAATTTCAAAATGGCCGCCAAATGGGCCATTTCTTAAAATCCCCGTATAAAAAAATCTGCTAAAGTGAGAACTGTAATTTTTTGACAAAATTTGCAACTGGCAACTTGCTACAGATATTGATAAATTGTATTTGAAAATCTCATAATTTTTTTTATCTTTGTCGAAACGAGACTTCAACGGGACTGAAACCTCAGAAGAATGCATCCTTAATATTCAATATTTATTTTTTCCCTGTGATTAACGTAAAACATGTTCATTAGATATAATACGAATGATATTCGATCCATAGTAAAGTTTGGAAGCTTTTAAATTTCAAAATATGAAAATATGACTTTATAATGTTTACAGTAGTCTTTTTGTGTTTTTTTTTTTATTTCCTTTGTTTTAAACAAATTGTCGCGACAACGTCTCAGTCGATGAGCCTATGTTGGCCTCATTGTTCATTTTCACCGGTGTTTGACTCTGTTTATCATATCTATTTTAATCATTTTCAAACATTTTATGTAATCAGTAATAAATTAAGTGACATACATGATATCTATGTCCATATTGAATATTGTGGTTTGATATACTTTTATTTTGACTTTTCAGATGAAGTCTTACAAAAGGCAGTTCCTAATCTAATTCCACACGGACGACGAAGTCCACAAGAACATGGTATTTCTTGGCTGTTCTATATACTGTTCCCTTAAAAAAAGAATTTCAATTAAAAGTTTGAATTTACATTTAGATATACCTGAACTAAACCTTATATAACCTGAAAATTATCGCTTTGGTTGGTTTTCTGCCTGGCTTTTACCTCTATGAGCTGATGTCATTTAACTGGATGAATATTATTATAAATTGACGACATATGATCCCTTTCTTACTTCAATGTTCCGCTATATATCCAGTTTATCCGGGTAATGATTTTATAAGCGCATCCAGAAATCTATCCAATCAAGAGTTTAACATGAAAAATAGCAGAAATACGTTAAGATTAAGAACTTTGATTTCTTTAGAAACGTTCTCCTTTTTACCTCATTTTTGGAAGTTTCATGTGGACAGATTGTTCCAGCAATGGTAGAATCAACAAGTTCCTGTCATAATAAATCATACAAAATATACATTCCAGAGGACACCACAAACAGCCCAAATAGCAGAAACGAGTCCGTCAGAGAGGATAGACCTGGTCCTGAGGTCCCTCCAACATCAAGAGGTAACAGCTCAAATAGCAGAAACGAGTCCGTCAAAGAGGATAGACCTGGTCCTGAGGTCCCTCCTACGTCGAGAGGTAACGGCTCAAATAGCAGAAACGAGTCCGTCAGAGAGGATAGACCCGGTCCTGAGGTCCCTCCAACATCGAGAGGTAACAGCCCAAATAGCAGAAACGAGTCCGTCAGAGAGGATAGACCCGGTCCTATGGTCCCTCCTACATCGAGAGGTAACAGCCCAAATAGCAGAAACGAGTCCGTCAGAGAGGATAGACCCGGTCCTGAGGTCCCTCCTACATCGAGAGGTAACAGCCCAGATAGCAGAAACGAGTCCGTCAGAGAGGATAGACCCGGTCCTGAGGCCCCTCCAACATCGAGAGGTAACAGCCCAAATAGCAGAAACGAGTCCGTCGGAGAGGATAGACCCAGTCCTGAGGCCCCTCCAACATCGAAAGGTAACAGCTCAAATAGCAGAAACGAGTCCGTCAGAGAGGACAGACCCGGTCCTGAGGTCCCTCCTACATCAAAAGGTAACAGCCCAAATCGCAGAAACGAGTCCGTCAGAGAGGATAGACCTGGTCCTGAGGTCCCTCCTACATCGAAAGGTAACAGCTCAAATAGCAGAAACGAGTCCGTCAGAGAGGATAGACCCGGTCCTGAGGCCCCTCCAACATCGAGAGGTAACAGCTCAAATAGCAGAAACGAGTCCGTCAGAGAGGATAGACCCGGTCCTATGGTCCCTCCTACATCGAAAGGTAACAGCCCAAATCGCAGAAACGAGTCCGTCAGAGAGGATAGACCCGGTCCTATGGTCCCTCCTACATCGAAAGGTAACAGCCAAAATAGCAGAAACGAGTCCGTCAGAGAGGATAGACCCGGTCCCGAGGCCCCTCCAACATCGAGAGGTAACAGCTCGAATAGCAGAAACGAGTCCGTCAGAGAGGATAGACCTGGTCCTGAGGTCCCTCCTACATCGAAAGGTAACAGCCCAAATAGCAGAAACGAGTCCGTCAGAGAGGATAGACCTGGTCCTATGGTCCCTCCTACATCTAAAGGTAACAGCCCAAATCGCAGAAACGAGTCCGTCAGAGAGGATAGACCCAGTCCTGAGGTCCCTCCTACGTCGAGAGGTAACAGCCGATTAGCAGAAACGAGTCCGTCAGAGAGGATAGACCTGGTCCTGAGGTCCCTCCAGCATCGAAAGGTAACAGCCCAAATCGCAGAAACGAGTCCGTCAGAGAGGATAGACCTGGTCCTGAGGTCCCTCCAACATCTAAAGGTAACAGCCCAAATAGCAGAAACGAGTCCGTCAGAGAGGATAGACCTGGTCCTGAGGTCCCTCCTACATCTAAAGGTAACAGCCCAAATAGCAGAAACGAGTCCGTCAGAGAGGATAGACCCGGTCCTGAGGCCCCTCCTACGTCTAGAGGTAACAGCTCAAATAGCAGAAACGAGTCCGTCAGAGAGGATAGACCCAGTCCTGAGGTCCCTCCTACGTCGAGAGGTAAGTATCGCAATAGGACACCTCCCTAATTTGCATAATACAGAGATATCAACACTTGCGGGTATTGATTGTGACGTCATGTGTTTGCGACCGTAACGTCATACGTTTCGGAGAAAACGACGTGAATTGCGCTCACAAATTAAGGACGTAACAATCGATACCTACCCGCAAGGGAGCTAACTCTGTAATAAGCAAAGACGGCGATACCACGCTACACTTGCGTACAGTTGTGTGGCACATGTACAGTTGTGGACTCTAGTAAGTTTAACGCTGACAAAAAAAAGAATAAAAGACACATTTGTTGCCGAAGGCTGCGCGCTTATTGATTGCCATTGAATTCTTCAAATATAAATATTGAAATACTATAAGCATAAAAGTTTTGGCAAATTTTATCCTTGAAAATACGCCAAACATCTAAGTCTTTACAAAGCATAGGAGGTAAGGTGGATGGTGAATAGCATGTTGAAAAAGTGTTGTTGATTCTACTACAGAGCGCCTCGGGTAAACCGGCATACCACTATTTCATCTTTAAAGCTATTGTTACGAGTTTACAGACGGGTGGTAGACGAATATGACACGCAAATAATGTCAACTAGTAGGCATATCCCGAGATATGTAGCTGATATTTCTGTCATTCCATCAAATACCCAAGCACATTTATTGTACTTAATGATCGAATGAAAAATGGTATTGATTTTTTTTTGATCATCACAAAATTAGTGCAACAAGGGTCGTTCTTGCTTTTCCCTGACAACAAAATCAGTCACGTCTTTATATCTAATTATATAAGCTACCTGTTGATAAAACGCAAGCCTTAAATAGACTACAGCAAACGGATTCTCGGTTTGAAAGTAGATTTTACTGTTGCCTATATACCTGTCTGTAGACCTGTTTGTTTAGGCTGATTAATATTGTCGCAGATATGTTATTGTCGCAGATATGTTATTGTCGCGGATAAAATACTGTCGCGGATATGTTATTGTCGCGGATATGGTTTTGTCGCGGCAGATATGTTATTGTCGCAGATATGTTATAGTCGCGGATATGTTATTGTCGCGGATATGGTTTTGTCGCGGCAGATATGTTATTGTCGCGGACATATTATTGTCGCGGCAGATAAGTTATTGTCGCAGATATGTTATTGTCACGGATATGTTATTGCCGCGGCGATTATGTCATTGTCGCGGATATGATATTGTCACGGATATGATATTGTCGCGGACATATTATTGTCGCGGCGGATATGTTATGTCGCAGATATGTTATTGTCGCAGATATGTTATTGTCGCGGCGGATATTGTCGCGGCGGATATGTTGTTGTCGCGGATATGTTATTGTCGCGGATATGGTTTTGTCGCGGCAGATATTTTATTGTCGCGGACATATTATTGTCGCGGAGGATAAGTTATTGTCGCAGATATGTTATTGTCACGGATATGTTATTGCCGCGGCGGATATGTCATTGTCACGGATATGATATTGTCACGGATATGATATTGTCGCGGCGGATATGTTATGTCGCAGATATGTTATTGTCGCAGATACGTTATTGTCGCGGCGAATATGTTATTGTCGCGGCGGATATGTTATTGTCGCGGATATGGTATTGTCGCGGATATGATATTATCACGGATATGTTATTGTCGCGGCGGATATGTTATTGTCGCGGATATGGCATTTTCGCGGATATGTTATTGTCCCTGATATGTTAGTGTCGCGGATATGTTCTTGTCGCGGATATGGTATTGTCGCGGATATGTTATTGTCGCGGATATGGTTTTGTCGCGGATATGATATTGTCACGGATATGATATTGTCACGGATATGTTATTGTCGTGGCGGATATGTTATTGTCGCGGATATGGTATTGTCGCGGATATGATATTATCACGGATATGTTATTGTCGCGGCGGATATGTTATTGTCGCGGATATGGCATTTTCGCGGATATGTTATTGTCGCGGATATGTTATTGTCCCTGATATGTTAGTGTCGCGGATATGTTCTTGTCGCGGATATGTTCTTGTCGCGGATATGGTATTGTCGCGGATATGTTATTGTCGCGGATATGGTATTGTCGCGGATATGATATTGTCACGGATATGATATTGTCACGGATATGTTATTGTCGCGGCGGATATGTTATTGTCGCGGATATGGTATTGTAGCGGATATAATATTGTCACGGATATGTTATTGTCGCGGCGGATATGTTATTGTCGCGGATATTTATTGTCCCTGATATGTTAGTGTCGCGGATATGGTATTGTCGCGGATATGTTATTGTCGCGGATATGGTATTGTCGCGGATATGGTATTGTCGCGGATATGGTATTGTCGCGGATATGATATTGTCACGGATATGATATTGTCACGGCGGATATGTTATTGTCGCGGATATGGTATTGTCGCGGATATGATATTGTCACGGATATGTTATTGTCGCGGCGGATATGTTATTGTCGCGGATATGGCATTTTCGCGGATATGTTATTGTCGCGGATATGTTATTGTCGCCGATATGTTATTGTCCCTGATATGTTATTGTCGCGGATATGGTATTGTCGCGGATATGTTTTTGTCGCTGATATGGTATTGGCGCGGATATGTTATTGTCGCGGATATGATATTTTCACGGATATGATATTGTCACGGATATGTTATTGTCGCGGCGGATATGTTATTGTCGCGGATATGATATTGTTACGGATATGTTATTGTCGCGGCGGATATGTTATTGTCGCGGATATGGCATTATCGCGGATATGTTATTGTCGCGGATATGTTATTGTCCCTGATATGTTAGTGTCGCGGATATGGTATTGTCGCGGATATGATATTGTCACGGATATGTTATCGTCGCTGATATGTTATTGTCGCGGATATGGTATTGTCGCGGATATGTTATTGTCGCTGATATGTTATTGTCGCTGATATGTTATTGTCGCGGATATGGTATTGTCGCGGATATGTTATTGTCGGGGGTATGTTATTGTCGCGGATATGTTATTGTCGGGGGTATGATACTGTCACGGATATGGTATTGTCGCGGATATGGTATTGTCGCTGATATGGTATTGATGCGGGTATGATATTGTCACGGATATGGTATTGTCGCGGATATGTTTTTGTCGCGGCGGATATGCTATTGTTGCAGTTACATTATTGTCGCGGAAATATTGTTTTGAGAATTTTTTTAATAATATAAGCATATGCATATAATTTGAACTTTTCTGACATGGCAAGGGGCAAGGTTCCAGTTTCATGAACACGCCTTACATGAAAGGAATCCCTTAACTTGAATTCTCCATAGGAAAGCATAAGAGATTTTAATGAAGGCTCCTTAATTTAATATTATATTTCTCTAACTTTAGTAATGTTTTCCTAAGGTTGATATTAAGTGAAGAAATTTCTTAAAGCTAAGGAATGTTCATGAAACCGATTGCGTCGAAAATTAGACAATATTCTATCCACACTGTTAGAATTACTTCTTTGCCCCACATACACTTTAAGCAATATTCAACTATATTGATTTTTAATTTTGGTTGTTTACAAAATAAATGTCATTCCTTAATTTTGCATTTCGACTGACCTTTTACATTTAAATTTCAAATGAAGTAAAACTTCGTTTTCTTCAACAATATACGATTGTTCTAACAGCTAGTCAATTGATGGATCTCCGAAAAGGCTGGCATCATTTTGTGGGGAAATATTGTGAAATTCAAAGAGTACACAAAATGCAGTTCCGATTTTTTGTTTTTGTTTTTTTTTCTCATTCCATTCATACAATATTTCATGAATATGTTATTTTCTTTGATATAACTTAAGATTTCAATTACATTCATTATATCGGTGTTTTATCAATACAGATATCATAGGCCTAATCGGATGCGCATTCACACTACTTGCTGAAGTGAGTGTTCCGGTGTGTGTGCGCAGCAACCTTTGCGTTTACGCAAGTGTAAACGATTCCCCGCTCGATAAGGTTATAAAGCGAAGAGAAAACGGAAATATTAATATTTATCTTTATTTACGACCGCGAATTGTTAACGCGTACCGGGTATACGGTATATATATTTGCGTGAGCAAAAACTTTTATTTTGCAATAATATTGCCAAAAATATTATGTAATCAAAAGGAATCTTTTTTTTTCAAGTTGGACGTACTGTCAGCACCGCTAGTGTGGAACAACTGTCACATGATGATGCGTCAGGGCAGGAAATCATTCAGGCGACTGTACAGTTCTCTATACAAGATACCTATCAGACGTCTATCCCTGTACAAGAGAACGATCGGGCGTCTGTCCCTATGCAAGAGACCGATCAAACGTCTGTCCCTGTACAAGAAACCGATCAGGCGTCTGCACAGGGGATCGTTCATGCGTCCGACCAGATGATCGTGTTAGCTGAAAATTCGGTGATAAGTCGGGAAAATGAAGCCATGCAGGAAAAAGGTAATTACACAATTATCTATTTAAGTGTTTTCCTTGTAGACTTGCTGTAGCCCTGTCAGGTATTCAATCGGATGTTGGGCAGATACAAGTTCTTTTTAGTATAAACATATTAATTCTTAGAAAACGATCTATTTGGAAATAAAAAATACCTTCAATATCTTCTTTCCGACTAGGTGATCGGGATGAAAGTGAACTGTGCATCAATACAAGGGGTGACACCAGCCTTCAGACAGCCAATCAGCATTTGGATGAGGGTCACGTGCTATACAGAGAGCATACCGGTGATGCGTGCAATATTCGTATAGCTGACAGAGAAATTCGTCTGAAAGGTGATTACTTCTATTTCTATTTGTGCTGGTTTACTTTTAAAATGAAATATGAAATATTAATAATGAAATAGATCAGCGATCATAAATATACCGGTACGTTGCCTAACCAATTTTCATTATTCTAACATCTGTATTTGCATATTACATACCCTTGCGGGTAGGTAAAGATTTTTTCCAAAAAGTATGACGTTACGCTCGCAAACACATGGCGCCACAATCAATACTTACCCGCAAGGGCAGATAACTCTGTAATAAGCAAATGCAGAATGTCGCGTGGTTGGTTTATTTCGCATTAATTTGACTATTGTCATTCTGTCGCTACCTTCTTTTTCATGACGATTTAATTTTGCGAATTAATATCTTCATTGTAATTAAAATGTTTTCGTGCCAACTTATTTAAAGATTTAAAGATGCTCTGCCGATGACAGAGCATGAACGATACTCATCATTCCAACAATAATTGTTGTTTAATCGTAAATATATATATTTATGTCTAATTGATACAAAATATAATATAAGATAATTAATTTTGGTGCCTCATTCCATATAGGACATAGTGCCACAGATTTTTTTTGGGGGGTGCAATTAATCATTTTAATAGTTTTATCTTGAAGTAAAATTAGAAGCTCAAACTTCACACTGGTGGTAATGGTATAAAGTAAGTAACTTGAAACTGTAGGGAAACACATCTGCTTTTGGTAGAGAAAAATGATCATTTGTCAGCGGTGGAGCATGCTTTAATAGCACGCAAAATATATAGCATCATATATATATATTATTTCACATTATTGCAAGCTGTATAATGACAAAATAGTGTCATGAAGTTAAACTTAGAAAATCTGTATAATCTTTGAGTTTTGCTTTTCGTTTTTGTTAAGGTGTCATATCGAAATGCTGTGAGAGCTATACAAAGGATGACGTCTTGTTTGTCGAAGTCCCTGCTTATAAAGCAGCCAGAGACCAACTCCTCAAGTACGGCATGCTAACCTTGACGAGTTCGCCTGGTGAAGGTAAGACCTTACTCGCTCGACATCTTCTGCTCGACATCGTCAAAAGAAGTGGGCATCCTGATGTTCGAATGGATGAAGTTATCTTTGCAAGTACACCAGACGACTGGAAGGACCACATTGATCCAAACAAACGACAATTTGTACTTATCGAAGACATATTTGGAATCTCCAACTTGTCCAAGTACCGCCTGGATATGTGGCGACCTGTGCTCGATACTATAGCCAGACTGGTCAGTGAGCAGAGTGGAAAACTCTGTGTTGTGGTCACAAGTAGAACACATATACTAGAGGAAGCAAAAGAACTTATCAAGGATTGCCGATTTCTTGATGAAAGTGCAATTGTCAACTTAGCGGATTTCCCTTTAAGCTCTGAAGTCAAAAAGGAAATTCTTCTGAGACATGTGAATGATTTGTCTGAAAAGGAAATTCGGGAAATTATCGGTTGTAATATTCCACATGGGTTTCCTTACTACTGCAAGATATTTTCTTCCACCGCTCACTTCAGACAAAAGGGCTCTGCCTTCTTCAGAAATCCTGTTGGATATATCAAGGACGAAGTAGAGTCTTTACGTAGGACAGATGTCGTAAAGTACTGTGCCCTTGTGATGTGCATGCTTAACGACGGCCACATCAGCAAAGCTGACCTTGACATCACCCAACTAGATGAAGCAGGAAAAACAAGGTTCCGGGACATATTGCAACTAACCGAAGTTCCATCAGAAGCCTCGACAACAAGTTTGATTGAGGCCCTTGATAATATCACGTATTTATACCTGGTGAATTGTAAAGACACCTACCGCTTTATGCACCCGTGTCTCCTTGAGGTAGTGACTCAAATTTGCTCTAAGTTTATACCCGGCGCGATTGTTAAACACTGTAGCCCCACATTTCTCCACGAACGAGTCCGTATTCGTTCTAAGCAAAAGCGCCCGGATGGAAGTTTTGTTGTTTTATTGGAAAAGGAGCAATTTAAATTTCTAGCCTGGAGATTCTACGAGGAAGTGAAAGCGAAAAGAATTAAAAGTGTTGTTCAACATGAAGCATGCCGTACTGATGAATTCGTTGATTTCTTTAAATGCTTTCTGGAAAATGAATGTTTGAGTACGAAAATTGTTAGCTATTACGATAGCTCCATCCGCTCAATCCTCTACTGGTGTGCATGGACTGGTAGTTACAAACTCTTTGTCTATGTTTTACATGGAGTGAAGTCAGAGGAGCTATCGCCAGGTTACCTTAATATGCAGAAGTCCATGTCTCTTGTTGCCGCTTCATTCTTCGGTTTTAGGGACATAGTTGAAACCTTACTTAATTCCATTACTGAAGTAAACTTCCACGACGAAATACACGACAAAAGGGCAAATTCCAAGTACGAAGTATTTGGATTCCTATTGGGGAGATTGATGTACATTGATCCGACCCCACTGCAAGCTGCCGTCTGCGGGGGGTTTATCGACGTTGTTGACAGGCTTCTTTATCATCAGACGGACGTAAACGCAAAAACTTCTGACGGCACCACACCCCTTCATATCGCTGTTTGCGCTGATCATGTTGATATAGTTGACAAACTGTTGAACTATCAACGTACCGACGTGAACGTTTCAGACGTGTATGGAAGAACGCCATTACATATCGCTGCTGGAGTTTCAGGCTTATTTGACGCGATTCCCAAAGAATTCGCAATGGAAAGGATGACAAGCGCTCGAAATCAGGACTGGCAGATCAGAAAGCAAAATAAGTTACGCATCGCAAAGGCGCTGATTGAGAAAGGTGCGTCAGTGAACTGTCAAGACATGAATAAGGACACTCCTATGCATTTAGCTTTGACTTCAAACAACATCCATTTGGCAGAGACATTAATCTCTAGTGGTTTTGATGTCTGCCTACAAAACATGTGCGGCGAGACCTCCCTTCACCTGGCTGCGAAGTTTGGGCAGACGGCCATATGTCGATTACTTACAGCCAATAATGCTGATGTCAATTGTTCAAACTCTATAGACAAAACCACACCACTTCACGTGGCGGTGATGTTTAGGGAGGCGGAAACAGTCAAGTATTTAGTGGAAATCGCTGGTGCTGATATACAACATCGAGATAAGGAGAAAAAGAATCCCCTCGATATAGCAAAACACTGTGATTTCATAGAGGCTATATCTATACTGGAAACAAACATGGATAGTGTGACAGCTTTATGAACAAAAGAAGAGGAATTTCGAATGATTGTATGAATAAATGAATACTTTATAAGGTTGAATGTTCGGTGGATTGTTTTGGGTAGTGTTTTTGAAATATTGTGTCATTTAAAGACAAGTTTGCATCAATTATTAAAATTAGTATTTGGGCCAAATAATCGTGCAAATTGATTGTGTTGTTCAAAGATATTAGAATGCATACTGACAGCTCAGATTTCAAACAATGATCATACCTATAGAGGACACTCTGTAGACAGTGTATAGGCTGGTTAAGGCTGACACTGCGGGGATACCACAAGGTTCCGTTTTTAGTCATTGTTTGCATTGTTTCACATAAATGTTATTATATGTGGGAAACGAATACAATACCGAAACCCTATCTTTCTTATTCTACAAAATAGTTTTTTTCATATTTATTGCACTGTTATACCATGTTTAATCAAGCCCAATTTATACATCAGTCAGCGCGATTCTCGATACTCCAGAGGTTACTTTTACTGTCGTTATATCTAGGTAATTTAGTATTTTGATGTACATTAAAAGAGGCGTATAACAGTACACTGTGATTGACAGTGTGGCTGGGCGTTGCTCTCTGTATAGTCTTCAAACTTAAGGAAGTCTTTGCAGGCCTGTGATTGGTCAGATGTTATCTCTTGAACTGCAAGCAGTTTTATTATGAGATAGTCCGTAAATGGATATTACGTCAGTGATAGTAACCCTTGGAGTATCGATGATGGCTTACTACATGATTATATATTTTGGTCTTGATTAAGCACCAAAATAAATATACATGTATCTCTCATTAGGTAGATAATATCCTTAATTTTCATTCAAGCTAGTCACATTTCTTTTGTAAATGTTTAGATAATAGTTTGTCATGTTCACTTCAATATACCACTTTTTGTTATTTTGCGGGAGAAAATATTTTGTTATTTTCGAGAGAAATTATATTTTGTTATTTTCGGGGGAGAAGGGCGTGTTAAAGCCGAGAGAAATTGATCCACGAAATCAGATTTTACGACGATTGTTTAAGATAAGTGAAGTGTGAATAGCAAATTTGTAAGTTACATGTGAATAGCAAATTTGTAAGTTACACGCATAATTAAAGTAATTAATTATCAATTTAGTATTTCGTATTTATTGATGATTTATTGATGATTCCGAGAAAAATATTTCTTTACTTAATAATTCAAATCATTTGGTATATTAATGGAAAGCTCCTAACTTCTGTATAACCATTAGTAATTGGAGAGAAACACTCCGAAATCCATCTGTAAACTTTTGTTTTTGTTTTGCACGAAAATAACCGGCTGAATAGTAAGGGTCAACAATGTAAGTTATTGGGTTTTGTTATATACGTGTATTATGCAGTAAAATAATTTTCAGTTTCTGAGTAAAAATTGACTTGTAGTTGAAGTATATTGTATAATCGTAAGAATGTTTTTAACGGTGGGCAATACGGAAGTAAACTGAAATTCATTTCGATTACCAGGATTTCTACATCAAAGCCTTCAACTAGAATTCGGAAATACCCATTTCATTTGAGCATGTTCCTTTTAAGACTTGAAGAAATGTAAATTTTGATAAGCTACAGTACCTGAACAAAAGTTCTTATTTAGGCACATCATATTTTTACTATAAATTTCATGCATTTTTTTACTTTGTTTTTCTTTGAACTTTCCTGACCTAATCTGAGGACAGATTTCAACCAATTTGGTGTACTTATAGAGATTTGTTTTCACTTTCAGCTCGTAATATTATCATAATTTTACTTTATGTATTTACTTAGAAACTTGTCTTATCAACAAGTAACACTTTTTCGCTGCCATTTTGGTAAGAACATTGAAGGAAATGACGTCAAAAAGTTGAAGCTGTGCACAAAAATAGTGATATTTTGATAACGAAACATCGAAAAATTATGAAAATATTATGAGCTGAAAGTGTAGATAATATTCTATATGTATACCAAATTTGGTTAAAATCCGTCTATCTGTAGATGAGATCAGGAAAATTTAAAAAAAAAACAAACAACAACATGAAATATATAGAAAAAAATATGAGGTGTCCAAGTACTTTTGTCCAGGCACTGCAGCACGTGACGTTTCAAAAATGCCATATAAAAATGTTGATGTTCCTCAATACACAAACTATGTAGTTTGAGAACATTTGATTTACATAAATAGCTATAAATCCCTATTCAATTGCATTCAAGTCTAATCCGTCCTAAATCACATACATGTATGTACCTGAACAAAGTCATTTTTGTTTTGTTTTGATTGATTACGCCAAATAATTGCATTTGTTTTAAAATGTCACCTATGAAAATCTATCATATTTATTATCAGTTCAAATGTTTTAATGTAACCTACTTTCCTATTTTTATTCCAAAATTAGGGATTCTGTGAATCGTCGGTAGGGATCGTCCCAACCACATTCATACGTTTCCCGCCAATCTGTTACGATTATATTTGATGTTAAGGCCCGGTGCCACTGAAGAGCGGAATAATTACGGATGAATTTAGTCAATAGATTATGGCCGTTCGTTATCATCCTCAACAAAATTGGCTAAAACAACAAATTTTGTAGTTTAAATACGGATATATTAATAACATTCTGCAAATTTATTACGAATAAAGGCGGATATTTTACGAATAAAAGCGAATACGATCACGGCTGCTCTCCCGTGAGGGGTACAATCGGTAAGATTATCCAACAATGCGGATACGTAACAAACAATTACAAATATATAAACCCTTTATTGAGGAAACAGAACGGAAGTATTGCGATTGTTTTAGAAATATTATGAATCTATTAATAATGCATTGCGCAGATGTAGCCGAAAGAACGGACGTATTGTGCGTGTAGGGCATCTGGTGATAAAAGAAGCGCGCTCTGGCCTTTAATTTCGGTTTCCCTTTTCACAACAACACGACTGGAACAAAGATGAGCAAGCTACATCTTTCATCCTACCTCTTCCAGATACAAAGACGGTCCAGTTTATTTCAAATTAAAATCAAAGCAATCACCATTTTTCTTTCTGTCTTTGGAACAATTTGATTGATATGTTGTTGGATACCATTGTTATGCTGCATTGGTATTATTGCCGAGGACCCATTATTACACTTGTACTTCTCGACGGACTGGAAATGATAGAAAATATGTCGATTTTTGCCATATTTATACAGAAATTTTGGTTAACGCAACACTTTTTTTATACATTCGCAAATTGTTATCAAATCAAATGCAAAACAGACACAAAATAAACGCTGAACTCAATATGTATGATGTCAACGTCAAGGTATTACATGTATATTCGTTTTACACACTGTCCCAGTTCGCTATAAAGCCGCAAATCCCTGTCAGTTGCGGATATCAACGAATAACAGCGGATATACAGCGCATATGATAACCATGTATTGAGTATTTATAGCGTACGAATAGCGTATCCATTGGTATCTAATGCGATTGATTTCCGCAATCACAATTTTGTGCACTTCAAAAATCATGGGAACGGAAAAACACGCCATTACGGATAATTGAGGACGTGTGCGGATGTTGGGCGACAGATACAAGAACGATTTACGAATATTGCGTATGTTCAGCGAATATCAGCTAATTTTGTGCGCAATGCATCCGTAAATCTTCCTATACGCCAGTGGGACCGGGCCTTACAATTTTATCGTGATAATATGTAAATATTTTTATTTATTTTTATAGAATTAGTTTTATGCTTAAAAGTGTCTCGTGAGCCTTATAAGGCTGCATGTTGATATTAGTTTTATGCCTTTGAATATCATATGCTTTGTCGTTTTATGTATATATTTACATGTGACACCTAAATAAAATATTATTGATAGATTGATAGTGAGTGTTGTTTTCTTTGATAGGCTGTTCTATACTCTTTAACTAGAGTACATGTGTAAGCGCTAGCTTATATTGAAGTGTGCGGATAATCAGACAGGAAGGGTATTCAGTACTATACTTTCCCTGAAACAGCAGTATTGTGCTGAATACCATTGGCAAAGTTGAGGTGCAAGTAACAAAATCTATCCGTTACTTACGATTATAACACTATTTACTCAAGAGATGAACATGTTTTAACTTAAATAATTCCACTACCAAGCATCCTTGTTCAGGGGTTTCTATCACTGTAGTTAAATACACCCCTTGACTATATCTCCTAGTAAAACTGAAAGCAGTTTCAGGAAAAAAGATCAATCTGCAGAGTCTTTTCCTTTGAGGATTACAGAGAGAACCACGTCAAAGCCACACAATCAATCACAGTGTACCGTTTAAATTCGATTCTTTAGATGTACATCAAATGACTAAATTGCACTATCTTCTGGTGTCATTAGTTTTGGCTACGACATATTTCTGGGGTGGATATAACGACAATGATAGTTAGCCCTGGATTATTGAGGAAACACATATGGAGACACCAGCAGTACCCTTTTGTTTCCTTCCTCTAGTTAGATCAGAATAAGTCTTTCCGAAAATATGGCCAAATAATAATCTGATAGGGACTTCATAGGGACCATTAGTCTTAGTTTTCTACCAAATATATTTATTTGTACAATTGAAATGTAGTTAAATTGCAAATCCGCATTAAGAATGCTACAAATATTGGCATATAATAATAAATATGATTTTTTTCAAGGATAAGCATGATTTGATTCCTGTTATCAACAAGCAAACTCCGCAAAATAAGTTGTAGTATTGTATTCAAAGCTTTTCATGTCCCAGGCTGTCATAATGATAAAGTCGATGCCTTATCTTGTTAACATGTAAACAAGTTCAAAAACTTACATCCAAGTGCCTCCATAGCTCCCAAGGTACTTTCGAAAACGATGGCACAAGGTCAAATCATCCTTTAGGGAGATTCGTTAGCACTGTCAACAAACAGGATGTATTCCAGGATTTGGCAGCTTCTATATGATTTTTCAATGAACGCTTTGAATTCATCTTTGCTATCCCGGTTAAGTTCATAACTTGAAATTAGCAGCTACAACTTCTCCACATGTCTGCTATAGCTTTATTCACCACACAAGCGTGTTACCAGGATCCGACAAAGGCTTTTGTCGTCCAAAAGGCAAATCTGGGTTCAACTCATTTGCCTCCCATATTTCGATACGTCTCCCTATCACAGAACATATTTTAGGGCAAATGATTCAGACCTTACACGCCACTATTGACTTTCCACCAGACCAAGTTTTGTATAAGGCAGGTTTAACTACACCTTTTATGGCCTTTCTCGTATAGGTGAGCTTTTGACCAATTACACATTTCATTCCCATGCAAGTAGACGAAATCGCCTTTGACAAACAAGCACCTGTTTGCACCTTCTTGTCTGTTTTTGGCATTATCCTATATAGCAAGTTGTGAAAAGCATTATGCCAGTGCTATGTTGGACTACCTGAAGGTGAGAAGCCCCTCAACCTGGTGCTTTATTCATTACTACTCTAGGTGTCCCTTTACAAAGAAGATGCTTTGATAATGTAACAAATCAAAGTACTGAAAGTACTGAGACTTAAGGTAGGTCCATACTTTTGAAAATCGCGCCAATTCATATGACGCTTTACCGGAAGTTGCGGAGGTTGTTTTGAATTCCAGAATGGTTTCCGATACGCCACGACATCACACTTGGATATTTTTTCAATAGGTGAAAATTGTCTACATATAATATTGAATGTTTAAAATCATTAAATAAATCAAATAAAAGCAGTGAAGTGAAAATTATATGCTATCTCTGAGGTTTGTGCGGTCCCTGTCGTAAATGGGAATGGATTTTTAAACACCGGAAGTGCTCTTCGTCGCTATAAATCATAAGACGGGACCCGGCCGGAACGAAATTCCGGAATTCTAAAAAAATCGCATACGGATTTCCTTTAAACACACAATTTGGAGAAAATCATAAAAACAAACAGACATAAACCAGATATAATATCACAAAAACGTGTGAACTGATGTGGAATGTTTTTTTTGCGGCACGATTTTCAAAAATTAGTCAAATATAACCCATCTTAACACTGGATGAAATGGGGGTAGGGTTGCGAGTTACAAACTTCAAGCTTACAATATTGTGAAATTTTGATCGAGGACCCCGTGTTGTTATATGATATTTGAAAAACATATTACCTTGGGCATATCATATACAAATATTGTGAAATTGACATGGGTTTTCATTTCCTTTTTGGCCTATTCATTGATTTTTTACGGGCGAAAATATGGCAAAACATGGTAGTTACGTAAAGAAACATTCCTGGGAAATAAAAAAAATAGTTAGCATTTGTAAAAATAAAATAGTTTTGTATATTGTTCTATCGTAAGAAATTTAGGACAAAAAAATAACAGGATCGAGACTACATTCACCCTAATATTACAGAAAATATGATTTTATGAATTTTTCTATTTTCGGTCAGCAAATTTGCATGGATGGTATATTTCAAGCTCAAATATCTCAAAAAGTAGTTCGAGAACACCCATTTATCTTTACAGATTTGAAATCTCCATGAAAAATGCAAGAAAATAAGACCTGTTAGAAAAAAATGACATGGGTTTTTCCAAAAGTAGCTACCTTAAGCCTAAAAAAACCGTTACAAATCAAGAATTCTGATTTGCATTGATAACATAAATGATAAATCTCAATGTACAACAGCATGGCCATCAATTGTTGTCAAATTGCAATGGTATAGAATTTTTTATATACTTTTTTAGAGTTAATTTTCTATTTCCTTCTACTCAAAACAAAAAAACATGCGTTATGCAATACAATAATCCAAAAACATTGCAATTCCTTAGATAAATGAATTTGATATTGGTGTACATCATATCATACACATCATGTAATTTCCCAGTTGGACAACTATAAATTCCAGGTAAAAGTGTTGTATTATAAATGCAAGCACTCTATCATAAGATGACAATTTATTTCATTATAGATAAACAAATAGCAAATCATAAAATAGGGTCGACCATGAGTCAATGATTTATAAATATTTCCTTCTCTCTTTCTTTTGAGAAAATGGCAAAAAAATGTCATTTGTCACTCCAAGATTTTGTTATTATGTGTACCTTGTATTTATCATATCCTTTAAATCCCTTTACGGCAATCTTCAATTTACTCTGACAACATCAATTGGATAGTATCCTATATATAACTTATTCGTGCATATGCATATTATTTCTTTCATTCCTGCATATTTAATCGATATTGATTGAAAGACTTTTTTTTTGCATCATTAGCAATGTCAATAAAGCTAGAGCGCATCATGAAATTTGCCTCCCTCAAATTGGTATTCATTTTGACTATGAATGCCAACTGAGAGCCAATGCTTATATTAATATTTACAACCTGAACTCACTCAAGGTTATCTGTATTTTACACAATATCATAAGCCACCTATATTTAAAATTATTTTGTAAATGTTGAAAATATCAAAATACATTTTAATTTGCATGTATACTTTTCAAGCCATCATTAGGTAATAGAAGCTTTTTTAGGTATTTTTATTTCAACATAAGTATGTTAATTTAACACTGTTTGTGTCCGTTTTTATCATAATGATGGAATTCAGTCTGTTTTATGAAAATCAGATCGTGGTTTTAATCTAAGAAGCATGCATAATTATGGGGAATAAACACAAAGAGTAAATTCTGCAATCATAATTTGAATAATAATAAGGTATCAACCATGAAACAGTGTCTCATTAAATTCAGTGATTTCATTCTGATGTACTGAAAATACAGTTTCAGTGGTTTTTTTTATTCATATATGATTTTCATATGTATTTGAGGAAAAGGCAAAAAAGATGATTTCAAGGCCATTGCATTAATCATAGAAATGATCATGCCGCACATGTATATATGGATTTCATGATTTTAGTGACACCTCCAAAGTTGAATCTTTGTTAAGCTAGCGAGATGCAAACAACATATTTCATTTTGAACATTTGTTTACATAAATGTTAGAAGAAATGAAATTGTAAACCATAATTTGACTTCATGGTCTGAATGTATGTACTTGTTTCACTTATAACCATAGATGTAAATGTAATATTTTTTGCAATACTGCCACAAATGCTAATATAATTCAAAATGATTTTAGTTTTAATTTATGTCGATTGTATGACATTAAAATGGTGTAAGATACACCATTCTGTTTTTACAATTATCATTATAGTAAAAAAAATAATTTTCTAATGATAAATATATGACTAATTCATAATAAAAAACATTAAGCTGTTAGGCAGATTTCTATTCCCCAGAAAACAGATACTGTGTGTTATATGAAAATTAAGCTTAATTCAAAGCTTTGTGTATCTATCAGCAGTCAAATGTCTTGTGACCGACTTTGATATAGATTATTTCAACAATATTCAACTGATCACAGAAAAAACATATATATGTTTATTTGACATTTTTTTGGGTCAAAATTCTTATAAATAAAAGAAAAGATTTTAAAATAAAGAAAGCAAAAGTCTTATATTCATTAAAAAAAGTTTTTTGTACTACACTCTTGTGTTGCTCACTTATGTATGCAAGTAAAACCATGCACACATAATGGCAGCCTTATATTGTCTTGAACCTCAGGTCTGTTTTCAAAAGCATTATTTAATGTACACGGAAAGAAAGTTTGATTAATTTACTTTTTTTAATTATAACTTTTAGGTCTATAAGACTTAGATAGCAAGATCAGTAACAGAGATTATGTGTTTACGTTAGATGGGGGAGTCACCAGTGTGTATAGATTGTGTGGACAGCAGTCAGCTGGAAGGTAAGGTACTAGCCTAGCTGTGTATTAGGTGCCATTATACACATGCAGGCACATGGGAGTAGGAGGGGGGGGGATTGAGATGTAGTACACAGTATAGATAAACAGCATTTAAATTAGAGGAGAGGGGTGAGATGTAGTACACAGTATAGGTCAACGGCATTTAAATTAGCTGGTCAACGGCATTTAAATTAGCGTGTCATAGGTCAACGGCATTTAAATTACTGAGTTGAAAGGTTACTGAAAGTAGTGCCTATGACTCAAGCCATACAAAGTATGGCTTAAGTCAAAAAAATGCTTGACTGTATGTGGACTTGACAGTTCTCGATACAAAGGCTAGGGGGAGCAACTCTGACAGAGAACAAAGGATGGGCATCAAAAAGTTTGAATACAGATGAGCTGAAAACATGTTACAAGGTTTATACCATATCAATGTGATATGATACTTGTTTATTTAGTTATACATTTACTTACAATTTTACCAAATTGCTATAACATACATTGTTAACAGAATATGTTTCCAATGTACAAAGTGTTTCATTTTCTTCACACAAATACTAGAGCTCATCCTCTCTAAAACACAAAAATAAGAAAACAAATCATTAAATATACTCAACCTCGCTAAATCGATACATTTGTAGAGAATGTTTTTACTTCATTTTTCAGCACTTTTTCCCGTGATCATTATATATATATATAAATAACTTCCATTTTTTGTAATTTCATTTTCTATAAACTTGGTGCTTTTAAGCTCTAGATAGATATCCAGCAGTGCTTCAAGACATATGTAATGTAATTGCCTTGCATTCCTCATTAAAATGCTGACCTATTAGGCCCTTTCACACTTCAACAAAACAGACATTATTTTATCAGAACATTATGTAAAAGATTCTGAACATTTACTCTTAAACACCACTAAGCTAGTGACCACAGTAAGGTTTGATTTTATAAAACACATTAAAAAAAAAAAAAAAAAGTTCATCTGGTGGGGGGGTGGTGGTTAAGTGCCGAAATTTCTACAAACTCTGAGAAAAATTGTGACTAGTAGCGATTTAAAAAAATGGTGACGAACAGACGCAACGCCATAACATAAGCTCTTTGGGCCAGGTGAGCTAAACATGTGAATTTTTGCAGGTAGTACTATTATTTTATTTATTTTCATTTATTTTCTGTACATGATCTCTTATGTCTTTGATATAACTGTTAACATACTTAATTTGGTGCAATAATTTTAGGTCATTTCAAACATGGAAATGTAGTGATAAATTTGTACATCAGTCATAAAAATGATGTAAACAATACCTGTGTATTATGACCGTTTACGGTAATCTCTGCTGTATAAGAAAACAAGAGATTACATCTGACAATAGGAAAAAGGACCTTTTTCTGCTTTTATAACTACATATTACACATGAAATTCGAGAATGATTCCTTTAGATCTTTTTTAGATATAGTGATAACAAATTTCAATTATTAAAATCCAAGATGGCTACCTGTCGATCCCAAAATATAATATGCACAACAAGGGTCTTGGAGAAACTACATATGAAATTTGAGACCGACCCCTTCAGTACTGTCTAAAAAATAGTGGTAACAATCTTCAACTACCTAAATCCAAGATGGCTGTCTGGCTGATCGGTCCTAAAGTGTTATTTACGCAACTAGGCTATGTAAGCATACATATTAAAATTTGAGACAAGATTTTTTAAGTACTTTCTGAGAAACAGCGATTACAGGAATGGTTAATGGACAAACGGATAGACAGAAAGACCACAGACAAGAGGAGATTCAAAAAGCCTACTATCTGGTGATGGTGGCTTAACAATCAAGAAATGCACTTAAGTTTGATCAAACCAAAATAAGCACTGTTACAAAAATTCAATGTTTTTCTAATGGTGCATCACACAATCTGCAAAAACAGAATATATCATCGTTATCTGCATCAAGTATTTAACTAATTCACCCCTGAAGATACATTTAGGCTCTTCTAATTCAGTCTAGATCAGTCCATTATACAAGAGGCCCAAGGGCCTTAATGGTCATCTGACTACCTTGGCAATAATCATATAGGAAATTAATTAGATATCATGTCATGGTAGCCATCTTCGATTTGGGATCAACCAGAGATGTAACAACACTTTGACAGGACCATGTCAGGATCATTTCATGCAAGTTTCAGCAAAATCGCACCGGTAGAACTTGAGAAGAAGTTCAAAATGTGTTTTCAAGATGGCGGCTGTGGCGGCCATCTTGGATTTCAGCTCGACCCGAAAAATAACAACACTTTGTCGGGACCATGTCAGGATCATTTCATGCAAGTTTCAGCCAAATCGCATCGGTAGAAATTGAGAAGAAGTTCAAAATGGGTTTTCAAGATGGCGGCTGTGGCGGCCATCTTGGATTTGGGATCCACCCAAAAAATAATAACACTTTGTCAGGACCATGTCAGGATCATTTCATGCAAGTTTCAACCAAATCGCACTGTTAGTACTTGAGAAGAAGATCAAATGGTGTTTTCAAGATGGGGCTGTGGCGGCCATGTTGGATTTCGGAACGACCCGAAAAATAACAACACTTTGTCAGGGCCATGTCAGAGTCATTTCATGCAAGTTTCAGCCAAATCGCACCGGTAGAACTTGAGAAGAAGTTCAAAATGTGTTTTCAAGATGGCGGTTGTGGCGGACATCTTGGATTTCGGATCAACCCGAAAAATTACAACATTTGTCGGGAGCATGTCAGGATTATTTCATGCAAGTTTTAGCCAAATCGCACCGGTAGAACTTGAGAAGAAGTTCAAAATGTGTTTTCAAGATGGCGGCTGTAGTGGCCATCTTGGATTTCGGATCAACACGAAAAATAACAACACTTTGTCAGGACCATGTCAGGATCATTTCATGCAAGTTTCAGCCAAATCGCACCGGTAGAACTTGAGAATAAGTTCAAATTTTGTTTCAAGATTTCGGCTGTGACGGCCATCTTGGATTTCGGATTGACCCGAAAAAAACAACACTTTGTCAGGACCATGTCAGGATCATTTCATGCAGGTTTCAGCCAAAACGCATTGGTAGAACTTGAAAAAAAGTTTAAAAAGTGAAAAGTTAACGCACAGTGCATGGCGGACGACGACGGACGAAACATGACGACTATAGGTCATCCTGACCCTCGGGTCAGATGACCTAAAAATTCAGGGGTGATGAGTTAAATGTGTGGACAGACGGGACAACATTCAATGACTACAAGCTTAAATTTTATATAATACCCAGGTGGTACATTGTACAATTTCAGTCTGAACAAGTTTTCATAACTATATTTAATAAAATATTTTTTCATCTGAAGGTATATACATGTATATACACATGTATGTTTTTTTCACATTAAGTGAAGCCTTTTCTATTATAAGAAGACAAAACAAATTTATCCTTAAAATGCTTGTATAATAAATTTGTTCTAGGTATTGATATAAACATATGCTAAATGATCGTGTTTAGAAATTTGTCATTTACAAGGATTAAAAATATTGGAGATAATCTCAGTTATGGTGAAATATGAAGTAATGATTTAATGAAATAATGATAAGGCATTGATATAGAAAATACCCTTGGTACATAACGCAATACCTAACTAAAATTAATTAGAACATAATGATGACTTGTGTATTTCAAATAACACAGTCTTCTCTCTTGTGTCCAAAGAGTTGTCTCTCTTACTGGGCATTTAAGAAATTCAAACCCTAAGTCGTTTTTGTTTATTCGGAACAACCATTTGTTGAAGTCATTATTTCATGTATAAATCCTGACGGACCTGCAGTTTATGTTACAGGCCTGTGAGGGTTTTGTCACAGCTCGTCTGAAAACAATATAAAATCAACAGGTCCGTCTTTAATTCATAAATGAAC